>NC_141151.1:71748463-72087630 GCF_053477565.2 Lygodium microphyllum | reverse complement strand
TGAAATTCCCTCTTTGTATTGGAGGTAGGAATACCTCATGAACTTTGGAAATAACTTAGTTACCTTGATGGACCACTTGCAAAAATTTTCCAAGCTTAGCCTTGGGAGAGCCATGAAGGCTTGTTTGGAGACCATAGAACTTGATCTTTTCTTCTAAGTCACTTCAACCACATAGCATACAAATCCCTCAAGATAATACTCATCCTTGGACAAATTTAGGATCATCCAACTACCCTTGAATTGCCCTTGAGTAGTTGGATTGATTGCACTTGCAAAGGGAGTGATAGAAACAATTCTTTGTTGAGAAAATACCATTACTCTAGTTTTGAGGATCTTATACCAATACACATAGCTAAGAAGAAGGCCTAAGTATTTTTTAGTATTCCAACTATAAGAAGGACCAAGAATTCCATATTCACAAGGTTGAAAACATCACTAGAAAGAGTATAAATACAAGCAAAGGCAAAAAGGAGAAAGAGAAAAAAAAACTTTATAGAGAGAGAGGGAGGGGCAAAAGGAGGAGAGAAAAAAGGATGGAAAATGAAAGGCTAAAAGAGGAGAAAGAAATGCTCAAGCAGCTTACTGACTTGGAGGAAAAAAATAAAAAGAGACTTAATGAGATTCTAGGTTAGGTGGTAGTTGATGTTGGGGTTGAAGGCAGCCCACAATACTTGACCATTTATCTATAGGACACCATGTTCCTCCATAGAAAGGACAAGGAGATCAATGATATAACAATTTTGATCCTATTAAGATATGCCATTATATGTCTCACTTACTTTTGTATACATCATATTCACTCATAAAGGTCTTAACAAGATTATGAAGTCAACAAGATCTTGGCAAGGATAAGGTTTGTCACCTCATAACCTGCAAGAATTAACTTGAATAAAAAGGAAAACCTGATTTTTTATTACAAGAAGACAAAGTACAACAATATATTTCTCGATACAAGATTCGATACAATTATGTTTACAATAATGATGGAGAAATTTTGACTTTGTGGCCTCTACACAAAACATGGTTCCTTTCCTTATTAAGGGTAGGCCATGGGAAATCACCTAGCCAAATAGAAGTGGGCTAGGACACATTTTACTAACACAAGTTGAGGCAAAGATGGTGGTGACAATTTGGAGAGAAGCAAATGATATAGTAGAATGGCCTAGTGAACAAATGAAGAATCTTCTTATTAATAATTACAATTAATGGAACACCAGTAGTGAAGATAGAAATGGGCTAGGATATTTTTACAAGCACAAATAGAGGGGGTTATAGTGATGATAATATGGAGATTAGGGAGGATGAAAAGAAAAGCATAATGCTATGCAGAAAGGGAGGAGAAGAGAGGGGGGAAATGGAGGATGATATTGAGGGATTGAGAGTGGTGGAATGGAGAGATGATAGGGATAATGAGGAATGGGGAATGTGAGAAGAGAGGAGAGAATTATGTGTTAGTCAAGAGGTGGAGAGGAAGAGAAAAAGGGTAGGGAGTGATAATATGGTGGCAATGGAGAATGATGGAATGGGAATAAGGGTGGGGAAATAATGAAGGAGAGGGAGAGGTGGAGTGGAAGAGGGACAGGATGGAGATGGTTATAGAGTGGAGTACATCTCTTGAAGGCCCAAGCGATCTTCTTTTATAGGCCTTTGGTTGGATTATATTATTTTTAAATCTAAGATAATCAAAGTTAATCTTGATTAGTTAGAGCCATAAATCAGGTAATACACTAGGTGATGTGATGGGTGTATGGGGCCCCCTTTTATAATGCCCTTGGTTGTCTTATGTGCATGTAGTGTTCATAGTTATAAAGAGGGAAGGTAGATTCAAGAAATGGAAAATGTGAGAAAGATTGTGATATGCATCACTAGTACAATGTGAGGTTTTACATCATGTGATAGATGATCTTACAATCTCATAAGAAGAGAAAATAGAAAATTGTATATGCATTGCTTACAAGAGCTTATGATTCATAAAGAGAAAGGAATCTCACTTTGGAGAGAGACATATGGAGAAAAGGGTTTTGTAGAATAATTTAGAAGGGCCTAAAATCTCCACATTTATAGTTGTGGCCCTTGTTATCAATCCTTTCTAGCACAAATATTTTGTTGTATTTTCTTCCTTAGGTAGACCAATTCTTTTTCTATGTATGCACCATTCGTGAAGCTCCAAATATTAAAATAAGGATAGATTTTACGCTTGAAGAGTGGGGGAAAGAAGGAATATCATCGTTAATTTGATAATAGGATAGGAGCAGTGGGATGCATGAAAAGAGAAAATACGAGAAAGGAGAAAAAATAGTCAATACATTATATATGCACCACATGGAAAATTTATGGAAAGGCCATTTCTTGAAAATACTCAATATATTTATGTCCAAGCTTGAACCCACCTCCTCCTTTCATTTTCAAATATGTTAGACCCAAGTGATTGACAACATTGAATTATTTGTAAAAGCTATTCATATATCCTCTTGTCCTCATGTTGACTTTTTGCATGCTTGGTTCCATTTCCTTAAATATGAGAAGACTCTCATGCTTAGAGCTAAGATTTTAAAATATCATCTAGAACTGAGAGATAACAACTAGGTCCCTTGATGACACTTGCAAAACACATTAGAAGGCAATGTTCTAACCTTCTTCTTTTGTATTGATGCAACTAAAATAGGTAGACCCTTTGTCCACCCATGCCTAGAAAGACTACTCCTAGGGACTACTATGAACAAAATTTAATATGTTTTGTGTATTTATATTTATTTCAATGATATATTATTTAAATTATTTTCTCAAATGATAAAAATTACATTTTTTATGTACACAAAGAAACTTTATTTGATTGTAATTTCTAATCATTTTTATATCTCATTAGATGCATTTGAATTAATTATTGGATTTGTAGTAATTTACCAAATTTTCGATAACCCTATATGATTCATTTGTTTGAGAGAAATTTAATCTCACACACACACACACACACAAAGTCAACAAACCATCATGATCAATGGTTGACACCACCTTGCCAAAGAGACTTATCCACTTTAATGACTTATGCTGGTCTTATATTGATATGCAACAGAAAATCCAAAATTTAGACTAAAGAAGTCTATATTAAAAGTTACATTGTATAGTTATAGAAGTTATAAGGTTATGACATTTATTGAATCCTCCTCTTTATAAATAAGAGAATACATCAAATAACATAAAGACACTGAATCATTGGGCTACCTTCAAAAGGTGATTAGAATAATGCTTCAAAGGCTAATAGCCTTGGTCAAATTGAAACATCTATTGAAGTTAAATAGCCAACTAAGGCATTCAATGTAGAGCCAACCAAGGCAATATACATCAATGTTCAATAAAGCATATGACAATGACAATGATAGAGCAAGTGGTTGGATCAACTATTGGTTCACTCTTTCAAAATTAGAATTAAACAATTGACAATAATAGATACTACTATGAATGCATGGAATGGGTTGGTTGAGCTAGGTGAGCCCATTTCAACAATGAATTATTATTGTTGACTATAAGATACTCCACTACAAGAAATGTTTGAAATATTTTTCCAAATAGATTACACCACAGATATGGAAGTCTTTTAAATAATGATGGAGTGAATTGAATAATATTTGGTTAACCTTCCATACCTACACCTTTACGACCCTAATGCAAATCTATTGACTCAATGGGACAATAATTACAAAGGTAAAGCTCTAGTCTTTATGTAGAAGATAAAGGAAACATGTTTAGGTTCCTTGAAAGAAGATTGAAAAACATAAAAATTTTAAAGAAAAATATTTTTATTGAGTTTCCTTAATGTATTCAAGGAGCGCAAAATATAAACTTGGCACAAAAAAATCAATATGCCAAAAAATGGTATTTTGTAGAAGGAAATATGCAATGTGTAGGAATAAAGCACATGCAAAAAAGGTAATTTGAAGAAGGAAACATCCAAGGTGTAGGAACAAAGCCAAAAAGTATACCTACTATGATCGACATTAACTTTGAAACTACTATACTTTAGACCATTTTCATGTTGTGGAGGTTGTTTTTCCTAATTAGATAGTGTGATATCTCCTTTGAATCAATTTGAAATCTAATAATAGAAGAGCTATGAATACTAGCATGATACTAAGATGTTGGTTGTATTGAAAGAAACTAATTGATTGCATTTTCTTGTTATAGTTATGCACATTTACAGAAAAATCATCACACACAAGGGCTATTGTGACAGGTTTTACAAAAATGGAGTGGTATGACTATGAAAAATGAACTATGACTAACATATGGACACGTAATCAATGGCATTATCTATCTCACTACATTTTTTGCTCTTCTATTTGTGATTTTTCATGCTCTTTCTAAATGTCTTTCTCCCCTTTTAGACTCCCTTTTGGTGGTGGACTAGACTATTCCACCAATTGAATGACCTAAATAGGGACTCACAAACCTATAGCGATGACTCTTTTAATAGCACTACTCTAGTTAATGGTGCATTATTTTGCTTCTAGATTTGTAAGCTTGGCACAGGGGAACCTATAATAGAACCTTGTGAGCTCAACCAGGGGATTCATAAAATGCAATCTACTGATAGGTTGTTCAGATCTTATTTCACAATGTCACATAACATTATGTGTTGCATCAATCCCTTTGGTAGCCTTGCTATGATGGAGTTATTGTATATGAATAGATAGTGGAAGATTTTTGTACTATGATGCTTAATTGCCCCTCTGCTTATGGATGCAAATTGTAGCTCATCTCAGTTTACATTTGGTGTGTCATTCACTCTTTCTATCACATGAGGGATTCATAGCAGCTTTTTATACCTTTATAAATCTATTGGGATTCCCAAAGTCTCTTTTATTAACTTTGGAGTGGGCTCTATCTCCCTAGCTCTTTGCTCATGCTATGGTGCATTTCCCATCCTATATACCAACATGCTAGACCTAGCATCTGAATCATAGTTTCTAATGAAGTTTGAACCTATGATATGTGCTAATGTACTTGCAACCTTGGTGTAGTCTACCAGTCCACATTTTGCTACTGATTATTTGATCATTTGATATTTGTCAATGATGTTCTCTAGGCTTGACAATTGCCAAAATTTTAGGTGTTCCACTCTCCACATTTTGACTTGAAGATTGAACTCTCATTGAGGTCCTACCATAGTGAATACAATTGTATCTTCATTACACTAATCCTTAATCTAAACTATCAAAGGCAAGACAATTACAAATTGCAAGGGATGAGGTGTTGGCATCTACACATAAAACACCAAAATTACCATGAGAATTATTAAAAGGAGATATGATAGAACCTAAAACTACATGACAAATCCCAAAACATGTCTAATAAGATAAGTTAAATGCCACTAATAGATAAAGAGCCTTTTCAATCACTATTTCTGGGATGACGATGACAATCCACAAAAACTTTATGACTTCTCTAAACATTTTTACATTTGACTCTCTTATGTAATCAAAGAACCACATATATGTAATGTCTTGGAGTAGCTACACCTCCAACTTATCCAAATCAATAGCATTAGTATCTAGTACTCTCATAAGTAGTTGAAGAACCACATATGTATACTGTCTTGGAGAAGTTGCATCTCTAACATATCCAGGTCAGTAATATCACCATCTATGAAATATTGTAGGACTCAAGTCCACAAACTTGTAACTCCTTTGGTTGAACTCACATCGTCTTCATATGTTGTCCTAGTCTCTCCCCTTGCTCCTCTCACTTTCTTGAGAAAATGGAAGTATACATCTTATATTATGCCCATCAAGTAACATTCTAAATTCATTGTAGGAATACCCATGGATGATGGACAATAGAACCTAACACCAATAGACCTTTGATTCTACATTGCACCAATATATATGATAATACTAGAATATTGTTTGTATATAACCAACAATTTTATAAACTATAGGCAGTGATAGAAAACCAATCATACTTTAAAATAGAACAAGATGTCTATACTTCCATGGCTCACAACATGCATAGTTTTTTAAAATGTTTGAAGAAAGTTTGAATAACCATCTAAATAAAACTCTAAAGAAAATTACTTTTAAAAATACACACTATGTGCATAGATTACTTATAGGTTCTAACACATCTAGGAAAAAGACTTTACTTCCCACATTTTTTCAATCTTAGAAAGCTTTCAACAGGGCAAACACTTTAGTTCCTATGTTTCCTAAATATGAGGAAGCCTTTAAGGAACAATCTCTAACAAGACTTGTAGCATGTACATGTGATAATCAAGATAAGAAAAACCTTGATAGCTTGTTAGATAGGCCAATGTAATATGCATTGTCTCACGTGATTGATAAATATCTGTTTTATCAAAAGGCTCTTCTAGCATCCTTATTGCCTCATCCACAAAGACTTTTTGAGACTGAAGAAATGTGGCAACTATAAATACTTTTCCCAGTTCTTTTTATTTTTGAATTAATACTAATTTGTTCTATTGTTTTTGGTTTGTTCTCCTCTTCTATCTTATCACTTTGTATCCCCACCTCAAAATCAACACACATAATATTCTCTAATATGAGTTATTATCATGCTACTGAGACAAATGCAAAAATTTACCTAAGGGCACATGATTTATGTTGCAAAACAACAACATATATGCTAAAGTGAACATGAATTAGAGCTATACTGATGAGAAACACATAAGCATGGTTAAGTGCACAGTATTTAATTACTATGTTGTGAAGAAAAAATTGCAAGCTTAATAAGTATACTTGAATTAAGTTGCAAAAGATGTGTACACAAAAGTACACATGAATTATTTCTATGCTTATAAGAAACACATGAACATGAATCTAAAAAACAAAAATAGAAAACAAACTCCAAATACCCAAAATATACAAACTAGAGATTCTTAAGAGGCATTGGAGATGAAGTGAATCTAGGACTTTTTGAGAAGAGAGTTTTCTCCATAGAATGCTCCCACACCTTGGATACAAGCTCCAACACATGTGCAAGCACCCTAAACTCAATGGATCAACTAGATCTAAGAAAATGAAGCTATGAGTTGATTGAAAGCTAATGTAAACTATAGTATAGCTTAGATACCATAAACAAGTTTGCATAGTTTTGTTGTGCATTTACATATGCATGAAAGTGGCCACTTACATAGTTTTCTAAACATCCATTTAAATAGTTGTTTACAGAGGCATTTTCACTTACACATCAATCATGTAGTACATGTGTGTATGGCACATTAACATATGCACATAGGCAATTTTTTATAGCATCATTCACAACATTGTAGTAAACAAACTCATAAAAATACATTTGACAAAGGTTTATAGTCATTAATACAAGCATTTATAGTGGCATCTACACAAGTAGAGAATAGTAAAAATTAAGAGCTTTAAACAACAAACAACATTATGGATCGAAATCATTCAAAAACAAACAAGCTTTAAATAATACAAAAAAATTTATGCAAACCATAGATTCTAAAGATATTAAAAGTGAAGCAAAACTTGGATGCTTTGAGAAGAGGGATCTTTCCACAACCTTGGTGGATATGAGCTCCAGCACCTCCCAACATCTTAGTTCATCTCTCTCTCTCTCTCTGTCTCTCTCTCTCTCTCTGTCTCTCTCTCTCTCTCTCTCTCTCTCTCTCTCTCTCTCTCTCTCTATATATATATATATATATATATATATATATATATATATATATATATATATATATATATATACTTTTTTTTCCACAAGTTTTTTATGGCTTTTTAGAATGCCTAAATTCATCATGGAGGCATTTTAAATCAGCCCGCATATAGTGGCATGTGAAATGGTGCATGTAAATTCTACATTATCTTTTGCATTTCAAGTCACATTTACATGTGTGTTTTGTCTTTACATAGATGTATAAGTGTAAATAGTAGTATAAACATGCATTTTAACACATCCACTTATGCATGTCTAGCTTTTGCATCTTTACTTCTATTCTATTATACTATGTGTGAACTAGAAAAAAAAAAGTATCTTGTGTCGATAGTTGCATTTAGAGTCTTGTTTATAGACATGAAACTATAGGTGCATCTCATCTTCAAGTTTCAATTATGGATGCACATTTTTATACAATACATGTTTAAATGCACTTATAGATGTAATGTTGGTTGTGTAGAATTGTGCAAAAAAAAAAAGACATTGGTTATCCACAATTATGTCTACAATCATAATACTATAATCATATGTTCCTTAATTTCTTTTGCCCCTTCCTCTATGCATATTATATATATATATATTATTATCATAAGAATTTACGCATTGTAAGAAGTAAAAGTAACATGCAAAAAACTATAAGAAATTAAATGGCTTAACATAATAAAATGTGCAAGGAATAATTTAGGAATATTGGCACTTATTCAAGTCCCATTTTTTAAAATCCTCTTTCAATTCTTAATTTTTTGAAATAGGTGATAGAATATCCATATCACAAACAAGATATTATTAAAGAGATGAATATATTGTAGCTATATAATAATATATTGTTAATGATGGTATTGTTGCCCCTTCAAGATCGTATTTTGTTTAAAAATATGCATTTGATTATTGATTTAAGTTTGAGAATCTTGTAGTTCCTTTTGTTTGGAAATGATGTTCTTAGAAGCTGAGACTACTGACATTCTCTCATACATTATCTATTTTCTCTCATATATTATCTATTAAAAGGGGATTGCCCCAACACCTACTTTGAGTTATGGAAGATAAGCTTCACATATGACAAATAATGGAAGGCTTGCTCAACCTTAAAGAGTATCCATAACATGGATAACATCCAACTCAAGTATCATTTTAACCCTTAAGGTGCATTTCTATTATTAAAAATACATTATGACATAATCAAACTTTGGTTTTAATCTCAAATTATTTAATTCAAATATTGTGAAAGTTTTTACAAATAAGTTTCAAAGTTCCTATATTGGTCATACAATTCCAATATAAGATAAGAACAATATTCACCCAACGATAGTCTTTGTTGCATTATAAAATATACATAAGTATATATAAAGTTGTAGAAGCCAAAAATTGGCTTGCTTCTCAAAATAAAACAACTCAAACCTACCAAATAATGTCCTTTGTTGTCTAAAAAATTACCATTACTATACATAAAACTTTAGTAATCAATTAGTTAAACAACTTTAATCTAAGATGATGTGTCTTATGCACCCCAGGTAGCTCACTATAGGTATACCCTCTATATCATGTGCATTCAAGGTCTATTTATGAATATCCTTATCTATGAATTTTTTATTAATAAAATACAACCCTTTTCTATTAAATCTATATATAATCTCTTTATATGGAACCCTTCTGTGTGTAAAAAATTATATTTTAAAAATCCCTTATGTTGAGCCCATGTGATACATACATATATTTATGATTGATCTCCCCGAGCTTATGCATTAATGGGCCCCACCTCAATTTCATTATCATCGGTTCCATTACCGTATGAGCATGAACAAAAAATAACCATTCTTAATATAACAAATTATAAATACCTCCTCATGTATACTCAGTGACCATTTTCCCTTAAAACAATTCACAAACATTAGGAGAGCATTATAAAGACGCAAGATAAATCAATTAAATTTTCAATACTTATAAACTTGGATGCTTCTAATGCTACTTATCTTCATGATCCAAAGTGTGATGAGCCATGCTATTCCGTCTACATTGACATGTCTCTTTGTGTTGCCTTCTATAGATCTTTTTGGCTGTGCAAAAGACTATTCTCTTTCCTCTTTCCCCCTTCTTCTTCTTCTTCTTCTTCTTCTTCTTCTTCTTCTTCTTCTCTCTCTCTCTCTCTCTCTCTCTCTCTCTCTCTCTCTCTCTCTCTCTCTCTCTCTCTCTCTCTCTCTCTCTCTCTCAAAGTGTGTGAAAAATTATGTTCTAAAATAATTAAATTTAAAAAATATTTTAAACTTTTTAATTAAAAGAAAAGTTTAAATTAAAAAATTTAATATAACTGAGAGAGAGAGAGAGAGAGAGAAACATAGGCCCTACACGAGAGAGAAAAAATCTAATGAAAAAGGGGAGAGAGAAAAGAAAGAGAGAGATTATAAGTGTGAGAGAGGGGAGGGGGTTTCAATTTAAAAACTAGAGGTGGGGGGGATTCTTTAATGAAAAAGGAAGGGGGAAGAGAAAATGAGAGATTACACGTGAGAAAGAGGAGAGGGGAGGGGTTTTTGATTGAAAAAGGGAGGTTTGGAAAAGGGGATAGATTCGGGAAGCCCTCTAGAGCTTTGGGGCTTTCCAAACCTATAGTGAAAATAAATATATAGTAGTAAGATATTGTAATGCATACTCAATTTGTGCATCTCTTATGAGCAATCCAATATGCTCCACACCATAGTTTCTTTTTTATTATTTTGGTATTGTTGTAATTCTTTGCCACCAAAGACTTCCTATATAGATGATAACAGACAAATCGCATTGGTCTTATGCAATATTTACATTCGTCTTTTCTACTACCTTTTATAAATGTTCTATGCCAGTGTATTGTTTTTTTAGCCTCGCTAGAATGTATACTTAAAAATTTGGGGATGAACATTATTTTAACATCCAACATTGTGTGTGTGTGTGTGTGTGTGTGTGTGTGTGTGTGTGTGTGTGTGTGTGTGTGTGTGTGTGTGTGTGTGTGTGTGTGTGTGTGTGTGTGTGTGTGTGTGTGTGTGTGTGTGTGTGTGTGTGTGTGTGTGTGTGTGTGTGTGTGTGTGTGTGTGTGTTTTCATATATAACAAAAATGTATTATAAATAAATTTTGGTTTGTTCTCCTTTCTAAAATAAAAAGGGTTGGATTGTTTAAATCTACTAGCTTGTAAACCTCTAACATTCCATGATTGCCTAACTTGTCAACATAGTACCAAAGATTTACTTTCAAGGCCCTCCTAAGTATAGGGACTACAATATCTATGGCATTTTATGCACTCTTATAAGTAAAATGTAGAGTAGCTTTTTAACAAATGAAAAATGTGATATGTGGATACTTTCTTATGTAAGTAAGAGGGTTAGATTTTGATATTATCCCAACTACCTTTATTACCATATTTGTAGATTTTTCAAGAAAACATTAATTTGTGAGTTCCTATAAGAAAAGCACATATTCATTTTTGGATAAGTTTCCAAAATGTGTGTGTGTGTGTGTGTGTGTGTGTGTGTGTGTGTGTGTGTGTGTGTGTGTGTGTGTGTGTGTGTGTGTGTGTGTGTGTGTGTGTGTGTGTGTGTGTGTGTGTGTGTGTGTGTGTGTGTGTGTGTGTGTGTGTGTGTGTGTGTGTGTGTGTGTGTGTGTGTGTGTGTGTGTGTGTGTGTGTGTGTGTGTGTGTGTGTGTGTGTGTGTGTGTGTGTGTGTGTGTGTGTGTGTGTGTGTGTGTGTGTGTGTGTGTGTGTGTGTGTGTGTGTGTGTGTGTGTGTGTGTGTGTGTGTGTGTGTGTGTGTGTGTGTGTGTGTGTGTGTGTGTGTGTGTGTGTGTGTGTGTGTGTGTGTGTGTGTGGGGGGGGGGGGGGGGGGGGGGGGGGGGAGGGAGAATGATCAGAGGACTCTCCTTAGGAGAAATGAGAAAGGAATATACCGCTCAAAAAGGTTGACAATCGTGTTACTTAATATTAACCATTTTGTTATATTTGCTTGATCAAAACTTACAAATTTCAAAGCTTATTAAACTATGGTTGTAGGCTAGGATCCCAAAATGCAATGCATGTGCATCTTACTTTATTAAATGGAAATAACACTACTAGAAATTGTTCTAATTTATGTCTAGCACCAATATACCTCAAAACTTTGTAACCTCAAAAACATGACTTCCTTGTTGGTATTTTCATTCATATTGAAGGGCATGTGTACTTAATTATCATGGATTAAAAGATTGTTGAAATCTCATTTCATCTTCAAATTTGAGGGAGCTGTCACATTACAATTTCTATAAGTTCTTTCACTATATTATAGCTCAACATCTTCTTGAAATTAGGTGTAGATAGCAACTCTTTCATTATATTAAAGCTCAACACCTTCTTGCAATTAGGAGTATTGATGTACCTTGTCTTGCACTTTTCATTAAGCGATAACTTGAGCACATCTCAAATGAACTATTTCTCATATTGTGGCTTTGAAAGTCATCCACACATTGCTTGATGGTACTTGCTTGCACACCTAAGTTTTTCTCAATGAGGCCCATACTTCACACCTCTAGCTATTTAAATATTGATGATGGGTACCCATTGTTCTACATCGGCATATGGGATGCTTTTAAAACAAAATAAGCAAATCCTATTTGTAAATACATTCTTGTAGTTACACTAAAAAATTTCCCAAGAACTCCCATTTTTTTGAGTCAGAGATAGTAGTCGTACAATTGAAATTTGAGCATATAAGTGGGTTTATCTTTCACAAGAATGATAGAAATGAGTGTGCCCTTCAAACTAAGGATGTAGTTATGTGATAAGAATAGTAGAGGGCCTTGAGAATTTCTCCACACAAAAATCAGGTTTTATGGAAGCCCATCAATTTAAAAATTTGGGGAATGCCCTTCAAATTGAGTGCATGTTTCTTTCTTGACTCATTTCTCAAACTTTCTAGATGTGAACATTCAAAAGAACATGGGGTTTAAATGCTTTCAAAGGAAGAAGGAAAGAAAGCATTCTTATAAAGGGGGGTTGGGGGAGGAGGAGGGGTGTTGGGGGGTTTTTGGTGAGAGGATGCAACCGATACACCTCCTGAAAATGCAAGGCTAAGCTTGTTGTTATGGACAGAAGACATGCCAATTCAGATAGACTCTAGAACTCGAGGTTTACAGGATGCAACCGAAACACCTCGTGAAAATGCTAGGCTTGTCATTATCATATCTGTGATGGCGGAGCTGCAAGGTCAGCTGGCTCTTGTATGTTCTGATCATCCGCAGGCTGTTCTTGGTATCGCTAATGGCCAGGAGGGGCTCTCTCTGCATGTGGCGAGTAAGCTCCTGGTGCTGCTGCTGATGATGATGATTATTATCTTCCTCTAACTCGAGCATCTTCTCATGGGAGAGGAGCTGCGCGATAGTGAGGTGGTGCTGGTGTTGATTATGAGGGGAGCTGCCCGACTGCGCCGCCAGCATGTCCGTATTGCAGCGACGATGATAGTTATACCGGATATTGTTATGATGAGGATTAGGGTAAGGATTGTTGTACTGATACGGATTAGGGTTGTCGTATCGATGACGATCATGAGAGAAGGAGGATGAGGACGCTGATCGGATGAATGTGCTAGAGTTAGTGCTGTTGATGCATGCTTGGATGGCGAGGAGGAAGGGATCGTCCTTGATGTTGATGAGCTTCGGCCTGTTATTTGTATTGCCGCTGCTCTTATGAGTCGGCCTGCTGGCTATGGCGGCTGCAGCCACTATCCGCCTGTCGCCATGCTGATCTCCGACTGCTGATGCAGTTATACTTCGGCCATGGCTGGCTATACTAGCCGACTTCGTATCAATGGCGCCCGCCCTGAGCAGTACTGCAGCTGCCTCCATCCGAGGCGGCTTGCGAAGGGGCGGAATCAACGACGTTGCAAGCTGCAGTCGAGATGCCCCATCGATACGATCATACCCATGATCATCATCAGAGCCACGATAATGATTGGGTAACCGGACAGGATTATCGCCACGATCGAGCACGGGCTGCTTCGGGACCCCCGGCTTCTCCTCCCATGAGAAAGGAATCACCAAGGGCGCATCTTCCATCACCCGATTAGGGGTGAGACCGAACTATGGGTGTATGAATCTGAGAGGGTGGTACCGAACGATGAGTGAGACCGAGCTATGAGACCGAACTATGAGTGTATGAATCTGAGAGGGTGATAGCTTTTAAGTTAGTCGTGCCTTCATGCGGTCTAGTCTCCTATCGAATCTCACTATTCAAGAGAATCCCCCCTCACTTGTTCATATGCGATGTTCCACCCTCCCTTGTCCCCTTCAATTAGGTGAGATCCATAGCCTCGCAATTTCTTTCAACCCTTCTTCATGGTGTATTCAAAGGACATCCATGTTCATCCTTTCTTCCAAATCTTCGTTATATAGATCTAAACATATTGTTCTACCCCTAGCACCTTGGCATGGTGAAGCTTTATATAGTGGTCACTGCAAGAAGGCTCTGATTTCCTATGCCATAAGAAATTATAACTATGTCGTTGAATGCTCACAACTCAAGAAAGTCATGTTGCCTTACTTCTTCATTTGGAATAACATCCTAAAAAAGTTACCTCAAGAGTGACTAATCAAAGCAAACTTTTATTAAAGAACTCCTGTAGTTAGGCTCATAATAACACATTTGGTGACCTTACTATTGGTAGGATAGCACATAGCCTCAACATAAGGGACATCTTAACATCTAAAGATCACACATGCATAGAAGGTTTTGAAAAGAAGATTTGCCCTCATGAAAGGGTGATTTAGCTTTAGAAATTGCTTCATGAGGAATCTAATCCTAAAAAGCATACATAACAAGCGATTGTCTAAACCAAAGGCATATATAAGAGGCCACTTTATCAATATTGAGTATAGAATAGACATATAAAAAGGCAACAACCAAAGTTTCAAGGCATAGGCCCCCTCCTAATATTAAGCTTTAGACACTTTTTGGTTGACGGGTCACTCATTGAAGCATGTAGAGTTAGATGGTTCAACATGCCATAGGAATGGTCATAAGTTGTGGATTAATCCTAATGTCCTTTTGAGTATTTTTGGAAATACATCAAACCAAACTCCTAAAAGAAATCCTTAGCATTGTTAATAAGTTTTGTACATATATGATGGGCCCTGCTTTGGAAAAGAAAATGTTGATTAAAGTGTTTCTACAAGCTCTCTCTCTAAATCATGTGGGCCACAATAGTCTCCTCATCCTAATATTTGACAAAAATAAAATTTAGACATCCAAAATCATGTCATCTTTAACCCTTCTTCATATTTTAACTTTCTCAATTGACAAGCACATCATTCTCTTTATGCTATATGAGGTCAAACTATTTAGTATGCACTTAATTATGTACTCTTTTTCGTGAATATTATTCTAGACAAGTAGTATCTTGAATATTAGTGATATATATAACATTATAGCCAAATAGGCTATCTATCTAAGGTAGCTTTTTTATTTTTTTCCTTTAATGAATTTCTTCCAACCTCAAAGCATATTCTCTACCTTTAGCATGTGTAGCACTTATGTTAATGTCAGCTAGAGCAAGAGATAAAGTAGGTCTAAGGTCATAATAATAAATCTAAGGATATACAAGAACATACTAAATCTATGCAATAATAGTGTTAAAAATAATAACCTCACATATCAAAGGTGATCCACTAGTAAACACAAAAATCATTGCCTCAGCATTACTTTGGTCAATGGCTACTAATAATTTGCTCACCAAGAAAACAAAACACATTGATTTCTACTTGTGAGATTGGCACAAAGTGACCAATGCATGCAAGAAGTCATGATTATATAGATCTCTCTCTCTCTATATGTGTGTGTGTGTGTGTGTGTGTGTGTGTGTGTGTGTGTGTGTGTGTGTGTGTGTGTGTGTGTGTGTGTGTGTGTGTGTGTGTGTGTGTGTGTGTGTGTGTGTGTGTGTGTGTGTGTGTGTGTGTGTGTGTGTGTGTGTGTGTGTGTGTGTGTGTGTGTGTGTGTGTGTGTGTGTGTGTTGTAAAAATACTCCAATGTACTAGAACATAAACTTACCCCAAATAGATAATCCAAATAGAAACACAAATAACCATAACCCAAGCACACAATCATGCTCAATTTTAACTATGGCAAACATTACAACAAAACAAATTGTGACAAAGAGAATCAAAAGAACATTGTAGCTACCATCATTCCTTCACCATTGAGCTGAATGCCAAAAGGCTTGCTTCTAAGAGATACAAAGGTGGTTGTAAGTCTCAAGACATCTTAGGACACTTCACATGTATACTGACTTACTAGGTATAAGTAGGCCCTAACACTAAGCACAACTCAATTAGATTAGATCATATACAAGCTAAAATAGATTGTCAATAGAACAATACAATATTTTCTTTCTAAAATTAGATATGAATTTATGAAAGAGTATCTATATGAGATTTTATCTCAATAATTGCAAGAGCAATACTTGATCATGAATATTCTATCTCTTTAGAACAAAATTTTTCAAAGGAGTTACATAAAGGTAAAGGGCTACAAATTGGGCAATATTTGAGTTCTTTTACAAGAAGGGAAGGATGCTTTGAATATGAGTTCCACTACAAGATACATGCCTCATACCGACATTCAAAATGATGAAAATGTTCATCAAAAAAATTGCCCCTATCGTCATTAAACGCATCGGTATTAGCGCCTCCATGAAATCATTGCAATTTGCATCGGTATCAGTGTCGTAATGTGCATCAGTTTTGTGACGATTTGTGACACATATTGCAATGCCAATAACAATGCGTGCAATAAATTTGCGACACTAATAGCGATGGTTACAAAGGAAAAAATAATTGTGGTAGGGCAGCAGGGCAACATATAGCACTATGTATTGTATTTATATGTATTTACATTCTACAAATGGATTAAATGTTAAGTGTGCAATGGTTGTCAAGATGAGCATAAAATGTAGTTAAACCCACAAGACTAATACATAGAATAAGTACAAGATCGTTGATGAAAACTCATGGATCAATTATGGCAAGATACAAAGGATGATAACAACATAGTATATAGAAGATGCCTGCATAAATCACAAGACCAAAAAGGAAGAGAATATGTGCTCCACGAATCCAAGCACAAGCTATAGATTCTTCCCATCTGAAAGCTCATCCCGGCGCAAAGAAACATCAAACAAAGTCTACAAAATAAACAAGTACACATCAGTACACCATACATAATGCATTTTAATAAAAATAGTAACTATTGACAGGAAAGATGAGTGACTTACTGGGCCGTCACATGCATACAATCTATCGATCAATGCAATGAGACCGGGTCTCTCTGCATATTGAGTCTTCATGCCAGTGGGATCATGGTTTGTAATAATGAAGTGCTCCAAAGAAAACAAAATACAAATGTTAGAAAAATGATTGTCAATACAAGTGATATTACAACTAAGAAAGAGAGAAGAACAAAAGAAAAACTTACAAAGTCCTCCAAATAATTCATGTGGCTGCCACTCCCAAGATGATGGACCACCCCTGCCTCCAGTCATACCCTCGCTACCTCCCTCTATCATCCTGGAGAATCTATAGCCTCCTCCCTGAATCTCCGCCAGCCATCTGTGTCTAGTCCCTCGGGCTTTTAGGTGCCACTATTGAGTGCCTTGAGTGTGTCCGATTGTCTATGTAACATGTACGCATGCATGCACTCCATCATCCGTCCTGTGGAAAACCTCTCTGTCGCGATGGACACCGAAAACTCCTCATGTAAGGATGCTACTATGTAGTCCTTGCTCCCCTTAGGTATGTTCTTCCAATGGTCCAAGACATTGTGGCGAAAAACTTGCTGGCATAACTCTCTCATATGACACATCACCCTCCTCCCCTCATCATTCATGATCACGGCTCATATCCTGTCATCTACAAGGTATCTATATCCCTCTAGGGTATGTCTAAGGTGTGTCCTCTCCCACTACAATTGTGCTCATGGGCATAACCAGGAGACCCCGTACATCTGTTGTACCCACGGGGGTGGTATCTCTCGAAGTAGCATCCATAGGGCTACCACCTACAACGGGCTAAGCAAAAGCTGGAGTCATTGAGGTAGATGTCCCCACAGGTATGACAAATCCTACAAGTGACGCAACTCCACCAGAACGACGAGACGGAGACACTGCATCAGTGCCTCCACAACAACCACCTAAGCCACCCTCTCTCAAACCTGCACGAGAGCAAGGAGTAGCACTATATCTCTAGCCTGACCGCGGGCTCAAAACATCCACGTCTCCGCAACACCCTCCCAAAACCACTTCCTTTGTCCAAGCCTAGTCTTTGGAGTGTTGATGTCATCTACTAGAAATCGAAGCATCAGAGCGTGCCAAAGTAAATCTAACGAAATAGCCTAATGGTGTTTGAGATAGCTCTTGGTTGCCATACCTCTGAATAGGGCCATCTGATCTAGAGTACTCTTGCAATTCCTCATCGCTCATCCCTCGACTTATCCTGCTCTCCAAACATTATCAAAGATCACTTGCACATACAAAAAGTGATGTTAGCATAATCAATATAAAGATTCAAGCAAAGCACGGTAATATAACTCTCGCAAATTGATGTTACTTAAAATGCATATTCTAAAGTACCCTTATAAGCGATTCATCAACGAATTGGGTAGGTGGATGCTGCAAGTATGACGTAGCCTATGGTCCCATGTCAATCTCCTGGCACAACTCCACATACACTGGAAGATCAATTGCCCACATTTATGAAAATATGCATGGGATCCAACAAGTGGTTGATCTATAAAAAGTGGGTCCAATACGGCAACTCGTAGAAAACTAAGAACCGTTGCATTTCGTTTGGATGTGACTCCGTGTGGGCCATTTTCAACTCGTACCAACTTTGGGCGTTCATTTGTGCTAGAGGTCATCTAAGAAAACCTTCCCTCCATTCATGACCCTCTGACAAGAAAGCGGCGTGTCCTTGATATACTATCTTCTTCATGGTTCGTAACCTTTGGGAGTCTAACTATGGCCCACATAATGGACACGGATGATAACCTGAGGTAACCAGACCTATCCCAACACCTCTATTTAGTGAACACAAACTTGAATGAGCTATGATAGATATCACCAATAAGAACGGAAGCCTACTTACCTGAGCACTCCCTAAATCTAGAAAAGTCATGCATGGTCCATATGAGAATGGCTCATATATTGGCAAACCGTCGACCATTGCGCTTACTCATATCTTCCATGGTAACCCCTCCTCCCACAAAATCTTAAGCTCATCGACTAATGGACGAAGATAGACATCCATATTCTTGGCTTTGTAGTGGCCAAGAACGAGTAAGCTAAGGATCAAGTGTCCTTTCTTCGTAGAAATCCATGGCAAGATGTTATAGTTAACAAGGACTACATGCCACACAATGTAAGAAGTTGAGCAAAGACCAAATGGGTTCATGCCATCCATAGCAAGACCAAGCCAAAGATTCATTGGCTCTTGTGCAAAGCCTGGAAAGGTAGAGTCAATGTGGCTCCATGCGCGTGAATCTACTGATATTCGTTGAACTCCATCTATGGATCTATTCTATGCATTCCACGTTGTCAAGCTCGCCATGCCCGACGTACGAAAAATGTGACGTATACGGGGGATAAGTGAAAAGTGTCTAAGAACTTTCTGAGGGATGGTTTTCCCTTGCAAGTCTTGTCGATACCTATGAGCACCACACTTTGGACATGTCTCCATAGTCTTGTACTCTCCTTGAAATAGCACGCAATCGTTGATACATTCATGGATACTATTGTAGTCCATGCCAAGCTTTCATAAAACATATCGTGCATCATCATAAGACTCAAGCATGGTATTTCCAAGTAGTAATATATGATACTTTAGCAACGTGAAAATAAAACATAAAACACCTTGAAAAGCACAATTGTTTTTTATAATGGTACTGAAAAAAGTTCAACGAAGCATATATAGAATGTACCTGAACAACTCGGTCACACTCGCATCGCTCCACCCATATTTTGCTTGCACGCTTAGGAGTGCAAGCAGCATTTTTAGGTGGCATACTCTGCACCCATCATATAATGGTATGGATGCTTCCTCTCTTAGCGGATCAGATGTCTCAACATCCATGGGTATCAATGCATCAATCATTGCCTCCATCTCAAGCTCCAAGATTGGAGGAAGGTCCAAAAGGCTGCATGTCTCCTCTGGTATTAACAGTATAGACTGAGTCATGCCTTCCAAGTGGTGAATTGGCTCAAGCACTCTATCCATCGCATGCCCATGAACTCTTCTAACTGACCGTAATAGGTACATTCCTCCTTGAGATGAGACATCACCTCCCTATATAAATTTTACGGTCACATCTAATGTTTTTGTATATGATATTCAATTGGTTTGCAAATGTAAGACATAATTGATACACACTTTTCTTACCGTTTTCTCAAAGTTTGAGGTTGTCTGATCAATGATCTCTAATTGAAACTCACTGAAGCGTCGTATGTGTTCTATAGACAATTGACACTTTCATCTGATTGTCAGCTTGCATTGAGAGCAAGGATATGGAACACGCTGATTAAGATATGCCTCGTGATCTTGAACATCATGACCATCATCGTTTTTCATTTTATCTACGTTATGACAAACAACTAGTTTTTGTTCTCATTCTCTTTTTCTTTTTTAATTTGTTTGAGAATGGATTTTTGCTCTTGTAACTCAATAGATTTAACATCAACTAAAACTTCTTGGTTTACAACACATAACGAACTGGTTTAATATACATTATAAAGATTCCATATAAGCCTTCTTACATTTTAACATAAATTTTTAGGAGCTATTGATCTTACACAAGTAGAAGGCAAATAGATCTTTTATTTAAGGTTTTCCAATAGCTAAGAGACATTGCATCATGATAAGAATCCTATTATAAAGATTTGCCCATGGAATTTAGATACATTAATAGTATGGTTAACCATAGATTCCTTCAAAATAAACATTAAACAACTTTTAGATTTTCCATCCACTATATCTACTTAAGGTTGGTTCTAATATAGGGAAGATAATCAGCATATTGATAAAGTAATACATGCCATTCCATATCCAACACCTTTCATAATGTAGAAAGATCATAAAGTCAATCTAAGGTGTGCACAAATTGAACCATTTTCATCCAAATTTTAGAGAATGCATGGCCTTGCAAATCTAGAGACTATATTCATATCTAGGTGCATATCTATATTTGTAACATGTCTATCCATCGAATCCTAATGGCACAAATTTATCAAGAGGTAATCAATGTAACTTCCGTTCAAAACTCCCTTGTAATAATCAAATTGCATTACCTCAAACTACTTAAGTCTACCTTGCAGGGAAAGTTTCACCTCAACCCCACAAGGATCAACCTAAAGCAAGCCTTAATCGTGACTATAGTCTCCTACCATGGTTATTTAACATTAGCTTAAGATAACTCCTTTGCTATCATCTCTCAAACTTAAGTAGAACATTGCATTCATTTAAAGAGAGTGAGAAACGAGGGGGAGTAATATGCATCAACCACTATATTAATAAGATATAGTCTCAACTCATGTCCCCCTAAAATAACATTGATTTGGATCTAGGATGACACACTATGATAGTTGATATTTGATCATTCCTAACTTGATTTAATCTAGCATTTCAGATTTTTAATGGAATTCTCTTGGCTAACCAGACTACTTTGTTGTATAAAAAATCCATGGGCAATTCAAACACCCCCTTTCCTCAAAGAGTAGCTTTAGTTTTCTAACTAACCTAATACAATTTATCCACCTCTCTTTGCACTCTTCGTTTCAGATTCTCTTCCCCTTCTCTTTCTTTCTCCCTCTCTCTTTATTTGTTGCCCCTCTCTTTGTTTCTCTCCGCCCCCTCGTGTTTTCTCACTCATTCTCCTCTCTCCCTCTCTTTCTCTCTCTTTCTTTGTTATCTTTCATTTTTATTCTCTCTTTCTCTCTCTCTCTCTCTCTCTCTCTCTCTCTCTCTCTCTCTCTCTCTCTCTCTCTCTCTCTCTCTCTCTCTCTCTCTCTCTCTCTCTCTCTCTCTCTCTCTTCATTTTTCTTTCTTCTTCTCCCTCTCTCATTTCCTCTCTTTCTCCCTCAATGCACCTCATTCTCAAGAAAAACAAATAAAAGAAAAGAAGAAAAAACAAGAAAAAACCAAGAGGAGGCAACATACTCACCGCAAAGGCCTAAGGATGGATTCTTCGTCTCCTCTTCACGATGGCCCCTCTTCTTCCTTCGTGCACTTCCTTATCTTCTTTGCGAACGGTGGCGACAGCGGTGAGAAGCTCTTATTCTCTCTCTTCCTCTCCCTCTCCCTCCCAAAGCCATGATCTCTTTCGCTCTCTTTCACTCTCTCTCAAACTCTTTGCGGCAAAATGCCATGCTCAGGTTTTGCCCGCTTTTTTTTCTCAAAGTAGCATCGCTATTTGTGACACAAATAGTGACATCGCTAATTTGCATTGAAAACACCCGTCGCTATACTATACCCCTTTTCCCTTGTAGTGTATGCCATATGGCTAATTCAAAAGGAAAAGAAAAAAGGCATATGGCTATTTTCTAAAGAAAGGCTTCCTTTGGAAGCATAAAAGAGCTACTCCACCATGAGGAGTGTGTGACAGGGATACTCAACTACAAATTATGTGAGCGTTTCATGAGAGCTCATGGGCTAGTCATCAAGGAGTTTAGGTGACATTTGAAAATATCAAAGAGAGATACTAGTGGAAAGCTATGTATAGGGATGTTTTACAATTTGTAGACACTTGTAGTACATGCCAAATGTATTCTTCCATGAGACACTCTGATGGTTTGTATCCTACTTACCCTCTCTCTATGCATTATAAATGGGTTGTCAATTTTGTGACTATGCCTATGAGATTATGACAAATAAGATATATTGTGTTTACATGGGAGTACCTCACAAATCAAGTTGAACATCGAGCTTTGAGGATAAAAGCTACAAATATTGTATGCAAGTTCTTAGTAGAATATGTGATATGTTGATATGTTTGTGTGGACAAGATCAAAGCTGATAGAGGAGAGTTGGATGCTAAGGGAGGTTAGAGATTTTTCTCTAGAATGGAGATTGATCTTGCACTTATATTGACATACAATCCTGAAGGGAATGAAACGTTACAAGGAAATGGGGAGATAGTGACACCGGTTTGCAACACAAAATAGTAGTGCTGCTATTAGCATCACTATTTGTGTCACATGATGCTATTTGCAATGCAAATAGTGACACCAATCTAAGAAAAAAAAAGGGCTCAAAACCCAAGCGTGGCATTTTTCGCAAACATTTTCAAGAGAGAGTGAGAGAGATCATTGCCTTGAGAGGGAGAGAAAGAGGAAGAGGGAAAGAGAGAGAAGGAGAGCTCCTTACTATCACTGCCACTCTCCCACCGCCATATGCAAAGAAGAGAAAGAAGTGTGTAAGGGAGAAAGAAGGCACGTCACGAAGAAAAGGCAAAAAATATTGCATCCTTGAGCCTTTGTGGTAGGGACATTACCTCTTCTTGCTTTGTTTTTATGTTTTCTTCTTTTCATTTTTTTTTCTTTGTAATGAGATGCATTGAAAGAGAGAGAGAAAGATAGGAAAGGAGAGAGGGAGAAGAAGGAAAGAAGAGGAAGAGAGAATGAGAGAGAGTGTGTGAGAAAAAAAAAGAGAAAAGGTAACAAAGAAAGAGAGGAAGAGAGAAATGAGATATGAAGGGAGAGAAAAAGGGGGAAAGGGTAACAAAGAGAGAGAGGAAGAGAAATGAGATATGAAGGGTGGGAGAAAGGAGAATGAGTGAGAGAAACAACAAGAGGGGAGAGGCAACAAAGAAAGAGGAAGAGAGAAAGAAAGAGAGGGGGGAGAGAAAGAAATGGAGAGTGAAAGAAGAGATAGAAGAAAATGGTGAGGTAAAGAGAGGAAGGAGAGTGAAAAGAAAAGAGAGAGGGGGAGGGAGAAAAAGGAACGAAAAAGAGAGATAGAGAGAACAATAAATAGAAAGAGAGAGAGAGAGAGAGAGAGAGAGAGAAACGGAAACAATGAGAGAACTAGAGAGAATGGAATGATAGAAAAATAAAGGGAGAGAGGAAAGAGAGAAACAAAGAGAGGTGGGGAGAGGGTCTTTTAATGTCCTTGTTTTATAAGTTTTTTATTTTATATCTTTGATTTGAAGACGAATGTGCACCAAGAAAAACACAAGAAGTGCAAAAAATTCCTAAATCAAGGAGAAAGGCGCACAAGAAAAAGCGCAAGTCAATACTTTTATAAAAGAGTACAAGGCGCACCGTGATTTATTTTAAGAGTGCCGTGCAAATTGTATAGCTAGATGGGCGGTAGGAGGGAAGCCAAGAAGATAGGAGGACAATGGGAAAAAGAGCCTAGGCCATGTAATAAAGGGGATAAGGGGATGACCACCCAAAAGGGATTTAGGGCGTTGTATATAAAGTTGAAAAGTGAATGAGAAGCTCATTCTTGTGTAAGGCCAAAAGTAACTCTCTTCTTCTTCTTCTTCTTCTTGCTTGCTTGAGCTTGTGCTTGAGAGAGGGAGTGTGAGAGTGTGAGTGTATGAGGGTGAGGGACCGTGGTGGAGAAACTCTTCATCTTCCCCTCTTTTCTTTTCTTCTCTTCTCTTCTCCTGTCTTTTCTTCCTCGTGGCAATGAAGCTTGGAGCGTGGAGCTTGAGGATGGAGCTTGCTTGGAGCTTGCACTTGGATCATGGAGCTACCAAAGTGTTAGGGAGAGGAGGCAACTCGATCAGGCATGGAGGTAAGCTCACTACACTCGTAGAGATGGATAGCGTGTCAGCTATGTGAAAGATAGCCATTAGTACTCGGCTTGGAACTCTTGAAACAATAAGCGGTCCGTGGGTCTTGGCGGTTGAGCTTGAGCTCACCTCTACACACTGCCATGTTGATATTCGCACCGAGGAAAAAGGTGGATGCCAGGGGAAATAGTGAGACAACAGAGAGGTGACCCTATCTCACTATTAAAGATCCCAAAGGGTGCAACCAATTAACTCTGGGGGAACTTTGCCCACCTCCTCCCAGTGATTCAAAGCCCGTGTAGGGAGCATGTCATGTTGTTTTATCCCTCACACATGTACAATGAGTGGAGTATTGAAGATTGAAGCACTTTCAAAGACGCAAGAATCTTCAAGAGCAAGACAAGGTAAAACAAGGAGATTTATAGGACATTGCAGGGTATATACGGGTCATTATAGGTACCATATTCATTAATGAAGTACAAGTGCAGGTACTATAGGGTACCGACAAGTCATATTCAGCCTCCTACAAGATTTGATAGCCATTTTGGACCACCATTTTACTCTTATAGGTGGAAACAAGGTACTTACTGGTTTAAACAAGGTGCAGGCCTAAATAGTTCAGACTCACGGATTGAATTACATAATTTTATGTCCAAAACCTATTATGTTGTGCTATAGATCACCTTAAAGAGGGCATTGTTGGCTTTGATTTGAATCAAAATTTTTGGGAATCTGAGTTTCCTAGCTCAAGTTATAGCCAAATTTCTGATAAAAGGTACTACAAGACTACACTACTATGGCAGGTGTCATAAAGGCAAGAATAAGGCCCACGATGAGTATACACAGAAAATAAGAGATTCCATGCTGGATAATACACCTCAAGAGGGCCCTGAAGAGCCTCAAGTGCATGGGAAAATTGGTACACTCAATAATACCATGTGTGAACATGAGAATAGGTATGCCTAAAGACATATGGAGCTGTTATCTAGAGTGGTGCAGATGGTATTGTCTACTAGTCAAAGGAAGTCTTCCATTGAGAAGTTGGTGGATTCTACTACCCAAACAAAGGCTTCAATTGAAAAGCTAGTAGCATCTAATGCTCAAATAAGAGCTCAATTCTCCCAATGGATGCAATTGCAAATGGGAACCAAGGAAGCTAAGGAGAAAGCTCATTTAAATAGTGAACCTTCAGTCCCACTTCAACTACCTAACCAAAATGGTCAAGGTCATGGTATCATTGGACAAAGAGGTATTCCAAATAGTCAATATGAAGTAGGTGAGACTTCACAAAGTCATGATGACTATTTGGGCAGTTTAAATGGTGCTAATTCTCAAGCTTTTGGGCCGAATACCCAACTTCCTAGAGGTCCTCTATCAACATGAAGGTTTCATACTAGTTCTCAGCCACCTATTGGGAGAGTCCCATCTTATTTTGGGGGTTCCATGCCTAATACTCACAAGAAGTCTATTTTGGGACAACAAACCTTTCATGAAAGAGAGCTGAATGATAAGATCATCTTGGCAAAGTACAATGGTCAATCATCTTCACCATCCGATCTAGAGAAATGGATTTCAAAATTGAAATCTTGCTTTGATATATTCCCTAGAATTGATTATATGAAGATTCATTTTGCATCCCTGCATTTGGAGAAATTTGCGCATACTTGGTGGAGATACATTAAGAAGGAGAACATGCTTGTTGAGAATTGGGATGCATTCAAGGCACTTATGGCGAACTGGGATGCATTCAAGGCACTTATGGCGGCGGCTAAGGTCTTTGTCTCTCCTCTTGAAAAAGAGAAATTGGCACGGAGATTGTATGAATTAGAGCAAAGAGGCCTAAGTGTATGGGAGTATACAAACATATTCCTCAATCTTACCATGTACGTAGAGAACATTAGTGATGAAGCTAAACTCCACAAGTATATGTATGGTTTAGAGCCGTCTTTATCAACTAATGTTATGGTGCAAAACCTTACCAATCTCTTCAAAGCAATTGAGCTTGTGAAGTGCTATGGAAGGGAATATAGAAGAGAGTCCCCATTTCAGCCTAGTTATAGATAGCCAAGGACGGTTTTAAAACAGGGACAAGTTGGCAATGTTTATGTCAGCAATCATGCACCGAGTGGAAGCTTAAGAGTGCCAACTTATCCATCATTCAATGCTTCAAAACCTCAAAGCAATTTAAAGATAGCAAATAGTCCAAGAGTAGATTTCAAATAAGGGGACAACAAGCCTAAACTATTTCAGCCAATATGAATCCTAAGTCTATTCTTATGGACCTCTACAAAGAAAGAAAAGAAAAAGGCTTATGCTTCAAATGTGGGGAAAAGTATATAGGTGATCATGCCACAAAGTGTGTATACAAAAATGCAAAAGCCAAGGTTCATAGTATGTTAGTCTTTGAGGATTCTGAAGATGACATTGATGAGGCCAATACATTTGTACCTACTGCTGAAAATGAAGATCTTGAGAAAGAAGTTGGGCAAGAGTATTTTTATGATCCTGCCGACACTTTTTCTTTTGATCTAGGTGGGAGTATTCCTTTTGATCCGGGAGGAACTTATGATGAGTCACTTACTACCACTAGTTGTTCCATTTCCATGGATGCTTGGACAGGTTCTAAGAGCCCTAATACACTTTGTATGAAGGGTAATATTCATGGGAAGGATGTGTTCATTCTAATAGATAGTGGCGGTACATAGTTTTGTGAATAAATCCATTTTGGACAAGTTGAATTGTCCTTCCACTGACTTATAGTAGCCCATAAGAGTTTAGGTAGCCAATGGTGAAGAAGAAATCAACAGTCAAATATGCCCACAGGTTTCTTTACAGCTAACTGAAAATTTTGAAGCAAAAGTAAACTTGATAACTACGGAAATGGGGCCCATAGATATTGTACTCAGTTGTGATTGGTTGATAATATTGGGCAAAATTACTATGGATTTCTCACAGCTATATTTGGAGTTTGTCTTTGATGGACATCTCATCCATTTAGAGGGAATTTCTAGTAAATCAAATTTTCAGCTTATCACCATTCAACAACTCAAAAAGGAGTATAAGAAGTACTCACAAATTTTTCTTTTGCACCTGAATAAAGAGGTTGAAGATCAGTCCATAAATTCAGCAAGTCATCTAGCTTTGAAAGCTCTTCTTAAGGAGTACAAGGATTTATTTGAAGTGCCTACTTCATTGCCTCCCAAGAGAGCAGTAGATCATTCAATTGATTTGAAGCCCAACTCAAAGCCAATCAATAAGCCACCTTACAGATCGTCCAAGTGTGAACATGAAGAAGTAGCCAAGTAAATCAAGGAGCTTCTTGAAATGAGATTCATTGAACCTAGTTCTTCACCTTATGCATCTCCGATCTCGTTAGTTAAAAAGAAATATGGATCTTTCAGGATGTGTATTGATTATAGGGATCTAAACAAGATCACAGTGAAGAATAGGTACCCAATACCTAGAATTAATGATTTACTTGATGAGCTCAAGGGGACTAGATTCTTTACAAAGATTGACTTGAGGTTAGGGTATCATCAGATCCATATGTGAGAGGGTGATGAAATTATGACTGCTTTTAGGACTAATTGAGGGCTCTACCATTTCTTAGTGATGCCATTCGGGCTTACAAATGCTCTAGCTACCTTCCAGAGTCTGATGAACAATATTCTATAGCCTTTTCTCTTTTAGTTTGTCCTATTCTTCTTTGATGACATTTTGATTTATAGTGAGACCCTTTAAGACCATTTATCACACATAAGGAAGGTTTTTGATGTATTGAGGCATCACAGACTCTTTGCTAAGGAGAAGAAATGCTCTTTTATGTAGACTGAAGTGGAATATTTAGGACATATTGTCAATGAAAAAGGGATCCAGGCTTACCCCAAGAAGGTGTAGTGTGTTAAAGATTGGCCAATACCTACTACCACTACTTTGCTTAGAGGGTTTCTTGGTCTATCTTCATTTTACTGCTACCGATTCATCAAGCATTATGTGACTATTGTAGCTCCTTTGACTGATGGGTTAAAGAAGGAAGCTTTCTTTTGGGATGCTCTACAGATAGTAGCTCCAACTAGTTAAAGGAACTTCTTACTTCTTCTCCTATTCTAGTATGCCTGAATTTTTCGAAGGAATTTACCATATAGTGTGATGCGAGTGGCCATGACATGGGGTTATTTTGTTACAAGAGCATGGAGTGATTGCCTTTGAAAGTCGCAAGCTTACAGACAAGGAAATGGCTATGAATGTCTATGACCAAGAGATATTGGCTATCTTACATGCAATTAATAAATTGCACTATTATTTATATGGCAATCGGTTTAGAGTTCAAAGTGATCACAAGGTCCTTAAGTATTTTCTCACTTAGTCCAATCTTACTCCTAAGCAGCATAGGTGGGTAGCTACATTGCAAAATTATGATTTTGACATCACTCATGCGAGGGGCAAAGACAATGTAGTGGCTAATTCTCTTTCTCATATGTGGGCTTGTAAAGTTTTAGCTATGACTGAGCTACATAATGATTGGATTGAAGAATTACAGGAAGCCTATCTTTTGGATGAAGAACTCAGCCATATTTTTCAAAAATTACAGCAAGGTCTCATGGAAGATAACTCGCATTATCAGCTTAGAAATGCCCTAATCTGGTTAAATGACAAGATTGTCATTCCTTCTACTTCTTCTTTTATATGGAAAATTATGGAGGAGTTGCATTATTTGCCTTTAGCTGGACACCTTGGAGTTTTCAAAACCTATGATAGGATTAATAAAAGCCTTTATTGGAAAGGACTGTGGAAATATGTCAAAGACTTTGTCATGAAATGCATGCCTTATCAGCAAAATAAGGACAGCACCCATAAGCCAGGTGATTTGTTGCAGCCATTACCCATTCCTATAGGAAAATGGACACACATTACCATGGATTTCATTATTGGCTTGCATACTACAAAAAAGGGACGAAATAGTATATATGTGGTAGTGGATAGACTCACTAAGGCAATCCATTTCATTCCAATCGAGACCCAGTTTACTACTTCTCAAGTGGCTAGCTAGTTTAGGAAGCAAATTTTTAGATTACATGGATCATTGTAGGTGATTATTCGTGACAGAGATTCAAAGTTCATGAGGAACTTTTGGCTGGATATTCACATCCATGGGTACTAATTTGGCTCCCTCTACGACCTATCATCCACAAACTGATGGACAAATAGAAAGGTAAACAAGTGGTTGAAGACTTATCTTCGCCATTTCTGTTATGATGTCTAGAATTCATGGGATTTTTTGTTACACTTGGCTGAGTTTGCCTACAATAACTCCACTCATGCTAGCGTTGGAGTTTCACCCTTTGAGGCTATGTATGGATATAAGGTGCCCTTACCCACAATTATCTTCAATGAAAGAATCAATCCTCATGGGAAGGAAGAATTGGAAAGAATGCAAACCCTTCTTTAGCAATGTAAGATGAATCTTAAGAAAGCCTAAGACCAAATGAATATGTATGTAGATGAGAAGAGGCAACCTTTAGAGTTCCAAGAAGGAGAATTAGTGTTGTAGAAGGTCCCCAAATCTCGATATTCTACTTTGAAGGATGGATCCAGTAACAAGCTTGCTCACAGATTTTATGGACCCTACAAGATTTTGAAGCGCATTGGAGACTTGGCATATAGATTGGAGCTACCCTCTTTGACTAAGATTCATAATGCATTCCATGTTAGCTAGCTCAAGCCTTTCTACGGTGATCCTGTTAATGCAGTTGATGAGCTACCACCTATTGATGAAGAAGGTCTTATTCAGTATATCCCAAAGGTTGTCATAGGTCAATGTGAGAAGAATATTCGCTCTCCCTCCATCATTGAATATTTGGTCAAATGGAGAGCACTCTTGATCATGTATATAGCTGAGGCTTGCTTCCATTCCTTCATTCTAGTCCATATGTCTTTAATCTTTCATTCATTTTCCAATTTGTATAGGTAAAAACACAGTAGTACTCTGTTCCATCCATCCTTTTCCAATCTTTGTAAGTTTGTCTTTGTGGGCAAAAACCTTTGGGACGGGATGGATTGTAAGAAACTGGGAAGAATAATGGTTTAGTGTGGAAATAATGGTAATACCATATCACACTAACATAGGTATAAAAGAAAGGGACATGTAATTTTTCTCATCTTTTGAAATATTAATACATTACTGTCTCTCTCCTCATTATCTTGCTCATAGCTTCAATGGCTTCTTACCTCTTTATGTCTTTCTCTCTCCATGTCTAGTATTTCTCTCCTTATCTCTCCCTTTTGCACTTCTCTCTTGTCTGTAGTCTTCTCTCTCCTCTTTCTCTCTCTCCAGTTCACTTCTTAACATAATATCATTAGAATTTTTTTGCCTATTAGAATCTACAACTTGCCCTCTTTAACTCTCCCTTCCTCAAGACTGTCCTCCTCTATTTTATTGTGCACCATGACCTTGACTACGACAACGACCTTGGCCTTTGCCACGATCTCTACCTTTGCCAATAGAGTAAAACACTTGTTCTTGCTTTGAGAAGAAGAGGAATTCAAGCCAAAGTTCTTCTCCTCAAGTATTAGTATAGAAATTAAGTTTGCAAAATCAAGAATATCATCCCTCATATTCATAAATGCCTTGAAGCTCTTGTATTCATCTCCAAATCCATCTAAGCACGCACGCACAATATCATTATCATCAACTATCACATTGATAGATCCAAGAGCCTCCATAATACTCTTGATCTTCAAGGCATAATCATTAATGTATAGGTTCCCTCTTTTCACTTGGTTCGGCTTTGACTTGAGTTACAGCTTTTTGGCCTTTGTGTTTACTTCAAGTAGCCTTGCCAAATTCTTCCATGCAATAGTGGGAGTTTTAGATTCCTATGAAAAGCCCATCATGCTATCTGTGACATTAACAAATAGCCAATACATGACTTTACTCTATGTATGCTCCCAATCTTTCTTAGCCTTTACTTGTTCTACAATAGCATTTCGTGCAAGAACTTCAAGTGCTACTGCCATGTCTCCTTCAATGTAATTCCAAACACCTTTGCCCTTCAAAAAAATTGTCATCTTGAACTTCCATGCAGTATATTTATTCTTATCAAGCTTCTTGCTAATAATCTAGTTTAAATTGTCAGACATTTTGATAAAATAAATAACTTGCAAAAATTTGCAAATTGCAAGTAAGCTAATACCAAGTGCACCACAATTAAACATGCAGCCTTTTTCAGATTATACAACAATAACTGCAATCTATAATTTGTATGCAAATGCTTTTTGTGTCTACAACCCAGCAAACACCTGACACGTTATACATTCAAAATTTATAACCTATGCATCTATAAATAGTCAACACAGCCGAACTTGCAATATACCCAAAAACTATTGTTAGGACCACTTACAGGTACAGAATTGAGATCGAATTGACTTCAGATGCAAAAAATTATAGCAAGCAAGCCCTAAAGGGCTTGTCTACAGTATATATATTGTTCTTCCTACTTACCAAATTTCACTGCAATCGAAGATTGCAACCTTGCCAACCTCAAGAGTCTTCTACAACTATAACCCAAGGCAAAATGAGTAAGGTGGAAGAGCTTCTTATTCATTACTTGCTTGCTTACTTTCGTACTCCAATGCATTTACCTCAGCCTTCAATCGAGCTCTGTGTAGCCATGGAATGGATCTGATACCATGAAAATAGATAAGAGGAAAGAGAGGTGAAGAGACCAAGAGCACAAGAGAAAAGAGAGGTAAAGAGGCCAAGAGCACACATAAGAAAGCAATGGAGACTTGAGCACATAGTGAGATAAGGTTGAAATCTTTTTCTTCTTTCTTTTTCTTTCATACAAAGAACTAAGTCTACAACATGATAAAATACTAATATGAAAGTACCACAACATATGTATATGTGGTCACTAAGTGTGAACCCACTAAGTAAAGAAGAGGTGGCCTAATGAATGTGCCATAACCAAGAATGGACTGTGGGTGTAGTCCAACTATAGAACCATTGGTCTATCCTCGTGTTGGTCACCGGACATGCCAGTAAATAATATCCTACCACATCACCAAGACACATACTAGATGCCAAGTCATGTAGAGCTCGACATCTCAATACTTCCAAATCCTTCTCTTTTTTTTCTCCTCTTTTAAAATAAGAAAGAAGAAAATGAAGTTTGACTTGCAAACTATTTCAGAATCAATAGAATACAAAAAGAGATGTATAACCTCTAAAATTTTGTGCTTAAACACCGCTTAAGTATTAGCTAAAAATAGCAATGTGCTATAGTTATTAGTCATTCATAAGGTTTTGCTCTAGTATAATCATGCACTAGGCACTCCATGCCTAGATTCTCTTGGCGCTTCGTGCCAATGTTTGAAAGTATGTTTCATGTGGTAAGAGGGTTTATGGAAGGTTAATATAAGAAACATAACCCAACCTTTTTGAAAGCTTTAGCAACTTAGACTAATACAATATTTAATGCATGAAAATGAAATATATGGGAATCTGCCACTCATCAGTAGTGTATATAGAGCAAAAGACCAACATTAATGAGATCAAGCCTAAACTATATCTCCAATAAAATCTAATGACCATTTTTGCAAGTTTCTCAAAGACAAACACATTTAATGGTGATTTCTATTTACATTGAGCCTATCATGGCATGCATATTATCCTCACACAATGAGCCAATAACATCACATAAATTTGACGATCCATGAACTATATTGAGAATTACTTCTTATTCCTCTCTCTCTCTCTCTCTCTCTCTCTCTCTCTCTCTCTCTCTCTCTCTCTCTCTCTCTCTCTCTCTCTCTCTCTCTCTCTCGCTCGTGATTAATAATTAATAACATATGTATATAATTATACACATATAATACTTTAATTGAAATACAAGCATATGTTTATTATTAATAGTTAAATGATTTATTAATGATTAATTATTAATATATAATAAAATACATAAAATTGAAAATAATTATAATATGTATATTACAATTATCGTTAATAAAAATAATACAAGAAAGATAAGTATACATAATACCTATCGATTAAAATAATAATATGTTGTCTTATATTATAGATTATGGTTATATACTAACATACATACATAACAAATAACACATATATACATTAATCTATTTATTAATTATTATACACGTATAAATATTTTATTAAAATTAATTAGTATATTAAAAATTATTATTTAATATACAATTAGTTATGCAAATGCATTAATAATTATGATTAATAAATATATTATAGAATTAATGTATAATTATATCATATGTGTTATTATTATATATGATATATAATCATAATTATATATATATATATATATATATATATAATTTTATATCAAAATATATTATACTAATAACATATATTGATTATTATATACATATTAATAGTTATAATATGTGTATTCTATTTATAATTAATTTAGATAATAATTCATAAAAAGTATACATAATAATTAAATGTTAATATGTAACATATATATTAACTATACATATACATATTGATTATACGTTAAGTATGATTTACATAATAATAGTTAATAGTCAATTATTATTACATAATTAAAACGTGTGTGTGTGTGTGTGTGTGTGTGTGTGTGTTCAATACATGTGTGTCTATTTGCATGGTCTCATAAGTGTGTGCCCCTTTTCTTCCTCTCATCATTTTTATTTTCTCTCGTTTATTTATCTTCACCTCATATGTGTACATGTGTATACATTTTTATGTGTGAATATGGGTATCTACATATGTGAGTGTGTGTATATTTGTAAGTGTGTATCCATTCTCTCTCCTCTGCTCTTCCTCTCACACTCATTTATATTTATGACAGTATGAGGATGTTTGCATGTGTGCATACATGTGTATATATTTGCACATGTGTATGCATGCATACATATCTATGTGTGCATGTATTGTTCATGCCTTTTTATGGTCTACATGCATTTGTGTATGGTTTTAGAGTATGTATACATTGCATGAACATGTTCAACCATTAAAATTATTATCTAATTCTATAAGGTTCAATAAAAAAAGAAAATTTATTCTTTTTTAATAGTATATGTGCATTTGTGGATGTTTTTAAAGTGTATACACATTACATGCACATGTTTAACCATTAAAATATCATATCATTTCATATGTCTAATTAAAAAAGAAATCAATATCTTTATAGAGATAGAGAACCACATATAATTTTTCAAAGACTCACCTTCCCCCTTTCCACAGAGAGAGAGAGAGAGAGAGAGAGAGAGAGAGAGAGAGAGAGAGAGAGAGAGAGAGAGAGAGAGAGAGAGAGAGAGAGAGAGAGAGAGAGAGAGAGAGAGAGAGAGAGAGAGAGAGAGAGAGAGAGAGAGAGAGAGAGAGAGAGAGAGAGAGAGAGAGTGGGTGGGGGAGATGACAGAAAATAAATATAACTCCCACTCACCCTTCAAGAAAAAGCTATTTTTATTTATTAAATACTAAATTTCTTCTCCTTGTGCCACATAGGATGGGGAGCCTTCTGGTTGGTTTGGGATCCCCAAGGCAAAGCGTTCAATAATATATAGAATACATTAAATCATAAGCCAAACACACCCCTATCTATGAGCTTGTATTCTCTCATCATCCGACCAAATAGTAGCCCCCCCTTAAAGCATTGTTGCATTTAATCCCCTATTACTCATTTAAAATGCTCTTTTCTTGAGATCTCCACACAAGTCTTTATCAATTGTTCTAGATGTCTGTCACATACCTACTACTTCAAATCTGTCCTATATATATTATTATTTATTGATTATCATTGGCATGCTGCCCAGTCATCTTGCCTTTATATGTTCCCAATGTATCGATCAACCAATGCACTTCCTTTGTCATCATAAAAAGATCATCCTCCATAGTTTGCATATAGTTGCCATCTTTCCATTTTGCCATCCCTCCATGACACTGATCACATTGCACATGAAATTGAATCTCTTTTGTGGAGAAGGTGGCCCAAATTCAGGTAGTGATTGAGCATTTGGGCATGATAGACTTTCTAAATAGCACCAAAACATTTTCACCATTGGAGGACCTCCATAGCATTCTTGCAATTTTATAAAAGGTTGCATGCACATGTACATGACTACATTGAGTCAAGGTGCCTAACACTTATCTTTGTAGCATGCATCAAGGTCATGCGAGAGAGATGGGAGCATTGAAAGGTGGAGGCACTAGAATATGACACTTGTGAGAGCGTAGGCCATTGTTGGAAGCATCGAGGATCGAGTAATTGATTGATTGATTGATTGATTGAGTGAGAGAGAGAGAGAGAGAGAGAGAGAGAGAGAGAGAGAGAGAGAGAGAGAGAGAGAGAGAGAGAGAGAGAGAGAGAGAGAGAGAGAGAGAGAGAGAGAGAGAGAGAGAGAGAGAGAGAGAGAGAGAGAGAGAGAGAGAGAGAGAGTGTGTGTGTGTAGATATAGGCGTATGCAACCATCGAGGCCCATAGTGAGAGAGAGGACTTAGGTTTCTTTTTAGCAAGGACATTGCTTAAGTCACAAAGATGTGCACGTATCTATCCTTGTAGATTGCTCAATTATGAGGTAGCATTTTTAAATTTGTATTATTATTTCGTTTATAGTTAGAGGGGCTTTGGAATCATCATATCATTGGTGACAGCTGTGTAGGGTTGGTAGATTGCTCAATTACAAGATACTGTACACAATATACTATAGCTAATATAAATTATGAAAAAACATTTGATTTGAACAAGTAGATCTAAATATCTATACATGTACGTTTGGAAAATTTTTAAATTAAAAAAATTCTGATTCTGATTTCTAAACATGGATCGATGAACCTAGATGATAGATCGAATGGCATAGCCGATGGAGGAAGGATGATGGATCCACGGGCTAAACAATGAAGAAGAAAACGAAAGACTCGACTCGATGGGACTTGCTTTTGCCTTGTTTTTTTACTCTGGTGCCTTTAGTAGGAGCCTAACGCCACTTTTGCCTTCCTTTTTTGTTTTTGCGCCGCTACTCTGTGATTGAATGCACCACAAAACAAAAAGATAGGTTGGAAGTCTCCTATAAGAAATGAAGAAAAAACCACAAAAAAGATAAATCGAAAGTCTCCTATAGCTGAGCATGTAAACATGTAGAACACACACAAATAGTTTATAGGCTTATGCTTATGTAGAACACACACAAATAGTTTATGGGCTGCTCTGAAAGCTTATTTTTATCACGATCAATCATGGTTTATGTGACCGACTTTTGATTAAGGAAGGGTCTGGATTCTTAGGGAGTGTTCTGCTCACCGAAAGCACCATCGCTTCTGCTGTCGAGTGTACTGACAGCGCTCGCAAACTACGCTGTACACTCAGAGGGAGGGAGGGGGGGGAGCGGTTTTCTCTGGGTGCCATTGTTATAACTCATTATCCCATCGCAGCTTGGGACACACGAACAGAATGTCTGATTTCGCTGGAAGAAACCGTCCTTCTAGCGGGTATCAATGCAAGCACTGTTCCGTTTTTTGATTTTTTACCGCATTTGCAAATACTAGCTCTGTGTACTTTACAACTTATTGGCGGAAGTTGGACCTGATGTTCGCTGTTCCCAGAAGGTCTGGTATCGAAGAACAACGCAGGGCCTTGCCCATTGCAACTGGTACTTAGAATGCAGAACTATCCTGACTTCTTTAGTTGTCTGATTACCCTGACATGAATTCAATGTCAAGTGTTGGGCTTTTTTATATGTAATAACAAGAGCTCCAGGTGAAGCAGTGCTGCTTGTTCTGAGTTTGCTTTCTATGAAAACATCAGGAATTGGTCTTCGTATAAAATTTAGGTGTTCTAATTTCCTGCCGATTTGATTATGTGTTGTGGGTTTTGTGATACACAGCGGAGAAGAAATTGGTTGAGGAAGTGCGGCAGAATGATACGCTCGTGGTAATTGGAGAAACTGGAAGTGGGAAAACGACCCGTATGGCAACTTCTCTGTGTATGCATGTGTGTGTGCATGCATATATGTGTGCGTGTGTTCCCCTAGTGGGGGAACATGTGCACTGATTATTTTGGAGGTTATGAATAACGTTCTGATTGCATAATTTGGTGACAAGTTGCTTGTAGCGTGTAATTGATTGTTACTGGACAGTCTTCGCATATAATGATATTAGACTTTAACAGCTAGATGGGGTGGTTGATGCATAAGAATGTCTGGTTTATACTTTGGTCGATGCAATGACAGATATATAACAGCATGTATAGTGACTCAGACAATTTTTTGACATTGTAGTCCATACCCAAACCGGTCTCCACCAGCTTTATGAAGTGAAGGATCCATAAAGAAATTTCATTTCATATATGGCCCAAGCATGAGCGCACATACATAATTTGAAAGTTATTGTTAACTGGTGGTTTTTCTAATTTCTCTCTCTTGTTGTGTCTAATGGCAGAACTACCACAGTTTCTTCATTCTGGGGGATTTTGTAAGAATGGGAAGAAAATTGCTATTACTCAACCTCGACGAGTTGCGGCTGTTACAGTTGCCACACGTGTCGCTGAAGAGATGGGGGTTCCATTGGGCAAAGAAGTTGGTTATTCTATCAGATTCGAGGATAGAACTACACCTGCGACTGAAATTAAATACATGACTGATGGGATGCTTCTAAGGTGTGTAACACAGCATAAAGCATATGTGCCTGCAAACTTCCAGACTTCCATAAGTCACTCTATTCTCTACGTTTTTATCCATTGTCTATCTTTTGTTCTTCCATTTCACAGAGAGGCTCTCTTAGATCCCTTGCTTCAGAACTATGCTGTTATAATTGTGGATGAGGCCCATGAAAGGACAATTCACACTGATGTACTTCTTGGGCTGTTAAAGGCAGTGCAAAAGCGTAGGAAATCTTCACAGAAATCAAAAGCAGACGTAAGCTGCAATCAAACAGTTGTAAAGGGAAATGGAAATGCTGAGAAGTCTAGTCACTCAAAGCCAGCCACTCTACAAAATGGCAAAGGGGGTCCACTAAGGAAGGCCATAGTGTCTGGAGATCCCTCTTTGAAGCTTGTGATTATGTCTGCTACATTAGTTGCTAAAGAATTCACAGAGTACTTTGACAGAGCAAAAGCTGTGTATATACAAGGGAGACAGTACCCCGTGGACATATTATACACCTATCAGCCTGAACCTGATTACCTTGATGCTGTTTTAATTACTGTATTCCAGGTTTGAATCATCCATCCATCCATCCAGAGAGAGAGAGAGAGAGAGAGAGAGAGAGAGAGAGAGAGAGAGAGAGAGAGTTTCATAAGTAATTACAACAAGCAATAAATGGATGAATGAACCAATTCAACACTTTGCTAATCAAATGAGACTACCGATACCGATTGGCCGCAAGCCGTGACACTGCTTGTAGTATTTCTTTAATCTTTATTCTAGAATGATAGTCCAACAGAGAGACACTGAAGCTTTGAGAGATTTGATGGCTAGGCCCAGAACTCAGAATCTGTCCCAGTTCCTTCAGTGAAAATCCGACAATTCCCAACAAAGCAAGGCACAATCTCTACCAATTTTGGAAATCCTTGCTGTCTTTGGTACTCAGCAACAGGAATTGTCAATTTGCCCCTTGTTTTTGGATGCTTGGGGAGCCAAATTGAGTCTTCCACTGTTATATGCAAGTTACCCTTGCTTAGATGAACAGATGCCTTCAGATTTACTGATAATCCTTTGTTTTACAGAAACAATCCTTCATGCAAGATTGAAATTTGCTTGCATGTATTCCAAGACAGCCCTGCATGCCCTAATTTCTACTGAATTCAAGTCTGTAGTCAGCAATTCCAATGCTGAAATGCTTCAGAACTAGGGAACATGGATAGGGGGGGATGGTGTTATGTGGTTTGGATGGTAGCACATAAAAAATCTATGAGCATGTGTATTTGGAAGATACATATACATAAGGCTCAAATGAAGTGGACCTTGCTGGATGTGCATTGCACTTGACATGTCATGTAGTACAGGAGTTTGGAAGCATTCATATTAGTTCTTTGTTGGGAGAATGTACTTCAAGTGAATGACCTTCAAGTTTGGAAGTCATGTCTAAGGTTTTAACTTATGTGCACGAAGGATAGGAAGAGGGGATATTATTAGGAAAGGAGACCATGACTTTATGGGGGCAACAAAGTGTGACCAGAGAAGGAGGATGGAGCACAATTTTTGGGGGTTGTTCAGCATGGGTTTGGTTCCGTTTTGAAGGTACCATCAGGTTGAGGAAGAAGGGATAGAAAGTGGACAGCATACCCTCCATATCATGGCTGATTTGATCCTGCATAACAGGGCTGAATAGAAGCATCATAAAGAGGGCTGCTTTTGATGCACAACAGGGTTGATCTCTGTGATGAAGAGTAGGCCTAAACTGTCTTCAAAAAGGGCTGAATTGGTATGTTCAAGAGCAGGTTTGAACTGTTCTTACAGAGTTGTAAACTGCTGTCTTGAATCAAGAGAGGCCGTGTAAGGTTGATTTGATGCATCATAGCAGGGCTACTTTGAATCTTTATGTTTGAGTTGGTTTATGCTGAAAATAAAGGGTTGAACTAATGCAAGAGCAAAGGCCTTTACATACAAGAAAGGGCTGTTCCTGATCCATAGAAGCATACGGGATTGTCGATAAACACTATGGGCTGTTCATAATCAAATAAGGTTGATCATAGCTTGGATTTTATTGTTCACAAGCCTTCAAAACTAAAACACATGCTTAATTTTGTTGGATGTACACTCTTCTATGGATTGCAAGGATATCATATACATGCTTTCAATATATTTGCCTATTGCAATCAATTAGAATCCTCTTCTCTTCTCTCCTTCAAATTGTGAAATCTGTCTCTTTTTACATAGAACTCTTATAGTGTGTGTGTTCTTGGCCATGTGAAGGTATGCTAGGGTTTGCACTGAGGAAACACAGCATGCACGACCAAGACTGAAACACAAGGACTCCTCAGACAAAGACAAGCAAAACTCAAACGCTAAACGCAAAACACAAAACGTATAAGACAAAAACTCAATTTCAAACACAGAGAGAAGAAACTTTGAAGTGAATGAAATACTGTATATGAATGTAAGAGTGTACAAAATGCCCAAGGACAGAGCAAGGCAGTGTTAGAGAGTGATATCCAATGGAGACGGGTCCCAAGTGCAGTAACCATGAGTCGGAGATGAGAGAGTGCTGAATAATGAAGGGTAGCAGGCTGGTTACCAAAACATAGTAGTTGGAGGTTGCTGAAATCTAGTAAACACAGTATTGTACCATTAGAAGAAGATTGAAAACAGATCACCCGAGGTTGAGAATTGTCAACTAACAACAGGAGAGATGTTTGCTGATGTAGATCGCTTGTTGGATAGCAAAAATGCAAGTACTACAGCAGTTGCTTGGTGGGAGAGATAGCAGTAGCTTGTCACTTGGCATGAAATGTTGAAAACGCAGGCTTATCGGGTGTTATGATGACATAGCAGATGGAGATATCCAAACAGTAGAGCGATGACTAAAAGTAGGTCGCCTAGGGTTGGATAGTGATGGGCTGCAATTGGTGATGGCTGGACAGCAGATGATAGGTGACCGATGGCTGAAATCTGCACGGTAGAGTGAGGACTTTGCACAAAAGGATAAAGGCTGAATGGTGGGCAGCCCATCTATTTTTAGATGTTGAAAGGTGTCCCAAAAAATTAGGGTTTCAGGGGACCACTTAAACTCTCTTGAAGCGTGCACCAAATTTGCCTTTTTCATTAATTAAGCATGTTTGGGGGTTGTTTAAAAATGCTAATTAGTTGTAAAGCGTGTTTTAGCTCAACACCCCCTCTTAGCCCGAAAATTGAGCCTAAAAGGGAAGGTTGGCAATGTTTATCCCAAGGTGCTCTATCCCAAAGCAACAAGGGTATCGAACAAAGGGTGCACATTGGCTGCCTAGTGGCATACCAAGACTACAGAGGCAATGGTTATCTTACCAAGGGAGCCCAAGTAGTCACCCCAGAGAGGACAGGGTATCGAACAAAGGGTGTTTGTTGGCTGCCTAGCGACCTACCAAGCCCTACAAAGGAGGATGGAACCATATTGAACTTTTTTTTTTCTGGGTTGAAAGTTAATTTTAGAGGGTGACGGTCAATTAAGAACAGTGACCCAGAAGACGATAGTAGTTATGGTACACCAAACATATCACAAAAGAGTACAAGCGGACCCAATCACTTGAGGATGTTGATGATGAGGGAAAGGTGATGAAGTATCATGGGAAGAAGAATAGTGGTGCCCCTAGTGTGCTTTGAGCGGAAGTGAAATGTAACCCAAGATCTTGGAATGAGGATGCGAGTTGATCAGAATGTGGAGAAGATAGTGGTGGGATGGGAGGGAGTTGAGAAGTATGGTTTACTTATAGAAATGAGACAGATGGTAGAGATATACTTGATGAAGGGTGTTTGCTTTGAGAGTAGCCTCTATTAAAGTTAATATATTGAAAATCATCTTGATCCTGCATAATAGAAGAAGAAACAGGAGAGGGTTTTGGCTCATAGAACTCAAAAGGGTTATATGAACCTGACATAAGGCCTGGTTGTGATGAAGGAGATGGATTGCTAGGCGCGTCGAATGTCGTGGTCCCTTCAAGATCAAAGAGATGGCTAGTCTCACCAATTGGTCCAGTAGTAGTACTTGTTGGAGGGGTGTAAACCTGATTGTATGTGATGTGCAAGTACTCCTTAAACTCTTCATTTGTAAGGTGACCAAAACAAGAAGAAGAATACGGTAAAGGTGATGGTGTGTCTACCTCCTCCTCGAGACCATAATACCTTTCCAGAGTCTCCAATGATGGAGAAGCCTGATAGGGTGTCATAGGATCCTTAGAGGGTGCCCAAGACATTATGAGTCAGATTCAGTCTCGTATGAGTCTTGCACAAAGACTAGCCTCCACAATCACTAGAGAATACTCTTTAGAAGAGCACCCGCTTTGATACCATGTGAAGATATGCTAGGGTTTGAACTGGAAAAACAAAGTATGCATGACCAAGATTGAAACACAAAGACTCAGATAGAGACGAGCAAAACGCAAAACACAAAGAGAAGAAACTCTGAATTGAATGAATGCTGTAAATGGATGTAAGAGTGTACAAAATGCCCAAGGGCAGAGCAATGCAGTGTCGGGGAGTGACGTTCATCAGAGATGGATCTCAAGTGGAGTAACCATTGGTTGGAGATGTGAGAGTGCTGAATAATGGAGGGCAACAGGCTGGTCACCAAAACACGACAGTCGGAGGTTGAAATTTAGTAAATCCAGTAGTGTAGCACCAAAGGAAGGTTGAAAATTGATCACTTGAGGGAGAGAACTGCCAGGCGACAACAAGAGAGGTGTTTGTTGATGTAGACGGCTTGCTGGATAGCAAAAACGCAGGTCCTGTGGCAATCGCTTGGTGAGAGAGTGTCAGAAGTGGAGCAGAGGTGGAAGCATAAACATGTGCTGAAATAAACTGCTGAAACACAAGACAAAAAGAGAAAAGAAAGAACACGATACAGATGAGAACTCAGATGTATGCACGGGAAATGGAATCCATATATCTGAACACGAGAGAGTCGCATACAACAGTGAGTCACTGGCTGCGTGGGCACTGGCACTGGCTCCTCTCTCCACAGAGTCTGCAAATGGTGAAGATGAAGTGACTGACTGAGGAGGAGCCACTGAGTATAAATAGGCTGAAAAAGTGGGGAGCAATAATGCTGGTCGGACAGCATTAAAGCTGGCCGACTAGTGCATAAAAATGCCCCACTGGCATAAAATGCCACACTAGAAAAATACCTAAAATACCTAATAAAAATGCCCAGCCCAGATCAAGCTCAGACTCACACATGAGCTGACAAATACTCTGCTAACACCCTCTCTCAGATCATGAGTGATCTGATACAATACAATAGTACAATGAAAAGGGATCAGAAACTAGATAACATAGAACCACCAAGTAGAACCATGGATACCCAAGCAGTGGGTGATCAAGCCACCACCAAGGTGCCTCAGAGAGAACTTGATGTCGATGTCGATCGTACCAAACACCTGAAAATATAGAAGATCATAGCATGTCTCTGTGTCCACCATCAATGTCTCGCAGGAGCATACAAGACCATCCTGTCAAAAATGCCTCTGAACATATGTGACCATGGAGTCCCCGCCTTTGGCCAGACCGCCAAAGTGTCCCCTCATATGAGCTCCAGACGAAAGCCTCCCGCTCTTTGTTAGATAATTAGCTCATCATGAACCTGGATGTCAATCCCAACTCCAGGATTTGATTCCGCCAGACTGAAGTCGATGCGTCAGGGACGTCCCTCTCTGGAACCTGTGCACCTGTATAAAAGTATAGATGAGACGCGGCTGCCCCATCTGAACACCCGCTCACACTCCCTCTCTGGCACAAGAGAGTCGTGAGGGATGACCTCATCACCACCACTAGAAAGCAGCCGAGGAAGGGGCCACCAAGCCCTTCCCGCGATCCGAAGAAGAGGATCCCTTCCGCGCCTTGGACTTCACCTTGGTCGGAGGATCGGAGTCGGAGTCTGATGAAGGAGAGGACTCATCGGTAGAGTCAACATCCCGCTTCGTCTTCTGCTCCTTCTTCCTGGAAGCCGCTAACTTCTTGCAGTCCTTCCGCAAATGTCCCTTCTTGCCACAGTGGTAACACTGGGCCTTCGACTTCTTCTTCCCGTCACCCCTCTTTGAAGCTACATAAGCCTCACCTCCATAATGTGCCGGAAGCCGCCCCTGTAATCTCAAGGATGCCTCATGCTCAAGAAGCATCGAGGTCATATGTGTAAAACTGACAAGAGTCTATGATGTTTGCGCCCGCAAAGCATTGGCCACTCCATCAAACTCCGGGGGGAGCTTGTAGAGAACCGTCCCGACAAGATGCACCTCGGGAAGAGCAGATTGCATGTGTCAAAGCTGGTCCTGTACCTGCGTAACACGAAGAAGAAAAGACTGAATAGTATCTTTCGGCTCAAACTTCATCTGCTGGAGCTGGCCATAAAGTGTGACGGCCCGCATGGTGGAAGGTGCCTCGTACATCTGTTGCAACTTCTGCCATACTTCAGGAGATGTCCTACAGGAGGTGACCGCCGGTAAGACCGCTTTAGAAATACACCGAAGCAACGCCGAGTAAGCACGGGCATCGTCCGAGTCCCATGTGAGCACCGCTTCCTCATGGTTGTCCTCATCAAAGTCTTCAGGAAGAGGAAAAGGACGGAGAGGTCGAGCAATAGCTCCACAGACGATGTACCATAGCCGCTTCTGCACAAACCAAGCTTTCATGACAGCACTCCATGTGAGATAATCAGGTCCATGTAACTTATCATCAGTGGAAGTGCACGGAGGAGCCATATGGAGAGGATAAGAAGAGAAGTAGAGAAGAGATGGAATTTAGAGAGGAAACACAGCCAAAACACAAGCACAGACTACAGAAAATGAGAGTTCACATGCAATATAACTCAAAATCTGATCAATAGAATACAAAATCTGCTGCAGAAAGTCAAAAAATCAGTCAAAAACTGCGAAAAACAGAGAAAACGGCCTGAAGTAACAGTCACCCAGCCACGAGAGATGCTGAATCAGCAAAACGCAGGCTGTAAACTGGAGAAAAACAGGTAGTAAACTGTCGCCAGCAGCTGCAGATGAAAAACGCAGGCAGCAAAGGGTGCGTAGGCAGCAGAGGGTGCGGAGGCAGCAGGCGATGGCAAAACTGCAAAAAACGCAGGTTGTAAACAGCCCCAAAACAGGTCGCCTGGCTGCGACAGCAGTCGTCTGATCAGCAGGGGTACAAAACAGTCCTGAAATCAGCAAGAAAACACAGCAGAAACACAAATCCTGAAAACTGATACCATATCAGAAGTGGAGCAGAGGTGGAAGCATAAACATGTGCTGAAATAAACTGCTGAAACACAAGACAAAAAGAGAAAAGAAAGAACACGATACAGATGAGAACTCAGATGTATGCACGGGAAATGGAATCCATATATCTGAACACGAGAGAGTCGCATACAATAGTGAGTCACTGGCTGCGTGGGCACTGGCACTGGCTCCTCTCTCCACAGAGTCTGCAGATGGTGAAGATGAAGTGACTGACTGAGGAGGAGCCACTGAGTATAAATAGGCTGAAAAAGTGGGGAGCAATAATGCTGGTCGGACAGCATTAAAGCTGGCCGACTAGTGCATAAAAATGCCCCACTGGCATAAAATGCCACACTAGAAAAATACCTAAAATACCTAATAAAAATGCCCAGCCCAGATCAAGCTCAGACTCACACATGAGCTGACAAATACTCTGCTAACAGAGAGATGGCAGTAGCATACGCTTGGCGCCAAATGCTAAAAATGAGGCTTATAAAGTGCTATGATGGTGTAGTAGATGGAAACATCTAATTAGCAGAGTGATGGCTAAAAACAAGCCCCCTAGGACTGGATAGTGATGGGCTGTAGTTGATGATGGCCGGACAGTAGATGGTAGGTGGTTGATAGCTGAAATCTATACGGAAGAGTAGAGGCAATATGTTAAGAAGGGAAACAAGGTTGTCTCATGGGCTTCGAACTCTGTATTTTTGGAACTTCCATGTGGTGTACAAAAGGATAAGGTTGAATTGTGGGCAGCCCTTCTATTTATAGATGTTAAAGGGTGTCCTAAAAAATTAGGGTTTTGGGGGACCACTGAAACTCTCTCAAACGGTGCACCAAATTTGCATTTTTCATTAATTAAACGTGTTTTGGGGCTGTTAAAAAATGCTAATCAGTTGTAAAGCATGTTTTAGCTCAATAGGAAATATATGCAAAGTGTAATGGGCCATAGGAACCCTCCCCTAAAGATTCTTAAGAAAAGGAAAAAAAAAATTTAAATTTTTTTTACTTTCCCGCCTCTCTCCCCACCGACAGCAGTCGGGGGAGGGGGAGAGAGAGTGGGAGTGGTGGATGATGGGAGGGGGAGGCATGCAGTCTCCAGGTGGAGGGGAGGCCATGCCACCTACCTTCTCCCCGAGGCTTCTCCCCTCCCCCGAAAGGAGAGAGACAGAGGTGGCTACGCTGGTCTGTTGTCGCCACCTTCCCCCCCCCCCCCCCCCCCCCAGTTGCTGCCTCGCTGGATGGCTGTCAGAGACTACGGGCCCCCCTCCTTTACGTCAATCCCCCTCTGTTAGCAGTCGTGCAGGACCACTGGGCCTCCGACAGAGGGTTCTCCCCCTCTCCCTCGCTGGCGGTGCTGCGGAGCCCTCTAGCTGGCGTTTCCCCCCCCGACGTGCCGCAATGGGAGCTCTGTCAATGTGCCACGGCTCGGCCTCCCTGGGCCCTCCACATAAATGGCCTCCCTCCCTAGTTGCCACTTCCAAGCTCCCAAACACACTGCCTCCATGTGCCACGGCTCGGCCCATTTTGCGCCCCCCCCCCCCCCGCCGGACGTGCTGCAACGAGAGCTCCTGTCAACGTGCAACGGCTCGACCTCCCTGGGCCCTCCACATAAACGGCCTCCCTCCCTAGTTGCCACTTCTGGGCTCCCAAACACGCCGCCTCCACGTGCCACAGCTCGACCCATTTTGCGCCCCCCCCGTTAGCTAGCCGCCGACGGAGGCTATGGCTCCTCCTTACGTTACCTCCCCCGTCAACACTGCGCGGGCCATCTGGGGCCTCCGACCTTAGTCACCCCCCACCACCACCCCTCCCCCCCCCCTCCCCGGTGATAAACCTGCACTTGTTACGCACTCAACACGGTACAGAAAGGTAACACGATATGAGCTCAAGGTATACTCTTGTATTATTCAATCCAAAAGCGGGACAACATAGACACATCCCAGGACTACACCCTCGTGACGCCGCACATAAGAGGGTTCACCACTGGGTATAGGGAATCACACGTAGAGTGGAAACAAGGCAGGGCTTTGAGTCACTACTACTCCCTATATAGGTGCAATCGGTAGCAACGGCATGGTATAGCTACAAAGCCCTTACACTCACCCCCGCTTACTGGATTGCTGACCTCAGCAATCTAAGGGTAGCGTTTGTTATTTGACTCATCCGGGGTCTTAACGCAGCTTTTCCTAGCAAGCTGGTCAGTGTTTGCCGGTCTAAAGGGACCACGGGGTCTTAACACAGTCTATACTATCAGACTGGTCAGTGTCTGCCGCACTAAGACATTGGGGCTTTTTTTTTCTTTTTTGATGGAGTTATTTTGTGCTGATTGCTACCATGTGAGTCCACCCTCGACTTGATTACATTTGAGGAGTGGAGGCACATTTGAGGTCTATGATTGAGAGCCGCATTATTTTGTTGGAGTGTTGAGTCGGCTCAAGGGTCGGTAGAAGGAGCAGGGGGGTTCTCCTCGAGCCAAAGGGCGAAGGTATCCTTTCCGCGTTCACGGGCCTCCGTTTCTGAGATCCAAGTGGCCTCCTTGAGTGGACGCCCGCGCCACTTGGTGAGGTATTCGGGGAAGCCTCTTTGTTCCCGGCGTCGGAGGAATGCTTCTACTTCGAAGGGACCATTGGAATGGAGCATTGGTACGCGCCGTCCCCATTGGTTGTCGGGATAGAACCTGCGCAGAAGACGAGCATGAAATGCATTATGAACACAAACACTGTCTGGCAGGTCCAGCTTGTAAGTGACTTCGTTCAGCACTTGAGTGATTCGGTAGGGTCCATAGTAGCGGTGATTGAACTTTGGGGTCATGTTTTTGGGAAGTGACATATTCTTAGAGCTCACTAGGACCATGTCTCGTTTGGCGAATAGTACAGCCTTTCTTTTCTTGTTTGCTTGCTCTGTCATTGTTATCTTGCTCCGCTCGAGACTTTGCTTAGCTGCTGCATTGCGATCTCTCCATTTCTTCAAGAATTCTTCTGCATCTTGATCCTCCGCTTTGGCTGCTCCGGATGCTAAGGCCAGTGGTGTGATGACTTCTTTTCCTGTAGCTAACTCAAAGGGAGTGTACCCTGTAGCCGAGTGGATGGAGCTATTATAGTGAAATTCCAAGACATCAAGGTACAAGGCCCAATCTTTCTGATCCACTCTAGCATAGCTGCGGAGGTAATCTTCGATACCTTGGTTGACTCGTTCTGTCTGTCCATCTGTCTCCGGGTGGAAGGATGATGAGAATCTCAGTTGGGTTTCCAGAGTCTTGAAGAGTTCCTTCCACATGTCGCTCATGAATCTTCCATCTCTATCTGATACAATGGCCAGTGGTAAGCCGTGCAATTTGAATACATGTGTGAAGAAGAGGCGTGCTACCTCCTTGGCATTCAGTGGTGGTTTGGCCGGGATGAAGTGGGCCTGTTTGGAAAAATAGTCCACCACTACAAAGATGATTGTGTACCCATGGGACTCCGGTAGTTCCACAATGAAGTCCATGCTGATGACATCCCATGGGCGGTTGGGTACTGGTAATGGTTGTAGTAGTCCGGCTGGTCTTGATCTGGGTGCTTTGACCATTTGGCAAGTGGGGCAAGTTTTGATGTAGTCTATCACTTCTTCCTTCATGTTCGGCCAAAAGAACTGCTTCCTAAGGGCCTCCAAGGTTTTGCTTTGCCCTTTGTGGCCTCCAATCTTGCCGTCATGTATCTCATGTAGGATGAGTTTCTTTAATTCCACATTGTTGGGGATATACAATCTTTTGCCTAAAAATAGAATACCCTCTTCTAAAGTGTACATTCCATGGGGGGTCTTCTCTGCTTCCACATCTTTGATTATCTTGTGCATGTCTTGATCTTGTTCTAGGGCCTCTTTGACAAGTTCTATGAAGTTGCTGCTGACAACACTGACAGCTTTCAGGTTAGCTTTCCGGCTCAAGGTATCTGCTATTTTGTTGGTAGAGCCAGGCTTGTGCTTAATTTCCAGGTCAAATTCGGCTAGGAAGTCTAGCCAACGGGCTTGCTTTGCTGATAACTTGGGTTGGGATTGGAAGTATTTGAGGGAGATATTGTCGGCGAAGACTATTGTATGCTTGTCTTGAACATAGTGCTTCCATTTTCTAAGGCAGTGGATGACTGCCAACATTTCCTTCTCATGTGTGCTCCACCTTGTTTCAGCATCAGTAAATTTCTTTGACTCATATGCAATGGGGTGCCCCTCTTGGACCAGTACACCCCCTATGCCATAGTCAGATGCATCTGTAGAGATTTCAAAGGGTTTGGTGAAGTTCGGTACCCTTAGGACAGGAGTTTGGCTCATGCACTTCTTCATCTGCTCAAAGGCTTCCTGTTGCGCGTTCCCCCATGTAAACGAGTGGTCTTCTTTGGTGAGGTGGGAGAGGGGGGCAGTGATGAGGCTGTAATCTTTGATGAATCTTCGACAAAATACTGTGAAGCCTAGGAACTCCCGCACTTCTCTTACAGTTTTCAGTACAGGCCATTTTTGGACAGCTTCCACTTTCTTAGGGTCCACTTTGATTCCATCTGCTCCTACAATAAAGCCTAGGAACTCCAATTCTTTCACTGCGAATTCACATTTTTCCGGCTTGGCGTATAACTGATGTTGCCGCAGTTTCTCAAAAACTTGGCGTAAGTGTTGCTTGTGCTCTTCTAAGGTCTTGCTGTAGACTAGGAGGTCATCTATGTAGATAATGACAAAGATATCTATCTCCGGTCTAAAAATTCCATCCATGAGGCCACAAAATGTGCCGGGCCCATTGCTTAGGCCGAACCCTAATACTAACCACTCAAAACTACCATATCGGGTGCGGAAGGCTGTCTTTGGGATATCTTCTTCGGCTATGCGGATTTGGTGGTATCCTGATCTAAGGTCAATCCGACTAAAGTGCTTGGCCCCATGCAGTCTATCTAATAGGTCTTCCACTGGGGGCATAGGGTATTTGTTTTTTATGGTGATTTTGTTAAGAGCCCTATAATCTACACAGAGTCTAAGTCCCCCATCCTTCTTCTTTACAAACAACACTGGGGCACCAAAGGGGGATTTGCTGGGGCGGATGAATCCTTGTTCTTCTAGTTCATGTAGTTGCTTCTTCAATTCCATGAGCTCAGTGTGGTTCATGCGATAGGGAGCTCGGGCCGGTGGAGAGGACCCTGGAATCAACTCAATCTTGTGATCCACATCTCGTCTGGGTGGCAGACCTTTGGGTAGTTCGGCTGGCATCACATCTTTGAATTCTTCAAGTATTTCTGCCACTTCTGTGTTCCTCTTCTGTTGTTTGGATTTCTTGCCATCTTCTTCTTCTTCTATTGGTCGGATCATACACAGATAGACCATATCTCCTTGTTTGACTGATTTCTCGACTTGCTTCGCACTGCATGTCATAATACGTGGCCTGATGACGGTCCCTTGGACCGGTGCTTTTTGGGTCTGGCCCTTTGGTTGGTTTGCAGCTGGTTTTACTGTTTGGCATGATACTCCTGGCTTGTTCTCCTTCATTTGTACCTTGATTGGGGTCCTACCAGGTAGCTGCATTCTTTCGCAGGGTACTCTGACGCCTTCTCCTTGCATATCTAGCATCATTTCATTCACCCCCTTTCCAAACATTGCAATGACATACTTATCATAGAATTCTAAGCCTAATATCACTTCAAAATCATCCATGGGGATTACTAAGAAGTTGAGTTTCGCTTTCCACTTGTCGGCTTCCACTTGGACTGCAAAGACTTGTTTTACTTCCTTGGCTTCTCCTTGTGCGAATGTTACTGTTAATCCTTCTGGGGCTTTGGATAGTTTCAATCCATGCTTTGCTGCACACTGTGGTGTCATGAAGTTGTGGGTTGCTCCTGTGTCCACCATGATTGGTTGGTTTCCTTCGCCCACTCGACCTTTGATGTATAGATGGTGGACTGCCGCTACTCTGGCTGCCATGCATTGGGGTCGGGCACTAACTGACCCTACCCTTGGGTGGTCCATGCTCTCTTCACTCCCATTTGGAATTTCCTGGATACGCGGTGGTTGTGGTTCTTCTCCTCCATATGCACAAGCTGCATTCACCCTTGATCCACTCGATGAGGCTGTGTCTTCTATTGGGCATCTGTTTTGGTAGTGTGGACCCCCGCATTTGAAGCATCTGATGCCAGTGGAAGGGCCTGGGGGTCTCCACCATGATGTGTTTGATCCTGCGGGTCCATATGATGTGCTAGGGGTTGGCCTGTAGTGATTGCTTCCCCATCTCCCTGCTGCTCCTCTTGGGATTTGGGATACGGCCGTGGTGTTAGTGGTATTTTGACTCCTTGTATCTGTGAATGCCCCTCTAGGAGCATTGGGCCTTTGGTTCCAGGAGTTGCTGTTGTTGAAGGTGTTGTTGAAGTTGTTGAACCTGTTTTGATTCCCTTGTGTTGTTCTTCTGCCTTCCAGGTCCACCAGTCGTTCGGCCATTCTCATGGCTTCTGCTAAGCTTGTTGGCTCCTGTCTCTCCACATCTCTTCTAGCCCATTCTTGCATTCCAAACAAAAATCCATGTAGCTTAGTGTCGGTATCCATGTTTGGTAGCTGCAGCATGATTTGCCTATACTTGCTGACATATTCTTTCATCTTTCCCTGTGCTTGCTTGAGGTTCCTCCATTCATCTCTCACTTTGAATTTCTCCAGCTTTGGAATAAAGTAGTCCTTCAGTTCTTCCTGGAGTTCTTCCCACGAACAGATTGTGTGGCCCTGCTCCTGTTCTAACAGGTACCAACTGGCAGCGTCCTCCAAGTAAATGGCTGCCTCTTCCGCCTTCCTGTCTTCGGTGATTCTTGAATATTTTAAGTACCTATCTACCTCTGCGATCCATTTCTTCAGAACCAACCCATCTCTCTCTCTCCCTTATACTTGGCGGGTTGGGGCATCTTGAATTTTCCATAATCATCTTCTGAACTACTGCTATCTTCCTCTTCTTTGCGATGGTGCTTCTTCTCCTTCTTCTTGTCTTTCTTTTTGCTTCCTAATTCTACTACTTTCTCCTTCTCCTTCCTTGTATCTTGCGCCCTCCTAGATGACTCCTCTCTACCCGTTCTATCCATCTCCTCTTGCATTCGGTGTCTCCTCTCCTCTTCTTGTTGTTGACTCACCCATTCTCTATAGCCCTGCTCTACTTCTAGTTTTTTCCTCCTTTCTTCCTCTTCCTCTTTCATCTGCATGTTCCTCCATATTGATTCTAGCATGCCTGACATACCATCTATTTGTCTTTCTAGTCCGGCCACCTTCTCCTCTTGGGCCACTCTCCATTCTTGTCCCCTACTCTTCTTCCTCTCCTCTAATGTCGGGAGGGTGATGTTCTCCCTTTCTTCCTCCATGTGGTTGGTGGTGGTGTCGACGCGGGGAAGCCGCGTTTCGCCTGTGGTGGTGTGGGTCATGCCGCGGGGAAGCCGCGTCACGTCTTCAGACGGTGGGATGTCGAGGTTGGGGCGTCACGCCGGGGCGACGCGTCGGGGGGGCGTCGCGACGTGGGACGACGCGACGTGGAGCGACGCGACGTGGGTCGACGCGACGTGGGTCGACGCGACGTGGGGCGTTACGACGCGGGGCGTCGCGACGTGGGGCGACACGACGTGGGGCGTCGCGCTGTGGGTCGTTACGACTTCGATCTCTTCGGGGCACTGGATCTTTCCTCCTGCTTCCGTGAGCACTCCTTCACTCCGAGCAAGAGTTGCTCTGATACCAAGTGTGATAAACCTGCACTCGTTATGCACTCAACACGGCACAGAAAGGTAACACGATATGAGCTCAAGGTATACTCTTGTATTATTCAATCCAAAAGCGGGACAACATAGACACATCCCAGGACTACACCCTCGTGACGCCGCACATAAGAGGGTTCACCACTGGGTATAGGGAATCACACGTAGAGTGGAAACAAGGCAGGGCTTTGAGTCACTACTACTCCCTATATAGGTGCAATCGGTAGCAACGGCATGGTATAGCTACAAAGCCCTTACCCCCAACCAACCCCCCCCCCCCCCCCCCCCACCCCACCCCCCCACACCCCCCCAAACCCCACCCCGGTTGACTATTTCGTTGCGGGACCCTCCCTGGACCTCCAAACCAGCCATCTCCCCCCGTGAGCGCCATCCAACTCGGCCGTGAGAAGAGGAGTGTGGAGAGAGAAGAGAAAGGAGGGAGAGAGAGAAGGGAAGAAGAGGGAGAGGAGAGAAGAAAAAAAAAGAGGAGTGAGGAGAGAAAAGAAGAGGGAGAGAAGGAGGAGGAGAGAAGAGAAAGGAGGGAGAGAGAGAAGAGAAAGAAGAGGAGAGAAGAGAAAGAGGAGGGAGAGAGAGAAGAGAAAGAAGAGGGAGAGAAGGTGAAGGAGGGAGGAAAAGGAGTGGGAGAGGGAAGTAGAGGAAGAAAAGTAGAAGAAGGGAAGGAGGAGGAGAAAGGTAGAGGGAGAGGGAAGTAGAGAAAGAAAAGTAGAAGGGAAGGAGGAGGAGACAGGTAGAGGAAGAGAGAGGTAGAGGAAGAAAAGTAGAAGGGAAGGAGGAGAGAGGTAGAGGAAGAGGAAGTAGAGGGAGAGAGGTAGAAGAAGAAGAAGAAAAGGTAGAGGGAGAGGGAGGAAAGAAGTAGTAGAGGAAGAAGAATAAGAAGAGTAGGAGAAAAAAAGAGAAGAGGAAGACAAAGAGAGGGAAGGAGCAGGAGGAAAGAAGTGGGAGAAGGAGAAGAAGAGAGAGAGAGAGAGAGAGAGAGAGAGAGAGACAGAGAGGGGGAGAGTAGGAGAATAAGTGGAGAAGAAGAGAGAGAGATTAAGTAAAAAGAAGAAGAAGAGAGAGAGGAAAAAGAAATAAGTGAGAGCTGGTAATTGTAAGGAGGCACGTCCCAAACCACCCTCTCGGCGAAGGATCCCCATCCAGCAGTCTTTTCTACCAAACCCGTCAAACTGAGACCCGTCAAGGTCCAGACTACCCAATCTCCGCGAGGCGAATGACTCCGAAGAAGAAAGTTGCGGGAAGCGTAGGTGCCCAAGCCACCAGCAATGCTGGAGGGGCGAGTGGAACGACCAATGCAGCACACACGACTCAAGCCCAGGTTCTAAGCGTTAAAAAAATTAATTTAGGAATTATTTCTCGTAGAAGGAATGGAAGGATTGATGTCGTGCATAGGGTTTTTGTTTACTCTAAGAACTAAGTTGCATGCGCGAACAGAGGAGTTTGAAATTCACATAAAATGATAAGGTTATCGCCTTACCTCACATGAAATGATAGCTTTTACTCACATGAAATGATAGGGTTTACTCACATAAAATGATAGCTTCTTAACTAGTTCAGTGCATGAACAATTATTTGGAATTCACGTTTCGCAATCATAGTTAAAAGAAACACATGAAATGTTAATTTCTGTTCATGAGATGCACTTGCATCGTTAGACAAAACCCTAGACTTCATAGACGCAAGTCACATGTGTTCCGGTGCATTAGAAATAATTATTCGTTGCCAGGAATATAAAAGTCATTTAGGAGGTACAACTATACTAAACACACAATGTGCATGATGGTTGGGAAATCCTGCATAGAACCGCACTAATAGAATTGGAAGGGTCGCATGCATCTAAACCGCATCTTAAAAGTTTAAATGAGGAATCATGTGTTGCCATGTGTGTTAACTGAGCTTGGCTGGAATTAGAGATTAAAAGACCCTTGGTTGGGTTGCGAATAAGACATGTCCATTGCCTTGATTGACCAGCTAGTGCTTGAGTTAGGGACTAAGATACCCTAAGAGAAAAACCCAAGGAAAAGGAGCAAGTATAAGTCAACTTACCAAGACCATTTTCTCTTGTTGAAATTATTGGGATTTCGCCAAGTTGCGGAAAGACCCAAGATCGGGTGCTGGGGCATCCGGGAAAAAGGAGTCACACAAATTTCAGCATCAGCTTGGACGAATCTGCCTCTCCCGTGAAAACGCTTAATGCTTCAGGTTGAAAGCCTGGAGGGAGAGGCAGGAACAGTTACCTCCGACTGCCTGCCTGGCCCTATCCAAGGGGGTTGTTAGCCGCGCCGGGTATATGGACCTAACCCGCCGTGAGAGGTCTCTCTGTGGGCACTGCTTGGAGCGGGAGGAGGCTTGGGTGCCAGGGGAGGCTTTGGCTGTAAATCCCTTGCCTCCAGATCCCGCGCAAGAGGCCGACGTGACTCGAGATGGGATCTCGAGGCCCGTGTATTAGTCATCGGGCGGAACTTGGAGCATCAATCCTGTAGATTGCTGGGCTAGCCTTCGGGCGTTATATTGGATGTACTCCAGGATTTTTCTTTTTAATAAAGAGCAGTTATTGAAGAATAAGGAACTTGCTTGGCATTGTTTTTGCGTCAGTGCCTAAGTTATGTGAAGGAACCCGTGATTAATTTGTTTAATTAAGGAAGCGGATTTTGCATGTCAAAACGTAATGCATTAGGTAATCTCCCCATGCCTCATATTTATAGCTAAACAAGAGAAGAAGGGTTGTGGCTGAGAAGAAGAGATCTTTGTGGAGGGGATCTTGGCAAAATTAGCAATTCGATGCTCAAATCACAAATCTAATGGTTTCGTTGGCTTCAAAAGGGGGGTAAAACCCCAAGACACTTGATTAGAAATCTTCCTGATCACTCCTTCTTCTTCTCCATGTTTGAAGTAGTGTTTACTGCTTGTAAACTACGATCGCGACGTGCGTGATTTCGCCAATCATTCTTTTTTTTGTATTAAATCTCCAAAACTAATTGTTTTACTTACATGACATCATGTTCTAGATATTTCCATATCTTTTTAGGATATTCATAATAAATAATATCTAAAATATTGTAGTCTTGTCCAAAAATCTAATAGTTTTGGACCATCCTATACTATACACATTGACACTAATAACTAATATGACTCATAACTCTCATTCACGTGGTAACTTCCGTTTATATTATGGTCTGCTCGTTTATATTATGGTCTGCTCGTAAATTATGCATGTTGTACTATTTGTTATTAGCAAACTATTGTAGAGAAGAAGAAGAAGAAGAAGAAGAAATATTAGAGGTTTTAGCTTCCTATCTTGTGTGCGTTCTTTATTTGTTATGTGTCTTGCAAAAGGTCAAGATCCCTCTCTCTCTCCCTATCTTTTCGTGGTAATAGAGTTGTGTCTAGGCAAGGAGCTATTGCCATAAGAAAAAGAGTCTACAAAGAAGTCGAATGTTGTGGAGATATCTCTATGACGAGCCATCTTTGTGAGCTTGGAGTGCTTGAGGAGATAACAAGATTATAGGTTACAAAGCTTTATGTGTTACATGCCTACATGCTATTTGGGTCTTCCATATGCTTATGTTGATGCTCAACAACTTTATGCTCGGATATGTTTATGGCAACCTTTGAAGCTTGGATTGGATGTGTTTGGGTGTTAGCCATTTGCTTCAGTGATTCTTTACTTGCAGGTATTGAAGATATATTGAATGTATATGCTTCGGGCGGATGTATCATTGATATGCTTGGGTTTCCAAGATGTTATGTGCTTGTTGTATTGAGCTTTATTGTGTCTTTGGCATTATGGATTTTCTTTCAATGGTAGCCATTTGTATTTATATTGTAGAGCTTCATGACTGTGGGTTGATTTTCTTCTGATTACTTGGATATATGCTTGATACACATTGTTGTATGCATCTATGTATTTAACACCCTATATATTTTGATAGTTCTAGTAGATATTAGTGCATAAGAAGTAGGTTAGGCCATTGAAAGACAAGGTCATAAGGCCAAGAAATTAGGATAGAGATGATTGGGATGAGCTTGATGAATTATGCAAGTCTATTATCATATTAAGCAGATGTGCTTCAATGTTATTTTGACCGATACACATGATATGGAAGAAGATATGTGATCTTTATAACAAGCAGAGTCTTTTATCTTAGTTGTATTGGTTGAAGAAGCTTGTGGACCTTTGCATGAAGGAGGGTACCCTATGTTTATTCATTTGAATGAGTTTCACTCTATTTTCCTCTAGTGTATCTTGCATGGCATTCAATTTGAGGATAATATAAAGTCTTTGTTCTTGCTTGTCACACTACGAGAGTCATGGGATACATTCCATACTACTGTGACTGCTAATCCTCCTGATGATAGCTTTAAATATAGTGATGTAGAGAGTGCTTTACTTACAAAAGAAGTGAACATGAAGAATATTGATGTAGCTTGCTCTTCTCATGCACTTAGAATGAGAGGCAAAAATGGTAGAAATGGGAATAATAATTGTGGTAGAGACTCATAGCCTGATGGGCAATCAAGTAGTAAGTCTTAATCATAAGTTCTCTTTGACATGTCATTATTGTGGGCAATAGGGTCACATTAGGCCATAATGCCATGAAATTCATAATGATAGGCGTAAGGAGAAAGGAAAAGGGAAAGCACAAGATAATGCTAAATATTTTGATGATCACAACATTATATCTAAGTCTAGTATGAAGATAAAGGAGATAAATAAGTTGGATTATAGTTCTAATGACTACATGCTTGCTGCTTCATCACTTGATGCTACTCAGTTCTGTCTTCTTACTCTCTGTGTTGGCTTCTTGATTTGGGGGCTTTCGCATTGCCATTGGTTTTATATATATTGCATTGTTATGGGTTCTATTAGACTGGAAAATGATACTGCATTAGATATCATTGTCAGGGAAGTGGGTGAATGGCGGGCTTGTCCTACGGCAGGGTGGTCCCAGAGAACTGGGAGGCTTCTCAACATTCAAATCGCGATGACGTATTGACCTTAGAAAATGTAGGGTAGAACCTTGGCTCATATCATTTTAGGGGACCGGAATGAGACTTTATCCTACAGGTAGAGAGGTCGAGCGATGCATCCCTCTCGTTTCCCATTCTCTTTGAAATAAAGCTCGAAATAATGGACTTATTCTCTGGATATCGTTGTTGCTGGTCAACAACTATTGAGACTTGCTCAGTATTATCCAAACCCGAAGACAAGGATTCATCCTTACTAAACATGCCTTAAGCATTGCTACTTTTTGGATGGTTGAAATGAGAAGTAGCTAGTGTTGTGCGATTTTTTATCCATCTTCCTAAACATAGCTCTGCCAAGTCATGATTTGCAACTTGCTGTTCAAATTTAGCAGGCACCAAAGGTATTCTACCAATATCCATATTCTCACTGTCTGTAGCCTCATAATTCCTACCCTGAGCAATATGGATTCTGCTCTGAAATGGGGTGGAAGTAATTTGTGGACTAGAATAATGGTTGTCCATAGGGAAAAATCAAGGAAGCTGACACATACCTCCTCTTCTTTACTATCCATCATGTGGCTTGAGAGATGAGACATATCTAAGACTATGCGAGGGAGCGATTTGCCTCGTGACCATTTTGCTTATGGCAAGAAGAAAGCCTACCGCTTCAACTAATACTTAATCTGTAAAATGGTGAAAACTGATGAAGCTTGTATTTGCCTCAGTGATGGAAGCTATGGTGCATGATCAAGCTCGATCAAGATAGAAGGAAGACACGAGAGGGTGTAGAAGGATTCTGTTCTTAGACAAGCAGGAGGGGTAGGGCTAATGTGGCAATGGTGGTTGGGCCTGCAATTGGTCTTGAGAAGATCAAGAGTGGAACTGTGGCACACATAGACACAAACTAAGAGAGAGAGAGAGAGAGAGAGAGAGAGAGGTGGTGGGCCTAGGTGAACTTTGTCTAGACTATATGCTTCTCTATACTGGTGCCAGACATAATCCTCTCCAAGGATAATTAGGGAGTCAAAACTAGATGTGGATGGGGTTTTAGCATGTGATCCAAATATGCACCGTGCAGCTGCTCCTGTACGTTTATTGACATATGACAAAGTAGCCAAGTTGGCTTACTTTGGTGCTCAGGTTTCAAGAGCCTTTCCTGTATCCATTTAGGCCTCCTAAGGCTCTAAGTTCTTTGAGGGTTGATCTTTGCATACGTTGGGTAGTAATTTAGGTCCTTCATCCTCAGTTCATGAGGCTTAGAAGGGAGGGGAAAATACCAATTCATTTCAAGAATTGTTACAATTTGCAAGGTCCCCAAACTCTTATCAAAGAATCACAAGATTTCAGCAAGACTTGGCTTACAAGTATAGTGGTGAAATGGATTGTTACCATGCTGGACATTGTCAGTATTCACATGCTTGGGCAGTTTGGTTTTCTTGCCAAGCATGAATAATTTTTCAGATTTCTCAATCCAAATCAAGGGTTTTTTTGAGGAAAACCCACTAATGGAGTATCTTCATACTCATGACCTCAATCTTTGGACAAGATTGAACCGACATTGAAGAGATTTGGACCTCACATGCTTGGGCAGTTTGGTTTTCTTGCCAAGCATGAATAATTTTTCAGATTTCTCAATCCAAATCAAGGGTTTTTTTGAGGAAAACTCACTAATGGAGTATCTTCATACTCATGACCTCAATCTTTGGACAAGATTGAACCGACATTGAAGAGATTTGGACCTCACATGCTTGGGCAGTTTGGTTTGGAAAATTATTCATGCTTGGCAAGAAAACCAAACCGACATACAAATAATAAAATAATATTGTCCAAAGATTGAGGTCATGAGTATGAAGATACTCCATTAGTGAGTTTTCCTCAAAAAAACCCTTGATTTGGATTGAGAAATCTGAAAAATTATTCATGCTTGGCAAGAAAACCAAACTGCCCAAGCATGTGAATACTGACAATGTCCAGCATGGTAACAATCCATTTCACCACTATACTTGTAAGTCTGAAAACCCACTAATGGAGTATCTTCATACTCATGACCTCAATCTTTGGACAAGATTGAACCGACATTGAAGAGATTTGGACCTATCTTGACCTATGGAGGTTATGGACAGCATAGGTTTCAATTTCCATTGAAGTCATTGAGTTTCTCTTCAATCTTGAACTCTTCAACCATCATTGGATTGCCTACTTCCAATATCCAAGGTCTCTTATCAAATGTAAGGGGATTTTGCATTCCATCAACCATACATGAAGCAATAGAGCATCGATGGACTTTATGGTAGAAGAGTATGTTGTAGGGAATTTAATTTCAACAAAGAGCATGGAGAGTCTTGACTATTTGGAGCTGAACTGAAGTTATTTTAATCAATGGTTCTTCATCAACAATATGCTTCAAACTCAAGTACAAGAGCTTCCACAAACATGACCACTATGGATTGACAGAGATTTGAGCAAAATTTGAGGGTTTGGAGTTCTTTCTTTTCATGGGAATAATGTACAACATAGTAATCCAAAATTTTGGCAAATTTCACTGAAGAATAGAACTTCATTTCATTTTCAAAGTCTCAATCCACTCTTGGATGATTCTATCTAGATTTCTTAAAAGAATGCATAGAGTTCAAAGTTTCTATGAGAGGTCTTGGAACTTTCTTGTCTCTTGGACATAATGGACAGCTTGTACTCAATAATTTCTTATCTCTTGGACATAATGGATAGCTTGTACTCAATAATTTCATTGAAGATTTGGTTCATCATCAATAATGAAGTACTCTTCAATCAGTGAGTCACTCGTACAAGCATCCTTACCAAGATCTCATGAAGATTGAAGACCTACTCTTATCTACAAGCATTCTTAGCATTGTATCATGTTTGGACTATGATAGAATGGGTAGTTTGATATAGGCAACATAAAGAGAAATGTATGGCAGCATAAAGACACATGTATGAGTCCCTTATAGGCAAATGTATGGGTATTTTGAAGGCAAATGCAGGAGCAACATGAGACAATTGTATGGGTAGCCTAATGCTTTTCAAGACATGTTTGTTTCATGTATGAATAGCATGTATGGACCTTGACATGTGGGGTATTTCCAATATCAATATCAGTAAATGATTTTCAAGATTGAATGATCTTTTTGGCATCTTTCATCAAGATTGAATAAGAAAGTGGCTTCCTCTTTCCTTTGCATATACTATGGATCACCCTTGACCAAGTCCTTGAGGGTATACAATGTATGATAGTTAGACTACTATAGAGCAAAAATTGCATGCATTATGGGCCTATTTGTAGAGAATATGCTTGGATTATCAATGTACTTACTGATCTGAAACATATCCCAACTTCTTATGGGTGGAAGACATTGCCATTGTTCATGAGGTAAAACATGGCCAAAACAGAGTAAAAACAGCATGCAATCCACTGTGGACAAATCTGGAAATCCTTTTACAGAGACGGGTATTTCTGCTCCTAAATTGAAACTAGCACTCTCATTTGAAGTTAGACATCATATGATTCAAATGCAGCTATCATTTGTTCCATTTTGACTTGTATTCATCAAGTTATGGACAAAACAATGCAACTAGGTACTTGGGACAGGGTGGTCTACTGTGGATAGACATAATAAATCGTTTAAAAAATGGGTTATTGGAATATTTTAATGTAAACCAAGACTTAATTATTTGCAGCCCTCATTCGCCAACCATGATCAGTGTCTACAGGCCATGCACCATTTTCATATAATCCACGCTCAATGACATTTATCTCAGACCCATGGTCAAGTAAAGCAACATAAGGAGTTTCACGCTCCCCTATTTTCACTACAATTTCAGTGGTAGCTCTAGCCCAATGATTTCTTGTGTAGTGACTTCGAGGAATAAATCCTAGAGTCTCTTCTCCATATTGTTGCATTTGCCTTACTCCACCATGCATATTGCTACAAGACTGCATTTTCAGCCACTTTTTTCTCTTTTCCACATGCTGTCCATTGATTAATAGCATCCTGTATAGACAATCCTGTACTTACTTCATGCTCATATTCAGCCCGAATACCCAACAAACCAGTTTTCTCTTCAAATTGCAGCAATGCACTAGTGGTATCACCAAGAAACTGACGCTTCCTTTTAATCATGTCAATGATCTCATCATGAAATTCTCGCTTGGCAATGCCAAGCACCTCTCCCAAGGTAAATTTCACCCGGCTGTTTAAGATCCATTCTTCAAGAACTTTCTTAAGATCTGTGGCTGTCTCAATGTCAAATTGCAACTTATATCTTGGCTGCTTGCCCTTCTTTTTGCCCTCTTGTTTGTTATCCTGTTGTTGCTCTTGACTGACCTCTTCCATAATATGCTCGGGAGGTGGCTGATTTGCAGCTTTAGGCTGATCCACACTTCTTCTTGTCATTCTTTTAGATATCCCTGCAATATCTTCATCTCTTTTTCGTTTTTCTTCCACAAGTACATCCGTGTTTTGTACCTTTGCTAAATATGTATATACTGAATATGTATCTACTGGTGATTCCCAACCAGTTATGCCACGAATGTCTTGCCCTGCATGAGACATTTCACTATCAGTGGCCTGTCTCTTTTCAGTTGCATGTAAAGCATGTGTTCATATTTTAGCCTTTGGACCAACCATTACTTGGCCATGCATTCTATCCAACTGTAGACCAAAAGTAGAAGTATGTACCACCGCATAAGCATTTCAGACAGCCAAGTCTTATGCTGCAAACTGTCACACCACATACATCTTTTTCCAAGCTTAGGGGTTGCTGCCCGTCCCCTTTCCTCTTGTCCTTTTTCGTTCAATTTTGCAACCTTTAATTGAAGATCCCGCATCCCTTTGACCAATTTATCCAAGACATATTCCCTAACAGAGGGAACAATAGCAGGTACAGCCATAGGGTTAGCTACAGAAGCGGGTGACTTACTGGATACTTCAACTGTTTTGCCCGTAACAGTGGGCAAGCTAGAGACATGCAATCTTTCTCTTCTTCTATGCTTCTTCACAAGCGCAGTAACAGCTTCCTTGATATGTCTCCACTCTGTTTTCAAACCTGTCTCTGTAGTCTGATTCTCCAGCAAATCATTAAGCTTCTCTTGAAGCTCATGATCAGCTGCATGTAGAAACAATTCAATTTTTTGACTTGCAAGAGCTTACTGTTCTGCGAGATCCAACTGCTCAAATTGACTTTTAAATTCTCTTAACAATTTTGTAGCCACAAGGCCCTTATTGGGTTGTATAACCCACTCCTGAAAAGTCTTGTGCGTAATCAAATTGGTGTCCTCAATGTAAAATTCTTCCTCGAGTGTCTTCTTGAAGGCTACTCAGTCTGCATCTTGCAAGTATAATTCAATAATCCGTGCTTTCAGTTCATGAACAGTAACACGTACAAAATACCGGCTCCATGTAGATTGAGCCACCCCAAAGAATTCCATCTTCTGAGCATAGGTATATACATATGCAGATACATTCCTGTCATTGAATAACTTCATCTCACGCTCAAGTGCTTGCAAAGCATTCATCATAACACTTTCTGTTTGAGTTGAAGCTTGTATCACCTGTTGTTATTGTTGTACCTGCATAAGCATATTTATATTTTGCACCAACTATTGCAAAACATCACTGGAGAATGTATTTGAAGATTCTCCCATCTTGTCTTTTCTTCTTCTGACGACCTTTCACGTCGGGTTCACCAATGTCGGAGGGGGTTTTGTCGAAAGGTCGAATCCATTGGGGATCAGAAGTAGAAGGAAGTAGAGATAGGAGATGGAAGAGAAGATAGAGAATACCCAAGTGGTAAACACTATAAAGACAAATCACAATGAATTGAATCAATATGTATTAAAAGAACTTGAAATCTTCGCACTACTCAGAAGCAATCTCCAGGCATTAGATCTCCTGGAGCTTCTTCGTAGAACAAAACGTGTATAAAAAATACAGCTCCTTCTCTGCTGCTCGGAACCCAAATCTGATGGCTCCATTGGCTCCGAAAGGGGGGTAAAACATTAGGACACCTGGTCACGGATCTCCCAGATCACTCCTTCTTTCAGTTCAATCTGCAATTTTCAGCCTATTTACAGCGATTGCGACACATGCAATTTCGTCAATCTGTCTTTTTTTTGAAAAATCTCCTAACTGGCTGAAAAAGCTACTTGCTTTTTGCATGCCATCCTAATCTAGAAGCTTTTCTAACTTTTTTGGATTTTTACAATAAATAATATCAAATATAGGCTAAAATTACCCAAAAATCTATTATTTTCGGATAATCCATGCAACTCACACTAGTACTAATGGCTTAAATCACATTGACTATCTAGATCAATAAAGAAGTCGGATGATGATGCATTCCATACTTTTTCACAGTGTATCCTCATAACATCACGACAACGTCTAGCGAGGTACCATTAATTGGATCCTCTTGAGGGCAAGGAATAGACTCAGAAATGAGCTCCCAAAGATCAAAGGTGTCAAGGATGCACTCCACCTTGCAAGACCACAATGAGTAGTTGGCACCGTGGAGTTTATCTTCTTTGGTTAAGGAAGGAAGAATAGGAACCTTAATGGAGGGTATCAAAGAAGGCATCTTCACATCAAATGGAGCCTTCAACTCAGATGGGGCTTCCTTTGAAAGATGAGCAGAAGAGGGATTGGTTCTTGGCGACTCCACCCGTCAAAACTCCCTATAATCACGTCTCCACTCAGAAGAGTGGTGAGACAAAAGCTCCTCCTCTGAGTTATCAAAGCGTGTAAATTAGAAAGACATCTTCCAAATTTGCAATCACTTAGAAATGTCGTGTTTTGATGGAAATAGTAGGAATGTCAGAAGGCAATCAGCTACAAGAGGTGTAGATGGGCCATCTGGACAAGAAAAGACTGTCGCTTGCAAGCCAGAGAGGTGCCATGGCCTCTAGAAGAGGAAAATCGGCTGCAAATGCTGATGTGGCAGCAATAAATGCTGTTGCTTGGGGAATAAAAGCTGCTGCCTGCACCAACTAGCTGACGATTCAACACTAGGAAGGGTCGCCTCCACCAGATCATCCATAAATGGCTGCATTTGTAGTAAATGCAAGGTGTTGGGCCTGCATTTGGCAGCTGGATATGCGTCATGAAGAAATCTGCACTCTGTGCTCACTTACTTGATGATACCATGTGAGTGTGCAATGTAAGAAGGAAAACACACACACACACACACACACAAACACACAGAGCAAAAAATAAAGAAAGAAATATAGCACTGATTGAAGATGAATGCTGAATACAATGAGGACTAATTAGTCCTTGCATGCAGCCCAAGGTGTCAGTGAGGGCACCGAATCAGGCTGAGATGATGGCAACACCAATGTTGGAGAGTGTCTGAGAGATGGAGTGTGCTGAATCTGCAAAAGAAAAAGTGATCAGCCAAGGTGCACTGTGGCTATAAACAGCTTAACTCCTCCAAAACTGGCCACCTGCTAAAAAGGCCTCTAAATCTAGCTGACTTGCTAAAATAGATGATATGACTGCAATAAATGCAATCCGACTACACATAAAAAATGGGAAATAATGACAAAATACCCCAGGCAATCATGGAGCAAGTAGACATTGTCAAGGGGTGGAATCCAACCGACAGACAGAGAAAATGCACAAGAAACGTGTCTAAAATAGAGGAAATGCATAGAAATGCACACTAAACTATTAGAGCTCCAATGTCTTCGTCAAACTTTGATAGGGGCTCACAACAAGGAGATGACAAATTGACAGGACTAAACAGGGCAGACTAATAGAGATATCAGTTGGTGCCAAAGGCTAAAGTTATAATAAGTTATGCGAGACTCACCAAGTTGTATTGCACACAACCCATACTCTTCCTTGTTTCACATCCTACTATTGTATGTGATGGATTGAATCTTTGTGTAGGATAGAGATTATGGAAAGTGAATATGCCCACGTTCTTAACAAAGCATCTACCACAGTGTTGCCTTTACTTACCATGTAGAAAATTTGAAAATCATTGAGAGACAAGGTGAGAGATTATCACCAAAGTGAGTTGCAAGTTTTGAAAGAATACAAGGCTATCCAATGTCTTGATTGTTGTGCATTTAGCCCAACATTTTGGTTCTGTTTGTCAGGATAAAGGACAATGCAATTGCCAAGATTCTCACCCTCCTACCATGTGGTAGAATAGAAGGCTTGTGCAAATTAGAAAGATTAGATTTGTTAGACTAGATAAAAACACATTGATAGGTACTAGGTGGTACTTGGTATCGGATTTTGGCCTAGACTAAATCATTGATAACCAATGTTAGTGTGGTAACATTAAAGGCTAGGCATTAATTGATTAATTAATGCATGTGTAAGGGTCAATAACTACTCAAGGTTACTTGGGAGACAAATTGGCATAGCCAATTAAATTATTGGCTGCTGAAATTAAAATTTTGAGCATTAGAATAATTATTAAATTAAATTTTAAAATTAGTATTCTAAAAATAGATTTAATAAGTTGGATAGTGCTGAAAAATGGGATTAGAAGGGTGTCACTTGGGAAAACTTGCCCATGCAAGTGAGAAAAATGTCTTTGGGGTTGGTGAAAGTCTATTCTTGCCATTGTGAGAGAGGAGGAAGATTGGTTTCATGGTTCCGTTGCTAGGATACTATTAATTCCCTTGACTTGGTGGGCTTGAGGCACCTGCTTGAAGGTTAGAAGTGTTGCTCTAGTGCTGAAATTGTGTGCAGCTGAGCATTTACATCAACTAGGTCTTCTTATAATGAGATGGGATCAAGCGGTGAAGATGCACGTCATTCTGAAAATGCACATAATGAAGGGAAAAATGCAATGCCTAATCTTGGAACAAGCTTATAGCATGGACGTAAAGGAGAAAATGTGGTTGTTGACCAAGAAGCGGGTCCTTCAAGGTCACAAGATGCTAATGACCATGAAGAATATGATGACTAGTTCAAGGCTTGGTTGAAGGTGGCAGTTGATATCTTTGTTCAATTGGCCAAAGATCCACAGTTTGCGAGATTGTTTAAATTCTTCCAAAAAGGGTAGCAAGGCCAAGAAGAATATTTCATCTTCAAAGGCCTTGGACAGCAAGCTTTCAAAGGATAGCCATTGTAGCCTAAAGATGCACCCATGGTTGGGGATGAGCAAAAGCAAATGTACCATTGGGATTGGATACCCAAATGTAAGGCCATCTTGGTAGTGTCAATCCATTGGATTTTGGATAGCAAAGCATGTATGTAATGATGAGGTAGCTAGGATACTTTGGTGGTGACATTATTTTCATGTTGTGGTGGATCAGGGACGGCATATGGGAATGTGTGGTATAACTCCTCATAGTATGCAGCAACCAATGCATGGTGTACACGGTCCAATGTATTTAGGTATGGTTGGTAGTATGCATAATCCCATGTATGACAACAATGGCATTATGCTTGGGGCAGACACAAAGTGGCATGTATGGTAATGCATTTATACCCCCTGGTGCCTTTGGGACTTAAGGAATGAGTGCTGGTCATGCAAATGCTTAATATGGTATTGATCATATGACATGCTTATTTTTGCAACATGTGTTTAAGTAGTTCAAGTATCATGGCATGCCAGAGTCGATCAATGGTGATCAAGACACTTGGATGATGAAACTAGCCTTCCTCCTTGGATAGGGTGGTACTAACTTGATTTAACACTAATTACAGTATGTAATTAATTCACATAAATTGAAATTCACACTTTACCACTTTAATCTTGGATAATGGATAGCCTGTTGGCTCTAGAATTGGTGCTCCTTGTGGTATCTCTTTACCTTTTATTGCAAATGGATAGAGTACAACTGAGATTCTTTGATTTCCTTCACTAATCCAAGTACCTCTTACTATCAAAAGTGACCAACAAGCTTGAAACCAATTTGCCCCTTGGTTTGCTCGGGAAATTAGCCTTTACTGTGCTCCTTGCGAGACAAATTTAGCCCCAAATTGACATTGGCTGGCTGGCCTCTTGAATCTTCTTGAAATTCCTTTCTTTTCATTTGCAAACATGGTCAATTAGAAGAGGTAAAATCTTCAATGCTTGATCTCTTGAGATGCTATGTATCTAAGCATAACTCACAGTGGGAGCAATATTTGCCCTTGGTAGAGTTTACATATAATAATACAATGCATAGTTCCACTATCAAAGCTTCATTTGAGGCTGTGGAAGGTGGCAAGATAGTGCCCCCTATTTTGCACACAAAGGACAAGATCTTTGAGGTTGATAGGTATGTAGAAAACATGGATGTAGCTTACGCAAAGGTCAAGTATGCTCTTTAGAGGTCTCGAGAGAAGCACAAGAAGGTAGCTGATCACCATAGACGTGCGTTGTAGTTTGCAAAGAGCGATTATGTGTTGTTGCGTTTTGAAAAGGCAAGGTTGAAAAAGATGAAAGGTAGAGAGAGGTTGTATCCAAAACTGAGTATGAGATACTATAGGCCCTTCCAGGTACTAGTCAATGTAGTTGGTATGTAGAATGGGTATGGTTTTCACTATAGCTCTGTATGAGTCTATGATTATCATAAATTGATTATCGGTTGCTGGTTTTTTGTGGATGGTCATCAATTTTCAGTGGTATTTAGGTGGTTTTATGGACAACAACATGTTTATGAATGCCATTGATAGTTCAGCCATGGTTTATGCCTAGTTTATGCTTTGTTATGGTTGTTTGGCCATAATAGTTTTGATATGATTATGAGAAATGCATTCTATGGGTTTCTTGTAGCAATATTGGATTTCTTATGATTCTTATGTTTTATGTATGCTGGCTGGAAATTTTCAGCAAGTGTTTGACATTAGCATGGTTCAATGGTAGTGGCCAATGTTATCTTACTATGATGCCTTTTGGGAAATTCTAGTGTAGAATGTTTTGCTCTAGCACATTGCAATGCAATTGAGAGGATGATTGCAAGGTTTTTAAGAGGATGGTTTGCCACGATGGCATGAAATTTTATTGCTTTACTTAGCATTTGACTAAAAGTTAATCAAATGTGCAAATGTGACTTGCACATCTGAGGTACATGTCAATTATTTTATAGTGCGGGACCCAAGATCCCGAGATATTAGCTGGTGCCAAGGCAAAAGTTGTAATAGGTTATGCTCGATAGATTTTAGGTAGTACTTGGTGTCAGATTTGGGCCTAGACCAATCTATTGGCTACAACTTGTCCCTTTGTGTTTTCAAGGGGGATTCCCAAGATGGTGACAAGTTTCTTTAGGCCTTTCCTTCATGTGGTGACTACTTACCTTCATCGTCAAGCTACTATCCCATACTGCTTGCATGCCCATCCCATGGCCCTTGGTCCCTACTGCTCTTTTTTGGTAGGCTATGACTACCTTCGACAGCTTCTCTCTATCGTCTTATAGTTGGGCTAGTGGTTTGGCTCCCCCATTCCAAACTGGACATCTTTGGAGCGATCCATTCGAGGCCTCTTCACTTCCATTGGCCTATGGTGGCCTCTCGTTGGATCATGTTTTTGCATGGAGAAGGGGTTTTACTCCTTGGGTGGCGTTCATCATCATCTGACTTTCATTAGTAGTGGCACTCCTCTTGCCACCCTCGGATTCGTTCCTTCTTTGATCTTCCATCACATTTAGGATCTAAGAAAGAAGAAAGAAAGAAAGTTATATTAACATCTACGAAAGGCCAAGTTGGCCTATGAGACCAAAATGTTACATACAAAATGTCTATTAGTTGTGTGTTATGTACGGTCAACTTAAACGTCTGAGCCTCAATTTGAGTCAAGCAAGGATATTTGGAGCTTTGATAGTGTATTTGTTTGTCATTTCTTTTGTCCTAGACACTTCAAGTGGAGATCCCACTTATGCATTTTATTTCTAACATTCTATTCTCTGCGTTTTGGGTAGACACATTAGCCATGTAGTAGGGCAAACACATTGATTGCGGGTAGGCTGACTTGGGTAGATGGATTTTGGCACGTGTCATAATTTTTGACAAGTCCTTGGCTAGCTGGTTGGTGAATTTTATCATTGATTGGCTATTTATAGCTGGCTCCCTTCACTCCACCTTAGCTAGCCCTTCATCTCTTTTTTTCTCATCCTCCTACCTTCATCTGGCATCCACATTGATGCTCTGAGTTGCGTGCTGGGGTTGATTGTCTTCTGTTAGTTTTGTTCCTTCATTCTAATGCATCTTTTTTAGTCTTCTTCTCTACTTTCCTAAGTCCTTTCCATTGTGCGAAGTCACAAAATCAGCAAATTTTTTGGGATTTTTACTCTTATGATCAGCTCTATTTTTTACATTTTCAATTTGCTATCTATTTGGATAGTCCTTGGCAATGTGTCCTTCCTGTTCGCATATATAGCATTTATGCATAGCAAAACAATTCCTTGTGTTTATTTGCATTAATCCAAGGTGTAGCGTGCTATTTGGCTTCTTTTTGACATTAAAAGAATCCTTGGCACTACTCTTTTCAGCCTTTGGTACCTTGTTGTTCAACTCCCCATTGTCATTCTTGAAGCTAGAAGACTTCCTATGTAGAAATGCATATGTTGTCCATGTGGTCTCAATTAAGTGAGACAAGTGGTCATAGTTATGACGAATATCTTTTGGCAATCCACAACAATACTTTCTGAATTTGCTTGGATAGAGGCATAGACTAATAAGAAAGTGATCGACAATTAATTTTCCAAAAACTTGTTACTGTATTGTTCCAAGTTTGCACACTATGAAACATTCAACTTGTGCCAAGGGGCCATAACATTCACTTCAAATGTGCTTGTGAACCAAGGTGAAGCAAATACTTGCTTAAATTGGACCCATGTGGATGGTGCTCTATTCTATATTAATAAAGAAGTCCATTGCAAAGCATTACTTTTGAGAAAAGCGGCACCTTTCTCATCTTTGATGGTTCAGTGAAATTGCCCTCGGAGAAAGTTGCATGAACTTGTTGAATAAAAGTCAAGGCTTTCGACTTATCTTGAGTGCTACTAAAAGTTTTAAACTTGACAATCTTGCTCCTTCATTGAGTACGTTGCATAAAATTGTTGAATAAAAGTCAAAGCTTTCAACTTATCTTGAGTGGCACTAAAAGTGTTAAACTTAACAACCTTGGCCTTCATTAAGTCCTTTGCTTTGTCCTTGGGTGCCATATTGTCATAAATATGTGATTGGTAAAACGGTGCATTCATTGCACTACCAACCTAACTAGTATTGAACATTGCATTTTTTGGACTAGCCCCAACCCCACATGTATCAAACATTCTAGGAGTACGAGATGCATTGCTAAACATTCCCATTTGCATACTGGGAATGATACTACTGTGACTATATAGTATATATGGAATTTTGCATTTCACTGGCCATACTAGGGTATGGGATAACAAGCTGATCAAAACATCTTAGGGAAGGATGTGCCCATTCATTCCATGCATTCTTGGCTGTGCACCGAATACATTTGTTCCATGCATGCCAATATCAACAATTTCATCCCCAACCATAGCACGAAACATGGATTCACCTCCAAAGTACCCCGGATGTCCCATGTTTTGAGGAATACCTTGCTGTCCAAAAGGCATAGTGTACCAAGATTCCCATGCATTTGCTGTCATTGTCCCAAAAGCGCACAGTTATATCTGTTCATTTGATGCATTGTTTGCATTTTGAGGTTGTACCACATGCACCTTCTATGATACATGTTCTTGAAGCTTCTTTAGGTTCTTCCCCCTTTTGTCCTTGTTGTCCTTGGGGAACCACAAGAATTCAATAAATCATGCGTCTTTGGTGACATGTTGCCAGTCGGTGAGCTGAGATAAAGTACCCACTGCTGCCATCAATTGAGCCTTGAATTGTGCATTCAAATTCTCTTCTTCTTGCTGATTTTCAGCATTGTGAGGCATTGAAGACTGAAGTTCCAACTTCATGTCGAAAACCAGCATACTCAGCATGCTGCCCATGTTGAAAGCTCAATCCATGATAGGGCATTGCATTATTTCCATTGTCTTCATACTCCTTAGAGAACGACTTAACCGGTATAACTTATTACAACTTTTTCCTTGACACCCATTAACATCACGGGGTCCTTGGCCTATCATTGTGATGTAATTGACTTTCATATTACGTGCACATTTCATTAATGCCTAAGCCAAATGCCAAGCACAGCATTAAAATTTCATGTTCCTGTGACAAGGAGAGTGTCATACTTTGATCAATGTTGAATGCGGCTGACCATCAAAGCTCAATGCTGAATGTAATGTAGGTAGTGCAGGTAGCGACAAGGGCAGTAGAGACTGCTGAATGCAACAATCTTAGAGTGGGTCAGATGTTGTCAAGGCTGAGGAATCAGATTGCAAAATTCAGGAGCATTCTGATTGATGAGTTGTGCAAGGAAAGTGCAGTGGATGATGTTGGCGCGAAAGGTGTAGCAACTAGAGACTGCAAATGCAGCTGTCTGGTAGGTCCCCTGGCAGCAAGGAGGTGTCATCTGGTGGTTGAGCACTGAGCAGCTAGCTGCCAAACACAGGTATATAGGGAGAAGGGCAGCAGCTCCTGATGTGAAATGCAGCAGCAAACTGGTGTGGACAAGCTGCAGCGATGACCACCAGCAGTGGCAGTCAGTAGCCAGACTCTAGGGGGAGAAGATGATGGCAATGGACCAGTAGAGAAAACGCTGATTAAGTATGGAGGCAGAAGATGGCGATGATGGCAATTTGTGAAGATGTGGAGAAGAGGGATGCAAGAATGGTCCTGCCCTTGATCCCTTTTCATAAACTTTTTTTGAGCCAGTTGTCCCACTTAAAACTTTGGAGTTTTCTCTTGATAATTTATAAAAAATTCTATTTTGGGGTTGTTCAAGAGCTGAAGAACGTAGACTATAAACTTGTTATGGGCAGGGTTTTGTAATTTTTAACTTAGTAGTTTCTGGTGGGGAATTGCTTCTCAGGTTTCCCATGTAAATAAAAAAAGCATCCCACTCCACAGATGTCTGTTTTATTGGTTTTGATGATTTATATTTCAGTAGAACTGCTGGTTCTGTCTTGCTTTGCAGGTGCATCTAGATGAAGAGCCAGGCGACATCCTTGTGTTTTTGACAGGTCAAGAAGAGATTGAATCTGTTGAGCGGCTTCTACTTGAACGTGCAACTCAGTTACCTGAAGGTTCAACTAAAATTTCAGTTGCACCTATTTATGCAGCTTTGCCGTGTGAGCAACAGATGCAAGTTTTCAAGCCTGCCAAGTCTGGCTATCGCAAGGTTAAGTAGTCTTATTGGTCAGTGTAAGAATTGCCTTACTAGTTTAGTTCTGAATAGGGTTGTTTTCGTGTACACGTGATTTCAGGTCATCTTGGCCACCAACATTGCAGAAACATCTGTGACTATTCCTGGAGTACGTTACGTTATTGATCCTGGTCTGGTCAAAGCACGTACTTACAACCCCAAAATAGGGGTTGAATCACTGTCTGTTGTCCCCATTTCAAAGGCTCAGGCATTACAACGGAGGTGTGTAGGCTTCTCTGGAAACCGGTTGAATTTAAGCCTTGTGCTCATACTGGAGAAACTTGTCCTTTTGCTATTTTCATTACGCAGCTGAAATACTTGAAAGCTTTCAAAGAGTTTGCTTCAAACTATTATCTAAGCTTATTTTAGAGTCGCATTCTTCTATACCTTGCTTTTGATGGTGAAACGTACTAATCCTCCTGTATGTACTCCTGAGGTCCTGCTGCTTGTCTTCTGGAAGCAAGTGTTAAGACCTGACAAACCCCTTTCCTTTGTTACTAGCTGCTTTATTTTATTCATTGTTAATTTTTTTAACAGTGGTCGTGCAGGGCGTGAAAGATCTGGAAAGTGCTTCCGTTTATACACAGAGGATGCCTTTGAGAAACTTGATGACTCCACTATTCCTGAAATTAAGCGTTGCAACCTTGCTAGTGTTGTATTGCAGCTGAAGGCTCTGGGCATTGATGATGTACTTGGGTTTGATTTTATGGATAAACCACCTAGGTAAGATCACAAGATTTATTCCTCTCTTTTTCCATGTTTGGAAGTTTGAAATAAAGGACCTGTGTATGATCATAGAGCTGTTCATCCAATGATCATAAAGCACTTTGTCCACTTATCTATCTAAGTGACACATTCATATAATCTTAAAAACTTTATGAGAGTGTGAGGAAGGAAAAGACAAGAACCTGACTTTGGGCATGCTGATGTACTTGGGTTTGTTTTATAGAGAAAACTGTTATGGTGCGGGTCAAGACTTATTTCCTGATGGTCTTGTCTCTTGACCGTAGTGCACCATCTCTTTTTTCTGTCCTGATAATTGGAAATAAAGGTCTTTCCTATTTAACATAATGCTCTATTTAATTAGATTGTACAATCCTTCTCTAGGAACATATTTTTTATTAGCTTATAAAGAAATGAGAGAACTTAAAAACCCAAGTGCTGTTAACATGAGAAAGGTTTGACAGTGTAGGGCTCCACTTGACTTTTAGGAAAATTATTTTTTACCAGTTTGTAAAGAACATGAGAAGTTACTTTACTAACCTAAATGCTGATTCAACCTATAGTGTTCACCTCAGAAGGGAGAAAAATGGTAGGAGTCGTAAGACTCACATATTCCTCCCTCTTCTTTAATGTGTTCTAAATATCTCAAAATAAATGTTTTCATCCTTAGTGCTCCATTCACTAAACTGAGGCCATCAAATCGAATAATTATTCCATGGAAAGAAAAATGTCAACATCTAAAGAGTAAGAAGAAACTTAACATACTGACATACTGGTTTGACTTGTTAATCCACACAGAGAGAGAGAGAGAGAGAGAGAGAGAGAGAGAGAGAGTGTATTGATGCGAACGGTGTAAAGCAAAGTGCAAAGTGATGTACGGTACAATGGTAATGTAGGGATATAAGGGGTGGGTGGATGGAGCACTAAATGATTAACTATGTGATTAAATGATGGACTATTATATCTGTTAAGGATACAACCATGTGGGGCAATCCTATCTAACTCCATCCAATTAAGATTGATGGGTGTAATATATCAGACATCCCTAATGAGGAGGTGTACGGATAGCATTTGGATCAGTCTCTCAGCTCTATTGGTTGTTGCTTGTATTGCTGGCAGATATCCATAATCTCTCTTTGGTGCAATCTCAGTGTTTGATATCGTAGCACCCTTGGTTGGCATGCAGCTCTATTCAACTTAGCTTTTTGGAGTATTGTAAGCACTAGAGGAATGTGAATGACAATACTTTGAACTATCCAACTTAAACAATTTACCACCATGAAGGTTAAAAAAACTAGCCCTTTCCCCTTTATAGGATTTTATTGAAGCAAACCATGGGCACCAAGTGCTTGAACCATATACAATGGGCTGATTTGTTGCAATTGTAAAAATTAGGATCTTGAAATCCTAATTTTTGTATACCTTAGGTAGCAAGCTGATTTTTCCTTTTTAAATACTTATACTTGATTAGGCTAAGTAGAAAGTGCTTCTTGGATGAGTGGTAGCAAAGTATGTGGCTAAATTTCAACGTTAGATCTTGTTGGAAATGATCAGAGAGACCTCCAATATATAGGTGTGTCAAAAAAGGAAAGTAATGACAAGTATTTGTTGAAAATGACAAGTATTAAGCAAAATGACAAGTGTAGGGACACTTGTCTCTTTTAGAATGATACATGTCCTATTCTAGATGCAACATGCCAATTTTTTAGAGAAAGAAGTTTCTAAACCTTTTATTCTAAAAAATCTCTCAAATGGTTCAGAATTTAAGATAGTTATTCGAGATAAAATGGTTCTTTGCAGAATTCCAGAGCCTTTGACGCGAGTAGAATTTTTATTTGAATAACTTTCAAAAATAGCAATCTTCTAAATTTTAGGAGACCAAATTTCGATTTAGGAGAGCTTAATTGTATAGGCTTATTGATTCATGGTTTATTTCTTTGATCAAGAGTATCTTGTTTTGCTTCTAGTCAATGTGACCATCCAAGTGAAAAAGTCTTAGCTATTTGGGCTTTCTGGTCAATCCGACCATCTGACCAAACTTTTAAGTCTTGGGCATCTCTCAATGTGACCCAAATATAATTATAGGGTATCTTAGCCATTGGCTACCCTTGTATGAAAAGATAAACATTTAATTGAGTTTTTACAATACTCATTTCAAGATATATGACCATTAAATTAATTTGAATCATTGAGCCAATACATCTTGGTAAGAGTTAATTTATAACAAGTTGGTTATCTTCCTTTCTTTTGAAATCCATCTTGTTCTCAAGATGTCGCTAGAAGTACTTTTGGTTCTATAGCTTCTTTATAAGTTTTTAAGTATGTATGGATGGTTTTTCAAATACTCTTTTGGTATCCATTTAGAATCTAATTGAGAGTAATTTTTAAATTTTAAAAGAAACTTTTTGGAAATGTTTCTTTTTCGTTTCGTGCTCAAATGAAAAACTATTTGCTCTCGATAAAGTATCTCTTGTTTATCTATTTCATATGAATCCTTTATTAAAGATTCTAGTAGTGGGGGCCCTTGAGAAGGCTTTAGAAGATGGATATAAAAAGTATAGTGAAATTTCTATGCTTTGGGAATTGCAACGTGTAACAAACTTCATCAATCTTTTTAGTGGCTCATAATTTCTTGCTAAGAGATTAATGACTTGGGATGAAGGCTTGCTAGAGCTTCTTAGACGAGCTTTGTCAAATTTCAGCCACACCTAGTTTTCTTCTCATAAATCAAAGTGTCTTCTATGCTCATTTGCTACTTCTCTTTTGTTTTTCTTGGAATCTTATCATCTCACTTGAGCAAAAGCTGTATCCATATCACGTACGGACTCATCGGTATGAAATATCTGTTGAGAGTCATTTCTTGTGCCACGTCAGTAGTGCCACGTGACAGTCTGCCATGTCCGTCTGCCAGTTGCTGCCGCGTGGCAGCAATCGGACTGCAGTCCCGATGGCCGACCTGATTATTTCGGGTTATTTTGAGTCATTCTTTTCAGCCTTTATAAGGCTGAGTTTCCAGCAGTCTTGGACACTTGTATATGACAGATTTCAGCTTGTTGGTAACGGAGATTGCACTCGGGGTTGACGGAGATCGAGGTACTCGAGGTGGAGACGTACGCAGATATTTTCTCTGCACTCATGTATAATTCTTCATCCTTATACAACATTCTTCACTGTAGATTTTCTGCGTTTCACTGTCTCTTTCTCTCTGTCTCTTCTCTCTCTGTTCACTCTTTGTCATGGTCATTCACTTCCACATTGCTTCACTTTGACATGGTATCAAAGCATTGAAGGACTAACCTAGGGTGGACCTATTTGAAGAGGAGTTTTCAGTGCGACACAAGGCTACGTTTTCAGTGTTCCAGTGCGAGCAGGTGGGCTGCGTATTAGAACAAGGCTGAGGCGAGTTTGGGTGTGCGAGAAAAGAGAAGATTTGCCGAAGTTGATGTTGTTTTTTTGCTGTTAGAGAAGAAAGAAGGCTGCGTTTTTGGCCTTCAAGTGCAGATTTTATCTCTTCATCGCCTCCGACGGGTGAAGAAGGAACGGGACGAGTGAATCTCAATCCTAGCAGGTTGTATTTTCACAGTGAGAGGGGACTGCTTTTTGTGTTTTGTGCAAGCATTGTAGGTGGAGATGTCTTTTGAGGCTGAGACAGAGTTTCAGGCAATCATGGATTGGAAGGTGTCCGTTCTACTAGCTCTTGCTTCAGATCAAAAGCTCAATGGTGAGAACTACCACATTTGGCGGGTCATGATGCTTGCCATATTGGAGTCCTATGATTTGGCGGAGCTTGTTACAGAGGCTATCAACCGTTCTTCTTCGTGAGATGAGCCGAGTCTCTCTTCCAGTGAGAAGGTGGAGTTGGCAAAGGCTTAAGGACATTGGGATAAACTCAATGCACGCATTTACTCGTTTTTATTTCTCTCATATACTACAATTGTTATCTCTCAGATAGAGCATTTGACACTGGCTAGGGAGATATGGCTGGAGTTGGATTAGATGTATAATCGGATGACCGTCATGAAGCGTGTGTCTTTGGAAGTGCAAATAAGGACTATGAGTGTCAATAAGTCATCATCTATGCGAGAGCATATCAACAAGCTAAGGCAGCTTTAGATGCAGGTTTAAAACATAGGGAAGGTGATCACTTCTGAAGACATGGCGATAACTCTTCTCTCACAGTTACCGCCTCGCTTCAGTGGTTTTTATTCCGCCTTGATTACTTCAGGGTGGTCTGAGACTCTTCGGTGGGAAGAGTTGGTTGCTATGGTCTTGGACCAAGGGGAGCAACTGAAAGGAACCAATGCTTCGAAGTTTGAAGCTTTGGTTGGTCAATCCTCTCAGAAGAAGAGGAAGGACCAAAAGAAGAAGGAATACAAATCTAAGAAGGACAAAGAGTTTACTTGCCACATTTGTGGCAAGACAAGTCATTGGAAGAAGGATTGCCCAGACAAGGAGAAGGAGACGAAGGAGAAATCTTCAAAGGATTCCGGAGCGGTGGTTGCTCCCTCATCAGTTGCTTTCCTCCATTTGAAGGTGGTTGAGGATTCGACTATGCCGGCTTCTGATATTGCGTTGATTGTCCCATTTACTCGGGAGTGGATTGTTGATAGTGGTGCCTCTCGGCACATGACTCCTTCTATAGTAGGTGTAACTCATTTGCGGCCTTCTCATGGACAAATTCTTATTGAAGATAGTTCATCTATTCCTATTTTGGGATGGAGTAACATGCGTCTTATTCTAGATGGGCGTGGTGGTGTCCATGCTTTTGAGGTACTTTATGTGCCGGCTTTGGGATATCATCTTCTCTCGGTGCACAAGATTTGTGCCCTCGGCCTTTTGGTTGAGTTTGATGTGGATTTTTTTCAAATTCTTGATCGAGGATTGAGAGCGGTTTTGTCTTTAGGTTATGAGGAGAATGGACTCTACTTGCCTTGACTTCTCTTCTTCTTACCTCTCAAACATAGTCCGAGCTTTGGCATGCTCCGTTCGGTCACCTCAATTATGAATACCTTCGGATGGTGCAAAGGACCAGTTTGTTCAAGGTTTGCCGGATATTGTGGTAAGTCAGCAGCCTTGTGTATCCTGCATCCATGGGAAGCAGACTTGTGATGTTGTTCCCAGCAAGGCTTCGAGGCAGTCTTCAGTACCCTTGGAACTTGTTTCCATCGATCTTTGTGGACCGATGAGGACAAAATCCGTTCGAGGGAGTTTATATTTTATACTCATTGTAGATGATTACAGCAGGATGACATGGGTCTATTTCTTGAAGTTAAAGTCGGAGGCTTTCTCCAACTTCAAGGATTGATTGCACTTTGAGGAGAACCGATCGAGGCAGAAGCTGAAGACCCTAGATTGGATAAGGGTGGAGAATTTGTTTCTAATGAGTTTTCTTGGTTTTGTGCAGATCATGGCATATACCAAGAGTTTGCCAATACAAATACTCCTCAGGAGAATGACATTTTGGAGCGGAAGAATTGCAGTGTGATTGAGATGGCTCGTACTATGATGGAGCATCGTCAGACACCTCACTGTCTAAGGGCTGAGGCTGTGGCTACTTTAGTTTACATCCGTAATCGTTTTCCTACTTCCCCTGTTGTTGGTATGACACCTTTTAAGGCGTACTTTGGATTCAAGCCTGATGTTTCTTATTTCAGGATTTTTGGGTGTGATGCTTATGTTCACATCCCAAAGACACAACGCGACAAATTTGAAGAAGCTTCCAAAAGATAGGTGTTTGTGGGCTATAGCTCGCAATCTTAAGGCTACTGATTGTATGATCTTGTTAAGCGGGATGTCTACACGAGCCGTGATGTTCGGTTCGTGGAGGGTCCAGCCCCAAAGGGGGATGAGGATTACCTTGTACTTGGAGATCCCAGTGATAGCTGGGCCCCAGCGACTGGTCCTCTCAAGCCTATGTCTCTTGAGGATTCTTCTTCGGATGAGGAGCCTACTACTAGCCACCGGATTCACGGATTGGTCCTCCATTGCCAGTGGACCTTCCAGAAACTTCAGCAGATGGAGAGCGCCGAGGTGAGATTCGGCCTTCTTGTTGGGCTCGTGACACGCTTCGAGATCCAAGGATCAAGGGGGTCCCTAAGGAGTAGGAACCGCAAGATGGATCGCAGAGGTCACGAAGGCACCAGACACATTCTATGGAGCTTGTTTGCTCTAACTATTGCTTGATGTCCCGTGTTATGCAGGATAGAGAGCCTACATCAGTGAAGGAGGCTTTACACTTTGATCATTGGCAGAAGGCGATGGAAGCCGAGTTGGAGGCTATTGAGCGGAATGGCACTTGGTACCTTGTGCCTCATCTCTCTCATAAGAAGGTGATTGGTGTCAAATGGGTCTTCAAGACCAAGTACCATAGTGATGGCTCTTTGGACAAGTACAAGGCTCGCCTTGTTGCTAAAGGTTTTGCACAGCGCGTAGGTGTTGATTTCCATGATACTTTTGCCCCCGTTGCTCGCATGGCGATTATTCGTGCTGTTCTTGCCTCGGTTGGTCATAGGAGATGGCCTGTTTTTCGGTTGGATGAAGTTGGCCTTCTTGAATGGTGATTTGAAGGAGGAGATCTATGTAGAGGAGCCTCTTGGCTTTGCTTCCTCAGATGGGCAGGTTTGCAGGTTGAAGAAGGCCTTGTATGTCCTGAAGCAGGGCTCCACGCGCTTGGAACGAGAAGATTGATTCGTTTCTCCAGGCCAAGTTGGGATATTGGCGCTCTAGGGCCGATCTGCAGCTTTATGTGCACACTTTCGAAGGTGGTCATATGTTGTTTGTTTTGTATATTGATGACTTGATTGCTACAGGTGATCATGCCGAGAAGGTCGAAGAGATGAAGGCAACCCTACATCAGAAGTTCGAGATGATGGATTTAGGACTTCTCCATATTTTTTTGCTACGAGATTTATCAGTCTTAGAGGGGGATTTTCATCTCTCAGCAGAGATATGTATAGGAGCTCTTGGTGACTTTTGAGATGGAGGATTGTCAGTCTATTTCTACTCTTATGGATTGGAACTATAAGACCACTTCACACGTAGATTCTCCTTTGACGGATGCTACTCGCTACCTTAGCTGATTGAATCATTGATTTGGCTCCTCAACGTACGGGTTGATCTATGTTTTGTTGTTGGTCTCTTGGCTAGGTTCATGAGTGCATCTCAGCAGGTGCATTGGCAGGCTGCTCAGAGGATACTTCGGTTTCTGAGGGGAACTTCTGACCTCAGGAGTTCCTATCCAGCTGGTACAAGTGCTTCTGATCTTGTTCTTGCAAGTTGGAGTGATTCAGATTGGGCTGGCGATGTGGATCAAAGGTGGTCTACTACAGGTTATTGTTTTACCTTGGGTGCTGGTGCTATCTTTTGGAGTGGCAAGAAGCAGCCCACGGTAGCCCTATCTTCGAACAAGGTAGAGTATTGGGTTGTGTCTTCTAACACATGTGAGATTGTGTGGCTTCGGCAGTTGTTGGAGGAGCTTGGCTGCCTCCAGACTCGTCCTACTATTTCGCGGTGCAACAATGAGGGTTGCATTGCCTTGGCACAGAATCCCGTGGTCCTAGGTCCCTATTGCTTGGTCAATTCTATCCGTTAAGGTTTTAAGTGTGGGGACGCATCCCTACACGTCTACATTGCATACCGCCTTGCATATGCCTCACTTGGATCATGCATGTATGCCATGACTTTTTGTTACACTCCTGGGTTCCCTTCCCCACCCACCCGTCTCCTGTCAACCCTCCCTTGGGGCTGTTCCTCCTCCATTTCTCTTTTTCCCTTATTTTGCTGTGTTTCTACGTGAACGTACCCTACGTTCAGCGGACTTCCAATCTGACTTTACAAACCTGTTCGTCCCTTCGAACTGTCCAATTTTCCTTTTTACCCACCCGTGTTCCAGTGAAGACAATCTTGCAGATTTGTTCATGAAGGCACTTCCATAGGCTTTACTTCACCGACACGCCAGATCCCTCCATCTGTTGCCGTGTCCAGGATATGAGGGGGTGTTGAGAGTCATTCCTTGTACCATGTTAGCAGTGCCACGTGGCAGCAATCGGACTGTCCGACTACAGTCCACGATTGCAGTCGGCTGCATTTAATGCAGCCGACCTGAATATTTCGGGTTATTTTGAGGCATTCTTTTCAGCCTTTATAAGGCTTAGTTTCCAATAGTCTTGGACACTTGTATTTGACAGATTTCAGCCTGTTGGTGATGGAATTGTACTTGGGGCTGATAGAGATTGAGGTCCTCGAGGTGGAGACATACGCAGATATTTTCTTTGCACCTGTGTATAATTCTGCATCCTTATATAGCATTCTTCACTGCAGATTTTCTGCGTTTCACTGTCTCTTTCTCTCTCTCTCTTCTCTCTTTGTTCACTCTTTGTCATGGTCATTCTCTTTTGCATTGCTTCACTCTGATATATCTCCTCCTTTATTTTGAGAATAGAAAGTAAGAGTGTGTTCTTATAGGCATACTCTACTAAAGGTAAATACTTTTCCATTGTTGGTTGGCGTCATGGCAATAGCACTTCAGCAATCTAATATTATGAGATTGGCTATTTCACTTTGATATTTGTTTGAGAATGATGAGAGGAAGAAAAAGTAAACTATGTATCCAAAGTTTCAAAAAGATCTTACCAAAAGAGACTAGTGCCTTGTGGATCTCTATCACCCACAATGGATGGTGGTAACCCATGATACTTGAAGATTTGTTGAATAAATACTCTAGCCTATATGTTGAGACTTGATAGTTTTCTTGGTTGGAATAAAAGGAGCTGGCTTGTTGAACCTATCAGTATGCCATCGTTGTGATTTGCTGATTTTTGCAAGCCAAAAAATAAAATCCATCACTATGCTTTCCCAAGGTTGGCTTGGAATTGGTAATGGTTGCAAAAGCCGTGTAAGCTTTTGGTGATCAAAATTTATCTTTTAGCACACAAGACATTCCTTAACAAAGTAGTGAATGTCTCTTCGAAGGCTTAGCCAAAAGAAATACATTTTAAGGACCTTAGTTGTGGCCAAAATACCATGATGAGGTATGAGAGTGCAGAATGACATTCTTTCATTACTTTAGGTTGGAAAACTTTTGTAATGCATAACTTATTATCCATTAAAAAGATCTATCCTTAATAACATAAGAGTTTACCTTTTTACTAAGCTGTAAACTCTCTCAAACGATTTTAAGGTCTTCATTAGAGGCATATATGCCCCTCATACTAGTGAAATATGTATGATGAATCATGGAGACTGTACGAATTTGAGGTCTTCTTGACAAGGCATTAGTTTCCTTGTTTTGCTTCCTGGGAATATACAATATATATATGAAAGTTAAATTGAGTTGAATGATTGGCCCATTAAATATGCATCTCAGAAATCTTTGGTTGGTCGAGAAAATGTCTTAGATTGCCATGGTCCATCTTGATTAGAAATTCTCTGCCTAAGAGATAGTGCCTCCAATCTTTTAAAGCTTGAATGATGGCCATCAACTCCTTTTCATAGGTAGTAGCATCTTTTTTGCATTTTGCAACCTTCTACTTGCATAAGCAATTGCATGCCCTTCTTGGTTTAAGGTTGCACCAATGCAATCTTTTGAAGCATCACATTCCACAAAGAAAGGTTTTGACGAATTAGGTATAATAAAAATAGGTCCTTTGGTGATATAGAATTTCAGAGCTTCAGAAGGCTTCATTCTCTAGTTTGGTCCACGAGAGTGCCACTACTTTTGTGGCCAATTTTAGCCATTCTACAATAGCCTTGACCTTTTCTAGATCCATTCAATCCCATATTTGTGTTAGAGATTCAGCCATCCCCTAGATGGACACTAGTGTATAGTTGTACAGTTAGTACTCTCGAGCACAATTACACATTTTCTTGTCTAGGTCAAACAATTTTCAACAATCATCTAATGTTTATGCAGTAGTTTGGGCAGTATGGCTACACCGGGCAGGGCAAGCAGTATTGGTAGACCTCAGGCATAGCATTTTCATTACATTTATGGCACAGTCGATCGGTTTTTAGGCTGGTTGGCCCGTTTTTGCTGGCCGACGTGTTATTTTTTAACGCATTATTTTGGGCTATTTATTCTCAACCCCTCCTTGTTCATTTTCACTTGTTGTTTTCAAGTGGAGAGAGATTGTCAGGTGGAGATACACTCGATTATCCTGTTGTACATATCTTTTTTCTTCATTTCAACATTCATTTATTGCAGATTTTTGCATTCTACTCTCTCGCTCTCTCTCTCTCCATGTTCATTTTCTTTCAGACCGGTCATATGCTTTTGCATTTGTTGCACTTTGACATGGTATCGGAGTAGGGTTGAAGGGCTGATTGATCGTGGGCAGACCTGAAGGGGAGATTTCAATGCGACAAAAGTTTGTGTTTTCAATGTTTGAGGGCGAGTACGAGGGCTACACATCGACACAAGACTGAGATGAACATGTAAAGCATGTTCATCTCAGGCTGAGGGCGAGTACGGGGGCTACACATCGACACAAGGCTGAGATGAACATGTGAAGCATGGGAAAAGAGTGAAATGACTCTTTTTTGCAAGTTTTTGCTGTTTGAAAAGGAGAAAAGGTTACGTTTTTAGCCTTTTGGTGCAGATTGTAAATAGGTTTGGGATGAGCAGAGGAAGCACGAGTAGGCTGCATTATCGAAGTTAGAGGGGGCAGCCGCATACTCTATCTTTGTAGTAGAAATGTAACACGCTTCTGTAGCTTGGAGATCCAAGAAATTGCTCCCTCTATAAAGGTGAATACATACCTTGAAGTAGACTTCGTGCAGTTAGCATGACCAACATAGTTTGCCTCTGTAAAGCCAACGACAGATGCTTTCTGCTTTCCAAAGTAGCTGCACACATCCTTTGTGCCCTTAAGATATCTCATGACACTTTCATTGCTTCGCAATGCTTTCTACTGGGATGTGCCATGTATTTGCTAACACCTCCCACTACAAATACTATGTCACGACATGTAGCAACCATAGCATACATTAAGCTACCCACGGCTAAAGCATATGGGATGTTGGCCATTTCAGCCTTTTTGTCATGTGATGCAGACTTGTCCTTTGCACTGAGTTTTACATATGGAGGTAATGGTACACCAATTGCTTTCTCCCCCTCTATATTGAAACACTGCAAAATCTTGGATATATACTCCTGCTGTGACAGATAAATAAGACCTTTCAATCTATCCTAAGTATACACATGCCAATAATACGATTTACTTCACCAATATCCTTCATATCAAAGCTACTATGTAGGTTTTGCTTCAATATGTCTAACGCATGAACATCCCTACCACCAATTAGCATGTCATCCACATACAAAATTAGTATAATAAGATTGCCATCTGCTGCCTTCTTGGTATACAAGTAGTGATCCACTTGACTTCTTTTAAAACCTTGAGATTGTATGAATGTATCAAACTTATAATACCATTCATGTGGTGCATGTTTCAGCCCATACAAGCTTTTGTTGAGTTTACATACCATCTTTTCTTGTCCCTTAGCCACAAAACCTTCTGGCTGTTGATATATATGTCCTCATGCAAATCACCATGTAAGAAAGCAGTCTTTACATCCATCTATATGAGTTTCATATCCTCACATGCAACTAAGCCAAATATGGTTCGTAAAGTAGTCATTTTGACTACTGGAGAAAAGATCTCATCAAAGTTAATCCCATGTTTGTGAAAGGAGGCGAAGGGAGACCAGAGCAGATCCGATTCCATGGTTCTCTTTTTGTTTGCGTTTCTACTTGTACTCTTTGGCAACTAGTCGTGCTTTGTACTTTGGCGAGAAACTAGAGGCGACCTTCATTTGTAAACCCATTTGCATGGTAGGATTTTTTGCCCCTTTGGCAAATGCATCAAATTCCAAGTACCATTTTTCTTTAGAGATTCCATCTTTGATAGCATAGCTTTATGCCATTTCTTGCCGTCCTTTCTGTCCATTGCTTCCTTGAAGCATGGCGGTTTACCACAATTTGTCAATATGACATAATCAACAACATAATTCGCACTAGGAACAAACCTATCTGGCTGTTTGGTATTTCTGGTTGACCTACAAATCCCAAGGATCAATTTTTTTGCATTAATAGCTTGCTGTTCCAAAGGTTCGGTATGCTGTATGGCCTGTTCCGGTTGTTCCAATGGCACATTTTTTTACTGAAACTATGGTATATCATGGGCAACTTCTTGCCGATTAATTTCAGTATCATTTCTTGCATTTTTAGGGTCATTTACAGCAAGTATTTGTTGCTGTACAACAGACACTCTTTGCTGTCCTATAGGTATTTCTTCTTAGAACACAACCCTTTTGACTTTTTCTATCTTTTTGGGCTATTTTTGCATGCAATCTTCTCGAAAGATTACATCATTGCTGTATACAATTTTCCTTTTTTTGGGATCCACTTATACCCCATTTACAAGACTTTGGCGCTAATTTGCTGCATTGTTCTTTGTGTATGTGCACAAATGCCTTGTAACCAAACGCTCTCAAGTACATATACGGGGGTGCCTTACCCGACCACACCTCTTGAGGAACTCTCCTTTCCAAAGACCTGTTTGGTGACCAATTTATCAAGTGTATGGTTGTCATAACAACCTCTATCTAAAATCCATAAGGTAATGCAGCATGAGACAGCATGATATTGACCTTCTCTTGAATAGTTCTATTCATACACTCTGCGACACCATTTTGGGGTAGATTATAAGGGGTAGTGAGTTCCCTATTTATCCTTTTGCTGTCACAAAAGGCTTGAAAGGCTTTAGACACATATGCCCCACCATTGTCAAAGTGAAGACACTTTAATGTCTTGTCGATTATATTTTCAGCAAGTGCCAGGAATTTTTACTTATCCAAAACCTTGTCTTTATGACGGACTGAATAAACCCATACTTTGTGTGTGGCATCATTAACAAAAATGAGAAAATATTTCTTTTCCCCTAGAGATAACCCTGGCAATATACAACTCTTAAGGGTAAAGATTTTAGTGAAAGAGACTTTTTATGTGATGTTTGAGTATGCTTGCCAGGAATACAATAATCATAATGGTCAAAATTAGCATACCTCAAACATGGCAAATAACCCAAGTGAGAAAGTGCTTTTATTTTAGTTTTGACTCACGTGTCCCAATTGGCTGCGCCACAAAGACACAGTTCGTCTCTCGGTTAGCAACAATTCTAGAGCCCTTACATATTTTCCATTTGCTATCTCCAAAAGTGGTACGATAGCCTTTATCATTTAGTTGCCCTGTGCTTATTAAGCTTTTCTTGAGTTGGGGTACATGCCTCAGATTATGCAAAGTGAACACTGAACCATGCTGAAATGCTAAATGCACACGGCCAATCGCTGCAATGTCATATGCATAATTGTCCCCCAAGTGGACAACACCATGTCTACCACCATTGTATTTGGAGAGCCACTCATGGTGTGCTATTACATGGAATGAGGCACCTAAATCAAGAATCCAGGTGCATGTCATCATCATAATCTACAATCAATGACTGTGCACTAAAAAGAGAAGCAAAGATTACATCATTGCCACTGTCACTCTCATGATTGACTACATCGACCTTCTCTATCTTCACACTGCTCTTCTTCATTTGCTGCAACATGGCTCCATGGACCTGTCTCAATCATTTGATGAGGTGCGAATCTATCCAATAGCAACTCAAAGCCCGTGAGAAAGTTGAGCATCCATATATCTTGGCCTCACTATGAAACCATCATGGGAAAGAAGAGAGGAGACAACCATCCGAAATCTTGTCAATGTACAATCCAAACAACAAAGAAGAGAGCAGACAACCTTGCCTTACACCAACCGTGTGATGTCGTTGTGCAAGGATTGAGACAGAATGTAGGTCAGACTGAGTGTAGAGTTCAGAGTAGGAAGAGTGAGTAGAAGAAGAGTGTGAGCACGACAAATGAAGTGTTTGGTACAATGACAAGAAGTACCATTTTAGATTTTGAATATATATATAAAGTACAAGTGTAAGGATGCGTTCACACCCGAACACCGTAAAAGGCACGGTGAGCCTTTATTCCCAACATTGTGCTAGACATGGAGTTTGTTGTGCCTCCATGTACTCGTACTCTACTCGTCACAGTCTCATACAATGTATAAATACGCCATTGCATATCCTCTAGGACCCCAATGGTTCGCAACCTCTGCATGAGTCTTGCATGTGGTATCGTATCAAAAGCTTTGCGGAAATCCATAGAAGAACAATAGATTTTTTGCCTTTGTGATCGCCCCTCCTCAATCAAGGCCCTCAGTGTGAATATATGGTCTAATGTATTGTATCCTTGGCGGAAGCTAGCTTGTCTTGCAGACCGCATCCCCTTTGTTTCAGCCCACCAACTCAAGTCATGCTCCACAATAGAGGCATATATCTTTGCTAGCATATGGCTAATCATAAAAGTGCAGTAGTTGTTAGTGACCAATGGATCTCCACTCTTAAAACTGACAGTATTGTTTGGTCACACCAACTTGCTGGAATCCCCTCACATACAACTCTATTGAAGATATTTGACAAGATAGGGGCCAATGCATAACATGCATGTGCAAAATGTTATGCCACAAGGCCATCTTGATTATGTGCTCCCATTCTTTAACCTCCAAATGGCATACCTTACTATTTTTTCCACAGAGAGAGAGAGAGAGAGAGAGAGAGAGAGAGAGAGAGAGAGAGGTGGGGAGCAGCAATAGTAGAGAGTGAGCAGCAGTAGTAGAGAGTGATGTACGATGTGTGGGTACGAATAGATGTATCACTCTCTTTAGGTTTTTGATAGTTATATGTAAAGGACTAAAGTACAAGTGCTAAGGGTGTGTTCACACTCGAGCACATATAAAAGGCATAGTGGCCCTTTATTCCCAGCATGTTGGGACGGCAAATTCTCATTGGTGATACCTCTTTAATTGCTATTAAAGACAAAGGTGATATGTAGTTGATTTTGGATGGGCAAGATGGTGCTCACGTATCATCAGCTCTCTATGTGCTAGGTTTGGGATATCATTTTCTTTTAGTGAGCAAGATTTGTGCTCTTGGCCTTATGGTCAAGTTTGATAAGGACTCTGTCTGAGTTCTTGATGGAGATTCTCAATAGGTTCTTTGTGGAGACCATGAGGAGAATGGAGTCTATAAGATGTAGACTTTCTTAGCATGTACTTCTTTATTTCTCTCTTCACAGACTTAGATCAAGCTATGGCATGCTTGGTTCGGCTACCTCAATTATGAGTACCTTAGGAAAGCAACTTGTGGTCATCTTCTACGTGGATTGCTAGAGATTGGGGTGAGCCACCTGCCATGTGTCTTGCATTTGTGGCAAGCAACATAGAGATACGATTTCCAGCAAGGCTTTGTGTAGGGCAAAAGAGCCATTGAAGCGCGTTTCAACAGACTTATGTGAACCGATATAGGTGGATTTTCTTAAGTGGAGTCTATACTTTATGCTAATTGTTGATGATTCTAGGAGGAAAATATGGGCATACTTCTTGGAATTGAAGTCAGAAGCATTCTTACATTTTAAGGATTGATTGAAAACCGAAGACTCTACGTTTCAGCAAAAGAGGGGAGTTTGTCTCCAAGGAGCTAGCTAGGTTTTGTGCAAATTTTGGTATTCACTAAGAGTTTACTAACATGAATACACCTTAGGATAATGACATCTTGGAGTGGGAGAATTGTAGTGTGATTGAGATGGCATGGACTGATGGAGCATCGATAGACACCTCAATGTCTATGGGCCGAAGTAGTGGCCATCACTATCCACATCCTCAATCACTCACCTACATTGGCCATGGTTGGTATGACATCTTTGGAGACTTATTTTGGTCAAAAAGCTCGATGTGTCATATTTCAAGGTGTTCGAATGTGATGCCAATGTTGACATCTCGAAGAAACAGAGGGATAAGTCTAAGGTGCCTTCCAAAAGACATGTGTTCGTGGATTATAGCTCGCAGTCCCAAGGATATAAACTTTATGATGCTGTTTCATGAGAGATATGAATTGAGATGTTTAGTTCATGTAGTTTTCAGTTCTATAGAGGGGGTGTTGACCATCCGGTACTTGGAGATCCGGGTGACAATAGAGCACTTGGGCCAATGCCTTTGGAGTCTAGGCCTCTTGAGGCTTCACTATCCGTGGAGGAGGAGTTTGCTTTAGCATTGAATACACTTGCTGAGTTGGCATTGGTGGATATTTCTGAGACTTTGTCAGAGGCAAAGAGGTGAGGGAAGTATTGTTCTGCTTGTTGTTGGGTACGTGATACATTTCATGATGTAGCATTGAGGGGGTTCTTGAGGAATGGTAGTCGTAAGATGGTCCGTGGCGATCTTAAGCACAAGGCATGACTTGTTACTAAGGGATTGGTGCAGTGGCGAGGAGAAGATTTCCATGATACCTTTGTACCCATAGCTTGGATGGCTACCATTAGGGCCGTTCTTGCCTTAGCTAGCCATAGGAGATGGCCGGTTGACTAGTTTGATGTGAAGTCTTCCTTCCTAATGAAAATTTGAAGGAGAAGATCTATGTTGAGCAGCCTCCTAGCTTTTCCTCATTCAATGACAAAGTTTACAGGTTGAAGAAAACCCTTTTATGGCCTCAAGCAAGCTTCACGAACTTGGAACGAGAAGATAGACACGTTTCTCCCAAGAAAGTTAGGATATCCACATTCCTTTGCTTTGTTGATTCCCAATTGTATGTTTGCACCTTAGCCGGAGGGCACTCGTTATTCGTGTTTTATGTGGATGATCTCATTTTGAAAGGTGACTATGCCCAAAAGGTCAAGCATACAATGGAGGCACTACATGAGATGTTTGAGATGATGGATATGGGTCTTCTCCACTTCTAGATCATGAGATTTGGTAGACTCCAAGGGGGATTTTTATCTCCTGAACACTAGTATATGCAAGAGCTTTTGAGTTTCTTTGAGATTGAGGGATGTAGAACTATTTCTACTTCCATGGATCTGAAGTGGAAGGCTACGACTCATACAAATTCATTGGTGGTAGATGGCACCTGCTACTACAGGCAGTTGATTAGATCGTTGATATTGCTTCTAAATACTTGGATTGATTTGTGTTTTCTTGTAGATTTTCTTGTGGGCTCATGAGTGAATCCAAGCTGATTCATCAAAAGGTAGCCATGAGGATTTTGTAGTTCTTGAGGGGGACCCTTGACCCAGATATTTATTATCCAAAGATTCAGCCTTTGTTCTACAAGGCTAGATGGATTCGAATTGGGATGGAGATGTTGACCATAAGCGGTCAACAACACGATATTGCTTCTCTTTGGGTGTAGGTGCTATCTCTTGGAGTAGTAAAAAGCAGCCCACAATTATCCTATCATCTACTACAAAGGAAGAGTATTGATTGGCATTTTTTACCACATGTGAGATAGTGTGGCCTTGGAGGTTGTTAGGAGAGCTTGGCTATTTGTAGACTGGTCCTAGTACAGTTCATTGTGACGATGAGAATCCCATATTCCATGCTAGGTTGAAGCACGTTAAGATATAGTACCATTTTATTTGGGAGAAGATTTTGGATGAGACTATTGATGTAGTGTATTGCAAGATAGAGGATAACTTGGTAGATTTGTTTACGAAGGCTCTTTCTTAGGCTGTTCTTCAACAACACTCCAGATCCTTTAGACTTATGCCTTTAGTATTTGAGAGGGGGTTGTTAGAGATTCAGTCATCCCTTGGATTGGCATAAGTAGTGTACTGTTGTACATTTGATACTCTAGTATAGACCCACCCCGGGTTGGTGCCATGTGGCAGCCCACAACATTTTTGTTGCATTTATGGCAGAATCTGCAGTTTTCAGGCTGGCTGAATAATTTTTGCTAGCTGACTTATTATTTTTTATACCTTATTTTGGGCTATTCATGCCCTGTCCCTCCTTGGTCATTTTTACTTCTTGTTTTCAGGTGGAGATAGATCATTTCGTGGAGATATATTTGACAAGCTGTTGTACATATTTGTCTTCCATCATATTGTCGTTCATACATTGCAGAATTCTATGTTCTATTGTCTTTTTCTCTCTCCCTCTTCTCTTCATGTACATTTTCTTTCAGTTCGATCATATACTTTTGCATTCGCCACACTCTTAATACTTTGTATACAATGTGACCCAAGTAGTAAATCTCTTCTAGGAAAAATTCACTCTTTTTTCCACTCACATAAAGTTTGTATTTTCGGAGTTTTTGAAATACTATTTAAGTGTTGCTTATGTCCTTTTTCATCTTTGAATGAAGCAAAATATCATCAAAGAAAGTACAAGTAAACTTCCTCTATGCTTCAAAGCTTATTTCCAGAATTCTATTAAAGGTTCTAGGAGCATTTTTGAGACCAAATGGTAGCATAAAAAGCTCATACAAACCAAAAGTTGTCTTGAATGGTGACTTACACACATCTTGAGGAGCAATCCTTATCTGATGATAGTCGGTCTTTAAAGTCAATCTGGCTGAATATTTTGGATCCATCCAACCTATACAAGATATCTTCAATTTTTTGAACGGGAAACCTATTCTGAATTGTAATTTTGGTGAGAGCCCTATAGTCTACACACATGTGCCAAGGTTCATCTTTATTGTGTAGTAAGAGGAGTAAAGAGTAAAAAGGTGAGGAATTAGGTCTTATTAGACCCTTCTTGAAGAGCTCATTCACTTGCTTCATAAACTTCTCTTGTTGTGTTGGACTCACACCACTTGACCAATATATTGGGCATGGGGATGAGAAAGAATCGGTGGAGTCGGATGTTGACTCTTTGGCTGAGGATTTTGGGCAATTGATGGAAGGGGATGAGATGGCAAAACACCGTAAGGTGACGGTTGATGAGTCGGCTTTGGGTGATTGAAATTCGCCTCAGCAAGATGTCTGTGTTTCTTGCTTAGATTGATGTGTCTGAATAGATCTTGTTTTATAGTAGATTGCTGTCTTTCATGAGAGAGCAGCCATCCTTTATTTTATAGAAAGGATTCCTTTGATTTCTAGGATTTGCACTTGGTTGTAGTCCATGCTTGTGAGTGGTGATGCGTGTCATGACGATGTTTTAGGACAAGTGCATACCCCTCTGGTGGAAGAGATTTATGATGGACCTAGGGGGTTTTTTGAGGTTCTTTTTTGTACTCTGGATGTGCTTGCTCACATTATGCAATATATTCCTTTGTTCATGGATGGTCAACTAGTACATATGGTCCAATGGAGACCTATGGCTGAGTTTCAAGAGGTGCTTAGTCAGTCATGCCCAATATGGGTGGAGGTGGTTAATTTTCCTGCATATCTTTGGCGACTCCTTCCTTTGGTTTTGAGATCCCTTGGTGAGGTGTTAGTGGAGCCCTGTTTGGCCTTCCACAATAGGATTAGGGCTTGTATGCTTTGGGACACAGGGAAACCTTAGCCAACCAAAACTCGCTTTGAGGTCCTTGGGTTATAGACATTAGTTTTTGAGCTTAAATGGGGCACATTTGCTGGACACTTCTTTCGATGTGGCCAATTGGGCCATTTTATTTCCAAATGTGATAAGAGGCTGTGAGATATTGTAGTGTTTTTTGGGCCCTGATATGGATATGCAAGAGCATGATCCCTAGTCAATGACTTAGTAGCAAGATGCTGTTGCTGTGGCTCTTGCCTTGCATAGACATGATGATGAAAACAAGGACGTTTCCCAAGTTGGTATTGAGTATGTATCGCATTCGGTTGGTTGAAATCTGCCTCCTCAAGATGATTCCTGGGTCACTGTGGTTAGATGTAATGCTAGATAGGATTTTTGTTCGACTCCTACTCACCCATCTCCTCATCCTATTACTCAGACTTTTCAACACAGACGTAGGGGTTTTTACACGAAACCTCAATCTTTGAGTATGCATGCAGGTCATGTGGATGATAAAAGTGCTTCTGATTCTGCGTCGCGCTTTGTCGCACGTGAAAGGCTTTTGCCTCCTCAGAATGTTTTTTGTTCTCAACAATAGCAGTTCCCTTCTCGTGCTTCGATTGTTAGTTTGTCGAGGGAAGATGTTGTAGATGTGATCCGCAGTGAGATGGAGAGATCTGAGGTTGCTAAAGCTATGGATACTAAAGGGAAAGGGAAAGTGGTGATTCATGTTGGGAATAAAGGGCTATCGTGCCTTTTATATGTGCATGGGTGTGAACACATCCTTAGCACATTTATACTTTCACATATATATATATATATATATATATATATATATATATATATATATATATATATATATATATATATATATATATATATCTATCTATCTAAAAACCTAAAGAGGTACACTTGTCATTGTACCCAAGAATGTCGTGCTCACTCTCCTCTCTACTTTGCACTCTCTCTCTGTGTCTCTGTCTCTCTGCTGTGAGAAAGCATTGCGTGTCTCGATTCTCGCGCTCTTTGTCACAACAAAATGGCATTAGAGTGGGAAAGGAGTGCACGCTTCTCAAGGAGTGAGCTGGGTAAGCAGGTGATTGCCAAGTAGACAGTTGGTGGGTTGAAGTGCAGGCGAGGACCAAGCTCATGTTACCTTGTTGTAGGCAACTGGGCCTGATGAACAGTTGCAACGACTAGGAAGCTGCAGGCCGAGGCAACACGCAACTAGGCTGCAGGCATCGTGGGCAACAGGACTAATGAAGGCCAAGTCGACGGCCTGCAGGCATTAGACGGGACAGACATCACGCGACTGACGGGCTGTAGACGACACGTTCCAGGGCGACGACTAGTCAACTGGCGACCAGTCCATAGAGGCCACGTGATAGATCAGGCGACAGCATACAACTAGGCGACGACCAGGCGGGTGGCATGTGTGCAAGTGGCGCAGGTTCAGCGGGTGACGGGTCACAATTCAGCCCAGGCAGAGATCACGCTCGGTCAACGTTTTTTGATAAGCTTGATTTTTTTGTTATTTTTTTTTAAATTTCTTGCAATTTTTCCTCTTCCACTACTGAGTGTTCGCGTGCATAAGCAAGGTGTGCAATCTTGCTTATCAGAAATTTGGGGCTTTTCCTGGATTTGGGGATTGTGATGCAGAACAAGACCATTTGTCTCAGAAATTGCAAGAATTTGTGACATTTTGCCTCCAACATTTGGGGCTTTTCATGTACATGCAAAAATTAGGCTGAAATTTACTCAATTTCTCGACATTGATGCACATTGGACCCCGTGCAATTTGGGGATTTTGCTGTTTGGGCAAAATTTGTGTGCCATTTGGTCATTTTATCTACATGTGGGTTTAATTCCGTGCAATTTGGATACCTAGCACTTGGAAAAATTTGGCGGTTTTACTGAGATTGCTCTATTTTGGCAAAATTGGCCTGTTCTATGCATGTCAGAGACAGTGCAGATGTATAGCTGATGCTTTGAGCACAAAAATTTTGGGGCTTTTGACCGTGCGTGTCAAATTTTGTGCCCATGGGTGCATGTACAACAGAAATTGCAGCTAAAATTTGGGACTTCTCATGTGATGTGATGTATTTGTTCTTGGAACAGCTGTAATCAGTTGTGGAGTGCTGTAGCACAAGGTTTGGTGCTTCTGAAAATTTATTTGCAGGTCTGAAATTTCTGCTTTTACGTGGTCATTTATTACTGGTTGGTACTTTCTTGTACCTTGGTCACTTGTGTAACAGTTTGGGCCTGCATTTGCTGAATTTTTTGGTCACATTCGGGCTGAAAATCATGGCTGGCACCAGTGATAGTAGTAGTCTCATGCACATTAAGAAGCTTGAAGGAGCACATAACTTTGCAGTCTGGCAAAAACAGTGCTATAATATCTTGTTGCAGAAGAAGCAGGCAAAGCGGATTAAGACCAAAGGGGCAAAGCCTGCAGATATGGAACAGGAAGATTGGGATGAGTTAGATGAGCTTGCACGCTCAACCATTGAGCTATCGATTTCTGATGCGTTGCTATTTAACAGGGACTCTGCCTATGCTATTTGGACTCGACTGGAAGAATTGTATGCACAGAAGAGTGCCACAAGCAAAGTTTATTGGCTGAAAAAGCTTATGGATTTGCGTATGAAAGAGGGTACAGCAATGTCTACTCACTTGAGTGAGTTTAACTCCATTTTCAGCCAGCTGGTTCCCTTGAAGTTCATGATTGATGAGGAATTTAAGGCTACGTTCTTGCTTGGCACTCTACCAAAGAGTTGGGATACATTCAGGACTGCTATGAGCAATTCTAATGCGATCCTTTTGTATGCTGATGTAGAGAGTGCTCTACTCATGGAAGAAATGAATGGGCAGAACAATGCATCTAGTAAGTATTCCAGTGCTTTGCATACTAGGGGCAGATCACAGTAGAAAGGCAAATCTAATAGCAAGGGACGCAGTAAATCACATGGTAAGGATGTTGAATGCCATCATTGTGGTAAGAAGGGCCACTTTAAACGTGACTGCTACAAATGGAAGAAAGAGAAAGGAAAGGGCAAGAAGATAGATGATAGCAAGGAAGAGAGTCATCCTAAGAAGAGCAGTGTCAAAATTGAAGAGGTGAATGTAGTCATTCATGATAGTGACAGTGGCAATGATGTACTCTTTGTCTCTTCACACTTTAGTATACATGCTTTACTTGCATGTGACATTGCAGGTATTGGCAGTGTGCAGTTGCGTTTTCAGCATGGTTCTGTCTTCACACTTTAGCATGTACGACATGTGCCTCAGCTCAAGAAGAGCTTGATTAGCACAAGGCAGCTAGATGACGATGGATTTCATATCACCTTAGATATGGGAAACGGAAGATCTGTAAGGGATTTAGAGTGATTGCAAGAGGTTGTAAAAGTGAGACTTTGTATCCTCTCCATGTATCTAGTGGGAGTGATCATGTTGTTGCCGTGACCGAGCAGCCAAGTGTTTCTTTGCGGCATGGCCGGTTGGGATACATGAGTCTCCCAAGAAGTGTGGTCGGGTAAGCCACCTTCGTATGCACACTTGAAAGTGTTTGGCTGCGAAGCATTTGTGCACATACGTAAAGAAAAATGCAGTAAACTTGAGCCAAAGTTCTGTAAATGTATTTTCCTAGGATATGGTGCTGAAGGAGAAATGGGGTATAGATTATGGGATCTTGAGGAAAGGAAAGTAGTACATAGCAATGATGTTATCTTTTGGGAAGATGGCATGCATAAACGACCCGAAAAAACTGAGGTGGTCCGTAGGGTTGTGTTCCGGGAAGAAATACCTTTTGGACAACAAAATATTCCCACTGTACAGCAGCAAATACTTGCTGTAAATGAACCTGCAAATGCAGAAAATAATGCTGGAAATGATCAGCTAGCTATTGCCCATAATAATGAGTCATTGGATGTGCTCGAACAGCCAGGACAACAAGTTGTTAATGCTGATTTGCAAGCTGAAATGCTAGGACAGCAAGCTGAAAATGGAAATTTGCAGGAACAGCCAGCAAACAATGATCATTGGGTTAGGAGATCGTCTAGGGCTACTAGACAACCTGATAGATTTGTTCATGGTGCAAACAATGTGGCTGATTATGTCATGTTGACAGACTTTGGTGAATCATCTTGTTTGAAGGAAGTAATGGACAGACATGACAGCAAGAAATGGTATAAAGCCATGCTATCAAAGATGGAATCTCTTGAGGAAAATGGCACTTGGGACTTGGTGCAGTTGCCTAAAGGGCAGAAAACCCTTCCATGTAAATGGGTTTACAAGATGAAGGTCACTTTTGGTTCCTCGTCAAAGTACAAAGCAAGATTGGTTGCAAAGGGATACAAGCAGGAACATGGAGTTGATTTTGATGAGATATTCTCTCCTGTAGTCAAGATGACTACATTGAGAACCATTTTAGGCTTGGTTGCAACTGAAGATATGGAGCTCATACAAATGGTGTAAAGACTTCATTCTTACATGGTGATCTACATGAAGACATATATATGCAGCAGCTTGAAGGGTTTATGGAAAAAGGGAAAGAGAAGATGGTATGCAAATTCAAAAAGAGTTTGTATGGGCTGAAACAAGGACCAAGAGAATTGTATCATAAGTTTGATACATTTATGTAGTCTCAAGGTTTTCATAGAAGTCAAGTGGATCACTGCTTGTACACCAAGAAGGTAGCAAATGGCAACCTGATTATCTCGGTTTTGTATGTTGATGATATGCTGATTGTTGGCAGGGATACTCATGCCTTGGATTCACTGAAGCAAAGTCTTTATGGCAGCTTTGACATGAAGGATCTTGGTGATGCAAATCACATTCTTGGCATGCGAATACTCAGAGACATGTCAAAAGGATTACTCTGTCTATCTCAGTAGGAGTATATCTCCAAGTTTTTACAACGTTTCAATATGGAGGGGGGAAAACAATTGGAGTTCCATTGCCTCTATATGTGAAACTCAGTGCAGAGGACAGGCCTACATCTGATGATAAGAAGGTTGAAATGTCCAAGATACCATATGCTTCAACTGTTGACAATTTGATGTATGCTACGGTTGCTACATGTCCTGACATTGCCTTTGCAGTGGGAGTGGTTAGCAGATACATTGCAAATCCTGGTAAAAAGCATTGGAAAGTAGTGAAAGGTATTATGAGATACCTAAAAGGCACAAAGGATTTGTGTGTCTGCTTTGGAAAGCAGAAGGCATCTGTCGTTGGCTTTACGGATGTAGACTATGTTGGACATGCGGATTGCAGAAAGTCCACTTTTGGGTATGTGTTTATCTTCACAGGAGGAGCAGTCTCTTGGATCTCCAGGCTACAAAAGTGTGTTGCATTGTCTACTACAGAGGTAGAGTATGTGGCTGCCACTGAGGCATGCAAGGAGGCTTTATGGCTTTCACGTTTGGTGGGGAAGCTTGAAATTACAAAGTTACCTGTTCTCTATTGTGACAGTCAGAGTGCTATTATGCTAGCACGGAATCCCATCTTTTATGCAAAGACGAAGCATATACAGGTGAAGTACCACTTCATTACAGATGTACTTGACAGCAAGAGCATTGAGCTTATCAAAGTGTATACAAATGATAATCTTGCAGATCTTCTCACGAAGGGTCTTCCAGCAGAGCTGTTTGCTCATTGCCAACAGATGATGGGATTTGGATAGATATATGTATTTTAGCTTGGTACATACCTAGACTTAGTTGATTCTTTTCTTCTCTTAAGGCACATTGCCTTTAGATGGGAGGTTGTTGGGAATAAATGGCCATCGTGCCTTTTATATGTGCATGGGGGTGAACACACCCTTGGCACATTTGTACTTTCATATATATATCTATCTAAAAACCTAAAGAGGTACACTCGTCATTGTACCCAAGAACGTCGTGCTTACTCTCCTCTCTACTTTGCACTCTCTCTCTATCTCTCCGTTGTGAGAAAGTATTGCGTGTCTCGATCCTTGTGCTCTCTGTCACAACAATTCAATAGTTTTCTCTCTTGTGGTTTATCATGAGACTCGCTTTATGGAATGTTAAAGGTAGGGCAATAAACAGTATCAATTGTGGAAAATTGTTACTTGGTAATTGGAATGCTTTTTGTGCTGTGGAGCACAAACAACATGCTTTGGCAAGTTCTTCTCATGTATACAAGGATTATACAGTGTTTTTTAGGAGTCAAGTTCCTTATAAATTGGAAGTTATGTTGGCTGTTAGATCTTCCTTGCAACCATGCTTGGTTTCTCAGGATGCTCAGGGCAAATTTCTCGATACTGAAAATCATATACGAGGGATGTACTGTCACAAGACTGTGACAACTATTACCTTTTTGCTGATTTCTTTATTACATACTTTATTTGGTTTTTCTTTTTGGAAGGATCCCTCTTGAAATCTAAATGCCTGAGTTGCATGGCCAGTACGTGAAACGGACAGGAATGTCTAGTGAGTCAAGACTGGACAGTTAAGGTCCAGTACAAGTTTGGAAGAGACTGATGGTATTGTAGATTGACAAGCCTGGAAGAGACTTGTGAAAGTGTATATGGACAAGTGTGCTGAAGAACTAGCCTGGAAGAGACTAGTTCAAAGTGAAGATGGACAAATCTCCAAGAGATTAGTCCATGTGGGGTCATCAGTGGAAATTCACTTTCAGTTGAGCTACATTACAAATTTGGATGTAGCCATAGTCTGCAAAGATGGTCAGAAGACTAGTGGGGATGCAATGGAAGCAACTCCTAAAATTTAGGGAGTTACTATTTTTGGACCACAGAATCTGTTCGCGTCATTATCTTCGTTTTTGCACGAGGATTAATCCTCTAGTTTGTGCCGAGGTCAAATTTTGAACAGATGATGGAGAATTTTAGACCGGAAGGCTAGAACGGGAAACACCTTCCATTGCTGCCATTTGGCACAAATTTGTGCACTTTCCTCTTTAAAGAGGGTCTGGCGTGCAGTTTCTTGGGCTTTTGGGGGAGGCTCATTTAAAAAGGATGGACAGTTGCTGATGGAGATTATTGAGAGCTTGCCTACCTTGTCTATGATGCACAGAGGGTTGAGCTTGTTCCCTACTCTCTTCCTCTCTCTCCCTGACAGTTATGGTTATGCCCCAGTCGAGGGCCTTTCTTCTGATTCATGTACAGTTGTGTGGGAATATGCTGTTTTTGCATGAGGCAAGAGCCTCCTTTCTCCAGGAACAGGAGCAGTTGTTTGCTGCCCCCAAGCAGGAACAGGTGAGGGTGGTAACCTCACCAAGCAAGTGTATGAAACAGCACTAAATCAGTACTGATTTTGGACTGTTCAGAGGTTATTTCAGAGCCCAATTGATGTCAGAATCAAGGGGCACTTGGCACTTGGCACAGATGATGGAGAACAGTACAATGAACAATATGAGCTGAAAACAGGTTTCAAAACAGGTCTGAACCAGTAATTACAGCGGGCTGAAATGGTCGATTCTGTACTCCAATCAAAAGTTTAAGACTTGGGCAGAGTTTCCCCTTTTGGTCAACTTTTTTTGGGTCAGTAATTGTATTGTTATGCTGCCAAATTTCACCCAGAATAGGTGAAAGACAGCCCATTGTACTTTCTCTCTTTTTAAAAATAAAGAAATACCGCAAGGGGCGCCTGACTTAGGGGCCAACAGGGTGTCTGTGTCGCAACAGGAGCATTCTAGCTTCCTGTATTTCTTCTTGATTCTGTGTCTTTAAGTTCAGGTAAAGTGGGCGAGTGTGAATTGGGTGAAAGCATTTATATATTTTGGTTGTACACTACCGCCCTTTCCAGTGAACATTTTCCAGTGAGCAGGCCGGTTACATGGTTTCATTGCCGGGATCGAATCACTTTTTCCCTAAAGAGTGAGCCAGGGTTTGTTTGGGTGTAAGACACACAATTGTGTATTATGGCTGATAGAAAGGAAGACACCACAGAGGAAGCGTCTTCATCACAGGAGATCCTTGTCTCTCATGAGGTGGGAGGGTCTTCTAGACCTCCACAGTTTGTTACTCCTCTTGTTATGGTTGAGCCACAAGTTCTTACGGCTTCTTCTATGGAGACATTTTCAAGACTCAGTTAGTTGCTGCTGTGAGTATGTTTACTCAAGTGATGCAGAATCCAAGGTTTTTGGCATTTTTGCAGCCCTCACTTCCTTTACAGCAAGTTGGGCAATCTGCAAAGATTTCGGATCCAGTAGAGGTCCAGGATAAGGGTAAGTATGCTGCAGATTCAGCGGAAACACCAAGGCAGCTTGCGGAGTCAATGGAGACTCCAAGATTGGTTCCGACTGTCCAGGAACAGGTGGTGGAAACGCTAGTTACACAGGCATTGCCAGTTCAGTTCGCCACTTTATAGCAGCCAAATGTTGGTTTAAATGGATAGGGAAACAATGTTCAGGCTTTACCACAGGTTTTCCCACCGACCTCTGTACATCCTGGGTACTTTGAAGGTGGATCTGTATTTCAGAGTATGGCTGGTTATGCGCGTGGAAACCAGATTTATGTACCAGGAACAGTGTTTGGGGGTACACAGGGTTTTATGCCAAACCCCATGTATGGCAATATAGGCATGCAGCCTGGATTTCAGGGTGTTCAGGGCAGTTTTGGTATGCCACAGGGCACTTTTGGTATGGCTGATTATCAAAATCAGCAACCAAGTATTGTCTCTACAAGCCTTGTAATCAGTGGTCCGGCAACTTCCATGCCACCCGTTAGTGTTCCTATGTTACAGGCATATCCTACGGGACAGTCAAGTGGTTTTGGGGGCAGCATTAAACAGGACAAATCTGAGAAATTTTCAGCAAAGAAGCCATTTGGTAAATAGGTTTCTCAGATTTCTCAGAGCACAGGTAAACCTTGGCAGTTCAAGAAGAAGCCAGCCAAGTTCTTTGGACAGCAGTCAAAGGATCAGAAGAAGCCTTTTGTGCGCAAGTCTCTTGAAGAGAAAAAGGCTTTAATGGTTGAGAGGAAGTGCTTTATCTGTGAGCAGACTCGTCATATTGCGTCTAATTGTCCGGACAAGAATAAGAAACCAGCTGATGATGATAAAGGGGACAGGAAAGGAAAGAAGCCTAAACCTTCAGCAGGTTTAGTGCCAGATATGATGGGAGACAAGCCACACTCGGATGCTAATGAGCTTTGTAGAGCTTGGGGTAAAGTTAGGGATCAACATGCACTCATTTTCTTTGATCCTGGAGCTAAGGCAAAGTTTATCTCACCAGAGTTGGCTTCTACTTTGGGCATCAGAGCAGATGAGATGGGCTACACAGCAGAGGCAGGGTTGGCATGTCCTGGCCACTCAGAGTCTGTGGCACCCATTCTTGAAAAGTTGCGTCTTCATATACAGTCTTATGTTGATGCAGAAGAATTTTATATCATGCCACTTGAAGGCTGTGATGTCTTGTTGGGAATGCCATGGATGTTCAGAAAGCATGGTGTGTTGGATGCCTTTAACAAGACACTGACTTTGGAACATAGGGGAAAGACTCATGTGCTTGATGTGAAGCTTAAAGGAGAGTCTGTATCTGTTGTATCGGCTTTTGCCATTACATTTGTAATAAAGAATCATCTTTCTGCGTACTTGATTTTTGCACGTGATGTCAAGGATAATGATGAGTCAAATTTCTCTATGTTAAATAGAGACAGGTCTGCTTTCTTGTCTCAGTTCAGTGATTGTTTTTCCGACTCATTACCCTCACAGTTGCCACCAGAGAGGTCTGAGGATCATGCGATAGATTTGGTGCCAGGCAGTAGCCCACCAAATAGACCTTCGTATAGGGCTAGTGCAGCCCAACAAAAAGAGATATTGAGCCAGGTGAATGAGCTGTTTGCTGCCCCCAAGCAGGAACAGGTGAGGGTGGTAACCTCACCAAGCAAGTGTCTGAAACAGCACTAAATCAGTACTGATTTTGGACTGTTCAGAGGTTATTTCAGAGCCCAATTGATGTCAGAATCAAGGGGCACTTGGCACTTGGCACAGATGATGGAGAACAGTACTGAAAACAGGTCTCAAAACAGGTCTGAACCAGTAATTACAGCGGGCTGAAATTGTCAATTCTGCACTCCAACCAGAAGTTTAAGACTTGGGCAGAGTTTCCCCTTTTGGTCAACTTGTTTTGGGTCAGTAATTGTATTGTTATGCTGCCAAATTTCACCCAGAATAGGTGAAAGACAGCCCATTGTACTTTCTCTCTTTTTAAAAATAAAGAAATACCGCAAGGGGCTCCTGACTTAGGGGCCAATAGGGTGTCTGTGTCGCAACAGGAGCATTCTAGCTTCATGTATTTCTTCTTGATTCTGTGTCTTTAAGTTCAGGTAAAGTGGGCGACGGTGAATTGGGTGAAAGCATTTATATATTTTGGTTGTACACTACTGCCCTTTCCAGTGAACATTTTCCAATGAACAGGCCGGTTACATGTACTGGCAGTTGTGTCTTTGAAACAAGACGTGGTCTTGGATGCATCCTTCACAGTCTGGATAAACTTATTGTTCTCTTCAGCATCCAAACACTTGGGCCAAACTTGATAGGATCTATATTTGTCAGAGTGATTCTTTTCTTCTCGTAATGATTGATATGTGGGTGGAGCGACAATATGTCTTGTCAGATCACCATCCCTTGGTTTTGGATTTGACTCATACACCAGTTCATGCCTTTAAGGCTCTGCTTGCTCGTTTGTCTCTACGTTTCAATCAATTTGTTCTACTGCAAAAACAGTTCTTGGAAAGTATCCAGCAATTGATTGCTTCTTTTAGCTCAAGGCTCCTATCTAGAGGTATGGAAGCGTGGGCTGTTTTTAGGGATAATGTATGTGCATTGTCCTAATAGTATGGTATTCAGCATTCTTCTTCTTGAGCTGAATTGCAGCATTCCCAAACTTTGTTGGCTCATTCATTGTCTCTGTATTAGTCGGGGATACTAATGATGACTTGGTTACATGCATTGAATGGTTGAAATTAGAGTTCAATCTCTTCAGGAGGAGGAATATGCTAAATACAAATTGCTAGCTTGAGCGGAAGCTTTGCATGCTAATAATTGTCACTCTCATCAGTTCTTTGCTCGTTTACGCCATAAATACTCTTGGGAAAATATATGTGTTTGTTGGATGAGCAAGGTATTATGGTTACTGAACTTGCCTCCATCATTCAAATGTGCATCGACTATTATAAATCTTTGTTGGGTCCATTGGAGATTCTTTCTGATGCTGTTCACTCTACTCGTCGATACATTTGTGACTTGGTAAGTAATCAGGTTAAGCTTGAATGGGTTGATTTGATGGAGGCTGATATCTCAGAGGCTAAAGTGGAGGATGTGCTGTCCCATTTACCATGTAGGAAAAGCCCTAGCTGGGATGGGCTTCCTAATGAGTTATTTTCAGCCCATGTTGAGCAGTTTAAGGACCCATTAAGTTACCTGTGTCAGCAAGTCTGGTATTTTGGTAGGATGCCTTTATACTGGAAGATTGCTGTGATTGGTTGTTGCCTAAGGTTCCTTCTCCGACTTCTTTGAAACAATGGAGACCCATTTCTACTATGGGTTCTTTGTATAAAATCTTTTAAAAAATCATTGCCAATAGATTGCAGAAAGTATTCCCACTTTTGGTTCATCCACGTCAATATGGTTCCATTAAGGGACAGAATATAATGCATAAAATTTTGAATGTTCAACTGGGGATTGATTGTGCCAAAGCCTCAGGCTAGCAGGTTGTGATGCTTCAACTTGATCTTGTTTTTGCTTTAGTGTCGGGGCTTTGTATTAATGCTTAGAAATCTATCGTGATTTCTTGTATGGAAAGTGATTTGTAGGCTTTGGGTTGGCTAGGAGCAGTGACTTCTGAAGAAGATATTACCCGACACTTGGGTTTTCCTATTGGTGTGGATGTAGCACCTCATGCCTTGTTTGATTGGATGTCATCCCGTATACATGATCGGTTCATGTATTGGAAATCTCAAGGTTGGCCTCTTTGTGTCAGACTTAAAGTTGCTCAATGCATTATGATCAGTATGGTCTCGTTTTTTTTGCCCTTACTTCTTTGGACTAAGAAGTCTCTTTTGGAAATGGTTCAGCCTATCCGCTTCATGTTGTGAAAAAAGAAAGGGAATCGTTCGGGATATGTGTGGATTTCTTGGCAACATGTGACTACTTCTAAAAGGATGGGGGGAGTAGCTTTATTGGATGTTAATTTTCACATGGTTACTTTGAGATGGACACTTTTGTAGGCACTATGCATGCAGGGTTATCCTTGGTCAGATATTGCAAAAATTTTCATTGAAAAGATTGGTATCTCGCATGGTCGCACAATTATTCAAGTTTCTTGGTGGCATGTGCTAAACTCCACGAGGCCTATAAAGCTCTCCTAGTCTTTTCTCCTTTCTCATTTGATTGCATCCTAGCAAGAGATTTTGTGTTTTGCAGTTTGGCACCCTCGTGATCTTCTTAAGGAGGAGACTTTGCTACAAGGAGAAGTGCTGGCTACCTCTAGGTTGTGGGATTGGCCTGATAAAGACTTGCAGCGAGATAAGTTTGATCGGATGGCTCGCTTGGGGCTGCAAATAGTCCATGATGGTGTCAGTCTTTGCCAGCCCCGTCTTTATTCTTTCCGGCGCATTCGTCAGCACTTTCGAGTGCCTCGTGGCTATCATGACATTAGGTCATCTTTACAGGAGAAGCTTTTGAGGTTCTATCCTTTGCGTGCTGTATAGCCATTGTCTCCTTGGCATGATTGGATGTTTGTGCTTCTTGATGATATTGAGAAAAGGCCACCTGATAATCGATGATCAGATGGTCGAGGCCAAGAGATGGGTCATTGGAAAGGCCAATAAAATATGGCATATTCGGGACAACAAAAAGAAGTGGCAGGAAAGATTCCTTCAACTTTGGAAGTCTAAGGTTCCTTATCAGGGTAAAGTGTTTATGTGGAGGTTGCTTATTGGGTCTTCCAACTGGGGGTATGTTGCATGCTCACAAGATCTCTCGTGCTCGTGTATTTTGCACTACATGCGATGAGACATTGCGTCATCTCTTCGTCTCTTGCCCAGTTGCTCGATAGATTTGGAGTTTTGTTTCTTGTGTGTGGTCTTAAGCGACTCAGCAGTGGATTTTAGCTCGTTTGTGGATTATGGGAAGGATGCCTTCTATGTCTGCCTTGCAATTAGATTATTCATGCCTTTTCTATTTCCTTCGATAGACAGCACTGTGGCATATTTGGCGTAATCTGAATGCCTTTATTTTTGATTCTGCCTCCCGCATCCATGGTCATGTGGCCCGTATTCGTGGTTTACTGTTATGGCAGATCTCCTCTATGGTTTCAATTGATCTGCTGCTTCTTGATATTGTTGCGCCTTGGCTGGATATTGTTGGCTCCACTCCAAGTGTCCTTTCTGTGTGATATTTGTGTGTTAGCCTTTCGGCTTGATTTGTGTTTGTTCTGTATTCTTAGCTGACCTAATGGTCTGATGTAAAAATATTGCCTACTTAATTCAATTGTCTGAGAGAGAGAGAGAGAGAGAGAGAGAGAGAGAGAGAGAGAGAGAGAGAGAGAACAACACGTTGAAAGGGGAATCAACCCCTCCCTCTTTACAGGATTTTATTGAAACAACCATGGCCATGAAGTGCTTGAACCATGTACAATGGCACGATTTGTTGCAATTCTGAAAATTAGGATTTTGAAACTCTAATTTTTGTATACTTTGTGCAATAAGCTATTTTTCTTCTTTAGTGCTTGGACTTGATCAAGCAAAGTAGAAAGTGCTTCTTGGATGAGTGATAGATAGGAGAGTACAAAGCATGTGATTGAAATTTCAGTGTTACAACTTGTTTGAAATGAAGAGAGAGAGAGAGCTCCAATATATATGTGTGGGGCTTGGGTGGTCAAAGGTAGAAAGTAGAGGCTACAAACGACTAAGTGTTTTTGATAATGACCAGTATTGAGCAAAATGACAAGTGTAGAGACACTTGTCGCTTTCGAAAAGGAGCATCCTATTCTAGATGCCACAATGAATTTTCTTGAGAAAAAAGCTTCTAATCTTCTACTCTAAAAAATCTCTCAAATGGTTAGGAATTTGAGATAGTTGCTGAGATAGTTTTTCCTTTTGAAATTTTGAGGCCTTTGACGTGAAAAAAAATTCCATGTGAATAACTTCCAAGAAGGTCTTAAAATTTATAATTGCCAAATTTGGATTCAGGTGAGCTAAGTTATACAAGTTCACCATTCAATGGTTTGTTTCTTTGATCACGAACATCTGGTTTCACTTTCTGAAACCACTCATAATGTAGGCTTCTAGTCAATGTGACCACCCGAGTGAAAAAGTCTTAGTGATTTGGGCTTTTTGGTCGATCTGACCACCTGACTAAACTTTTGATTCCTCTTGGGCATCTTGTCGATGAGATGACCCAAATATAATTATAGAGCATTTTGGCCATTGGCCACCCTTGTATGAAATGATAAACATTTAGCTGGATTTTTAAAGCAGTCAAATAATATACAGATCACCTTTCAAGATATATGAGCAGAAAATTAATTTGAATCATTGAGCCAATACATCTTGGTAACAGTTGATATACAAAAGGTTGGTTACAAGTGTCAATCCTCTTTCTATGGGGTGTGTGTGGTCTGTCTGGGAAAAGTTAATGAGCTGTGTCTTCCCCCTGCATGCTGCCTAACTGGTGTAATGATTTGCAAAGCCTTTGAATCTCAAGGAGGAATTGATCCAAGGGTTACTGATCTGGGGACTACATGACTAGTCTAATAGAGGTGTCACTGGTGAATAGTGTAGAGTGTATTGAATGGGCTATGCTGCAGGCTTTGCATTTGCATATGTAGGGATGCGGGATGCTTTCCCTATCTCTGTCTCCAGTTGGTGAGAAGAGACCTTGAGCCGGCTGATGGCTTTGCTCGCATCTCATTTGGCATGTATATGTCTAGGTATTGAGGTGTCAATGAAACAATTTCCCCCTGTGGATGGGAGGGCTGGTTCCAGGGAGATCATTTACCAGATAGCCAAGACAGGACTTGCACTTATTTTAATGAGCACTCACTAATGTTTGTAAAAGTCATACTGATGCGTAAGGTGTGCAAGGCACTGGTCTTTGTGGAATCACCAGTTTTATGAGTATTATCATAGAAGAAACTAAACTTTTGCTCTTGTAGCATCTTGTTTATCCTCTTCAAAGATGTGTGTGCAACTTTAGTTCATTGCATGTTTGAAGGGAAGAGACTCGTGGTGTTTGCAAAGCTTTAGAATGGTTTTTAATTTTGAATGCTTCAAATGCAGGTCCAATTTTATGACCATTGCAGTAGGAGGAGCTAAACGTTGGCTCTTCTAGCATCTTTTTATCCTCTCCACAGAAGTTCCTCGTTATGATATTAATGTAGTGTTGACACTTGGTTTACTCTCTAAGCTTGCAAACCAACTTTGGCTCATAGCGTGTCTAAAATTAAGTGTACTCGTTTTTTGTTTGCCAAAGTTTAGAGATGGCTTTTTTTCAATGCTTTAAATGATAAATCTGAGAGCAAGCACCATGCTAAAGGACATTGCTTGTTTACCGAATGGTTTTATTCAAGTGTGAATGAGATCTCCTGTACTTTGCTGACGTTGACATTTTATCAATGGGTTTTTAAATTATAATTTCTTGTGCAGAATGACAGTTGTGAAATCTTTAGAGCTCTTGTATACACTCGGCGCTTTGACAGACCAAGGCCAATTGTCTGATCCTCTTGGATTGCAGATGGCACGCTTTCCTCTTGAACCTCTTTATGCCAAGGCTTTGATTACATCTGGTGATTTCAAGTGCTCTGCTGAGATGTTGGCTCTGGTTGCTATGCTGTCTGTGGAGTCTGTCTTTTATCAGCCCCGGGAGAAGTTGAATGAGGTTGGACTGAATCTAGTACCATATCTTCATTGCAAAATCCCATCAGACTCTCACATGTAGATTTATCTGCACAGGCTAACGCAGCGAAACAACGATTCACAACTTCAGATGGGGATCATATAACATTGGTTAATGTTCTTGAAGCATATGTGAAGGAGGTGGAAAACTCTGGTGATAGCAGGACATCTCGAAAAAGGATACAAAGGTGGTGCCGTGAAAACTTTATTAATGGTCGATCTCTCAAGCGGGCTTTAGACATCTTCAGGTATTACTGACTCACAGTTTTCTTGAGTAGACACCTCATGTTTCTGACTTGGAGGGTGTTCTTTGCAGGCAAATACAAGGGTATATGGTTGGGATCAAATTGCCTATCATATCCTGTTCAGATGATATGATACAATTTCGGAGATGTCTGACGGCTGGATTTTTTTTGAATGCGGCATGCCGGCAACCAGATGGTACTTACAGGTATCATGATATGTTAAGTGTGTTTTGCAGAAGCATGTTTGCAGTAATACAACTTAAGTAAATATGTTATTGGAAGTTTTTCCTTGAGAAATTATATTACATATGTTCACCTTCTAAGTTTTCTCATGGGAAGCTGTAAAATATGTGATTCTTTCGCTTGCGACAGGGCCATGTCTAGTGGACAGATAGTATCTATTCATCCGTCCTCAGTATTATTCGGGAAGAAGCCTGATTGTGTAATATTTGATGAATTGGTGTGCACTACTAGGCACTATATACGCAACATCACCAGAATAGATTCAGTATGGCTAACAGAGCTTGCCCCTCAGTATTATGTGGCGAAAAGTTCTCAAAAGCCAACAACATGATTTCCTTGGGAATGATCAGTGTGTGTGCACATTTGATGCTTTTCTAGCATACAGAGGGTTTTGAAGGTCTCTGCCTTGCAAACATGGTCAATGTTTCTAACAGCTGCCATGAGAACCTGCATGCCTTAGGCCCTACCTGGTTGAGCACTTGATAAGGTATATGCAACTAAGACATCCGTTGTTAACACAGATCATAGTATCTGTTTTCTTTGAGTGTCTCCTTGTTGAGGCATCTGTTTGTTGTTTCAACAGGTTGTGGGGTGGTGTAGTTTGTATGACTTCTGCATCGACTTTGCAGCTACTGGTACATATTTTTCATCTGGAATCTGTGAGCTGAATCAAAAGCTACTATGCCTTAAATTGGAAGCTGCTTTCTTGGTTGACCTCTCTGTCATTGTTTTGGGGCTTGAGAACTGCATGCCGTCAAGCAGAGGCGGCCACATCCAGTAAATGTTCATGTCAGCAGTACAGTAGAGCTGGCAAAACATTGAAAAATCTCTGAAGTCAGGAAATTTTATTGGGATTTCTATTAAGTGCATGAAATTTTGTAATTGTTCATATGTATTGAGCTGTGCTACTCTGCTGCGGTTGCTCATCTTTCTCTGGATTTTTCAATGTATTCACTCGGTAGAAGCCTACTTGGTAGGCATCTATAATTGAGATCTCTTGCTATCTAGTGAGAGGTTGTGGAGGTTTGATGTTTGAATCATATGATGAGATGTGGTCTACTATATTGGTTGCAAACTTCTTTGCATGTGTTTCATGATATTTATCAGCATCATGATTTATAATGGGCTAAGATGACATTTCTAAGACTCATAATCGTAAGGTTGTGTTCCTATTGCACTCTGATGACCACAGATTTGAAGAGTCTGAGCATCAAGATGAAGTTTCAACATTCTTCTGTGTGGCTCTTAGTTTCAAAGTGACTATTTGGAGCCCACATACTTTCTTCAAGTGAAAAGCTTGTTTTTATTGCATAATCAGGACTACGAAATTGGTGCCATTTGGAACCCATCATTGCAGTGCTCTATGCTAGTGTATTGCTTTTAGAATCTACAAGTTCAGAGGACCTGAGCTATGTCTAGATTAAAGCCTGCAACTCTCTTCAAGCATCAATCAATTCAGAAGATATTGATTGTGATTGAAACTCTATGCATAGTAGGGATTTCAACTTCAAAACAGCATCTCACTGCCAGGTCATGGGAGTTTTCTTCCAGTAATGACTAGACTAGCATATCTTGGGATCTCAATTGGTGTGTTGACAAAAAGAACTGGTGTTCGTGATGACATGTATATGCCCAAAACAAAGATTCTGGAGCATTATGTTTGCGGTGCAATGCGATTTTGAGGATGACTTGTAAGGTCACACGTCATGCAAGGGTTAGAAGTGGCTAAGGCAAGCTTGGCTCTCTACTGATGGCATCGGTTGAAACAGAGCTTGCACTGGCTGCTAAGATAGAAAGTGGATATAAGAGCTTCTCATGAAAGATTGTTGAGTGGCTCTTGCATGGGTGGATGAGCCGGTAAAATCCTTGCTTATATTTGGCCCTATGCTGTTAATTATCTGTAGTCCATAAATCTAAATGACTGCTGTTTGACTTGCTGTTTGACTTGATGTATTTAATGTGTTCGAATCATAAGATGATTCCTTAGTATGTGCTCTGCTAATGGGAGAGTTAAATATTCGTAGTTGTGATAACGTGCCATAACCATGATTATGAATTTGGACACACAATGTCGTTATGAAAAGCTCTAACAAAACTTGTGTTCTTAGGTCCATTTGTGAGCCCCACCAATGACTGAATCTTCTTTCTCATCCTTAGTGTCATATGTATTAGCAATGCTTGTAAGGACATGCTTATAGGCTTGGATAGAGTAATTGAATTATATTCACTAAAGATCATTGATGTAGAAACCTTCCTCTCTCTCTCTCTCTCTCTCTCTCTCTCCCCATCCACAACACAACACCACCCTCCTTCCCCACCCCCAAAAAGCACCAAAACCCACAAGAAAAAGATCTTGAAGTTGGACATGGAAAGTCATAACAGAAAGCTTCGAGCCAAAACTTGTGTTCCTAGCTCCATGGCCGTCCACATTAATGAAAGTATCTTGTTCCTTATCCTCATTATTTAATATGCTAGCATTGCTTGTAAGGACATGCTTGTAGACTTGGATAGTTTAGTTGAATTATGTCAACAAAAGTTTCACTTTTGTGTGTCTGTCCCCCCTCTTTCTCTTTCACACTCCCTTGTGGAAAAAAAGTAAAAACCCCCTCCATGGCTTTCCTTCCATTTTGCAATTTTCTCATAATCATATATGCACTTGGAAGCATTGTTCTTATTGCCTTTTGCTATAAGCCAATTAGATTGACATGTTTTATGTGTAGGCCAATAGATTTTGAGTAATGCTAATGCACATTGCATGCAAACTTACTTTAATATTGTTCATAGAGAAACCAGAGGGAAACGATGCTATGGTGATTAGTGGATGTTTCAATTCAAATGCTAGTTTGTTGACATGGTGTAAAATGCTTATCAAATAGTTGCCTTTGAAGTAATTTTGTGAGCTATGGGCAATTCATATGCTACATCCATGATATGTTTCCTTTCAATTGAATAAGATCCATGTGTTTAATACATTGTTTTTGCTTTTTCTCTTTATTTCATTAAATAGGAAAAAATGACATTTGATTACGATAATTTACAAATAAAGGAATTATCTTAAAAGAATGGGATTCTCAAGTTGACACTCCTCTTGCAGCCAAAAAACCACAATTGTGGCTATTTTTGTATGACCTTGAATTTTCTATTTGAGTACATCTTATGAATGTAATTCCTTTCAGGGATTTGTAGTCAACACAAGGTGGGAGTTGAAATAAAATACAGACGTATTGGTTAAGAAATTGTATTTTTCAAGGGGCATCCTTCAGGATGTTTCACAAAAATATGGTTCAATTTGATAATTTTCTCAAGGTTTCTTAATAAGAACTTCTCAAAATTTTAATTAAAAATACTTTGACATGCATGAGACTCATCCATATAGGTATATACCAATTGAAGAAAAATTGTCAAACTTTTTGAAGCACTTGAAGCTAGGGTTGTAGAGAAAGGATAATACTACTTTTGTGGCTTTCTTTGTTATGCCTTTTATTAAATCAATGAAAAGCATGAAATAAGATAATTCAAATCTTGTATCATTCTTATTAATCAGAATTGATCAACCTTATAACTTTTAAATAATGCATGTGAAAGTTATTATCAAATTAGTGAAATCTTGCTAAATTGTGTTTTAGCTTTAAGTCAGTTTTGCGGCTTAAAGGCACACAAATAAGTATGAGTTGCGTGACTAGTGTTCAACAATTTCCTACATGGATAGGGTTATATTTTCACCCAAATAAGTACAAATTTTTGTAGCATTGGTTTGATATAATTAGAATGTTTTACTCTCCCTTTTGGTGACATTGCAATTCAAGAGTAACCTATATGTACAAAGATAACTCTTCAATAAAGGTAGAAATAGTTGAGATATATCATCTTCAACTATGATATAATTAGAAGGTTTGTAACTACAGATATATCATCACTTTCATAACACCTTCAGATTTCTATGTTTGTAGCTACAAGTATATCATAATTTTCTTAGCACCTTGAGAGTTTGTTTAGCATTTTGATCCTCTAAGGTGGCATTAAATGTTTATTCGTACATTCGCGTTGTATATAGTTACGAGTAACTTAAATGTCAAGCCCAAGAGGTAAGACACAAGGTAAGCTCCGATTGGTTCTGTGTTTTTGAATATACATTGGATAAGAATTGAGTTTTCATACCAATAGTAACAAAAAATTATTGTTTACAATATTGTTATTGTGGTAAACAACAGCATGAGGTGAGAAACCGTTTTAGTGTTTATATGAAAATGAAGGGGGTTTATTATTTGTTTTTACACCAAGTTTTTCATGTATTCTTTCATATATGTACCATATCTAGCTAGAAGAATTAGTGGATAATTCTGTTACATATGGCCTTATAATTTATGCTAGGGCAATTAGGTAGTAAAAAGAGCGGTAATGACCTCATAACATGAATACCCAGCTACAGTGAAATTCTGGGCAGGTTGGTCACATGCTGATCTGCCATGTATAGTTATCCTTCTTAATATATCAAGTCTAGCTAATAGGTATCTAGTTGCATATGTTATCTGGACATAATTCAATAGGTGCACACCTCACTATACCTACAGAGGGCAGCTCCTGTCAGAAACCATTGGTTCTGAACATCGATGCGTAAATTTAATAGCAAGTTTAACTGATATGTTCCTTGCTGTACCTGCATATGGTAGTATCTGTTGTAAGGATCATCTCTACTACATTTATATCTTGGCATATAAAACAAACATGGCTATAGGGTTCTTACAGCTGATCTTAGAAGGGTACAGGACAAACTTGTAAAAAATAATAAAGTTCTGCCATTGTAAAAAAGTATACGCCATTGTAGTTACATAAGGCAGCTCCTACTGGAGGCCTGCAATTCTGCTACATTTGATATCTTTTGCAGCAGTAAGTTATAACAGGTTTGATTATGAACATGCATTAGGGAGGTTATATGAATATGTACACACCTTGCTGTACCTGTATGTGACAATGCTTGTTGCAAAAATCAATTTTGATATATATTAAATATGCATGATTGCAGGGATTTTGGGACAAGTATGAGAGATATAAAACAAACAAGGTTGTAGTGTTGTAAGGGCAAATCTTGGTGTGTAACATGGGAGTAGAAGTGTTCTCTGGACGGCTCTGACAACTGTATAGCTACAGACCTTTTGGATAAAAGCTCAGGACAAGAGTGTTATGATTGGATGTACATTATAGTTCCTATACTTCAATAGAAATTGACTGCAAAGTTCTCTCAAAACCAGGCAGAGCATATAGATAATCATAACAAATTAGATAAATGGAACTAATGTACGTATAAATAACATACTCCTGTGTCCCATGAGCAATGAGCAGATGCTAGTTGAAATATGGGTATTCACCATGGCTATCATATAAATACATATAGTAGAACATGTAAGGGCTTGCATTTTGATGGTCTATATACATTTAGCTACTGCCATGGGAAATGAACTGTATTTAGTATAGCTTCATACATTGGCATAAGGTCCTGGTTATAATGATTAGTTATTGCATTGATATCCGAGGCAACAATTACAGGTGTATGTTGCTCTTGGACTGTATATAACTTTGTTTAACATTTGTACCAGCTGTTAGAAAACAAGGAATACTGAAACTGGCATCTCCCCTTGGCCTATGATGGTAGAAACCATTGTAGGAAGAGTTTGACTGAACTGTTGAACTAAAAAGAACTGCCTTAGCAGAATAGTAAGACATTTTTGGTCACTTCATATACATTGGATAACTTGTCCAATTCATATCCTGAATAGATATACAAAATACAGATGGCAAGGCCATCTGTTATTTGAAATATCCACTTGGTACAATGCCCTTCTTGCCACGAGACAAATCATATAAGAACCAAGTATCATCTTCTATGATAGCATCAGACTCATATTGCATAGCAACCATCCAATTTTTTGAGTTTTATGCCTCTTCAAAGGGCATAAGCTCATCCTTATCACATAAACTATAGGAGGTACTATGAGATGCGGAACGAGTATAAATAGCCTAGTAGTATATGCACCAACTTATTGTCACACAATGTTTCCACCATCCATTTTAGCATGGTCACGACAAGGGATTGGAGGAATATTGATGCCACCTTTCATCATTTTTTCAAAAAATTACCGGAGCTGCAAGGAGAACGGAGAATGCACAAAGATGGAGAGAGAGGACACTATGTTTGTGGTGCCTCTAATAGTTCTCTTGTGAGCAATATCTTATTGTCTTATCAGTTAAAGAATAAAGAATGAGTGTATAAATATATAGTTAGGATTAGTGAGTAAGATGGGCGGCTGGCCACATTGGCCTTTACACCAACAACCTTCCACTTAGAGGTCAATGTGCCTTTAAGGGAGACAAAAGAATAAGAGAATGTGTGAGGTATAATACATTTGAGTTAACCTCACCCAATGCTCGCCAACTTCCTGTAATGTGCAAACTTTTTGAAGGACACTCTCTTGGTGAGAAAGGTTGTAGTGTTATCATCCATATACAATTTGATAAGCCCAATTCACTTATCCTCAAGCACTTGATAAATGAAGTGATACCTCACTTCTAAGTGCTTGGTTTTTGCATGAAACATAGGATTCTTTGCTAATATGATGGCACTCTATCACTGTGCAAAAATGATATGTCTTCAACAAGGCCCAAGTCTTCCACTATGATGAGTAAGCCATATGGCTTCTTTGCAAGCCTTTGTGGTCGCAATATACTCGGCTTTAGTGGTAGATAATGCCACACATTTGTACAATCTAGACATCCATGAGATTGCATCATCGTATAAGGTACACTTTTTGTCTGTGTGTTTAAGTACATTTCTATTTCTCCCAAAGTATATTCACATCTCTCTTGTACCACTCAACTACAGTGGCCTTCTCTTTTTCATGATGTGGCTAAATCTATTAAGCACTGGAGTAAGTGTTAATACACAAAAGTAACAATTTAAAAGGAAAAATGGAACAAAAACCTATAGTGGCCCATTAACCCTTTGAGAAATGGGGTATTGAATTCATTGGACCCATTAGTCTTGCAGCCTAGTCGTCATGAGCAAAGTATACCATCATGGCAACAACTAACTATTTATGGGAACAATGCTAGGATAGCAACCAAGTTCTTATGGGAGTAGATGATCTCTTAATTTGATTGCCTGATTGAGATAGTACATGACCAAGGCACACACTTCATCAATGAAGCGATTTCTCATTTGTTGTGCATATTTATGGCCATTCACAAAAAATTGCCACCCTACTATCCTCAGGCTTATGGCCAAGTAGATATAATAAATAAGATCGTGATCAATATACGAACAAAGAAAATGTTAGTCTATTGAAGTAACTAGGATAACAATTGATGCTAGCTTTGTGGGTATATTGAACAGTTGGTATGGGCATAATCTTATTAGTTGAGTTATTTGTTCCTAGTCTATGAATTGCTTTACAAGAGTGTTGGGACAATACAGAAGCTTGAACCAAGCGTCTCATTGAACTCGACTGCCTATCATCGACTACTAGCAACGCATATGCTACTCTACAAGAAGGCACGTGGAAAGAACTGGCTTGACAAGCATGTCAAACAAAGAGACTTCAAGAAGGGCAACCTTGTGTTACTCAACTCTATCAAAGATCACAAACAAAAAATAAAATTTTGATGTCGATCATTTTCGAGTATGCTAGTTTAGTCAAACAAGCAATGTGTCCTAGAGAATCTAGAGGGTGAGGGGATCGAATTTTTTAATGGAAGTCATATCAAGAAATACTATCCACCTACACATGACTAGTTGCATAAACCAAATGGTTGAGGAGAGAAATAAAGCAATACAAGGAGGCGAGTTTTGAGTTTGACCTAAAGGATTAAGAACTAGACTTTACTAGAGAAGGAGCCCCCTAAAGTTGATGTTGTGAGAAGAGATTGGAAACATAGTCTAGACATCCTATGGATGAAGCTCTTAGGGACTTGGGAGTTTGAGGTTGAAGATGAGGTGATACACTAAGTTATTATCTAGCAAAGATGGTTATAATTAATGTAAGTTTGAGGACATGCCTCTAGATCTAAAAGTAGATTACGAGAATGTTGAAGCAAGTGTTGCCCACTTATTGTATGTTGTTGGTGGTAGTGACTAATTGGAGTTATGTTTGTTGATAAAAACAAGTTGTAGGAGAGTAATTTTGATGCTATCAAGAACCTTGGAGTGGCTCAATATGTTGTTATCAAAGATAGTGATGTTGGGATGAGTGGAAATTGTTTAGCATATCTACCCAATTGTGTTGATGAGTTTGATGTAAACCTACACAACAATGAGAGAGGGGAGACTTCTTTGAGTGACTTTGAGAACTCATATTGGTAGTACTTGGGTAGGACTATGAAAGATTTTCTTTGCAAGAATCTATTTTGAGTGAGTGGAATTGGGATTGGAGCTCAAAAGAACTTGAGATAGAAATGGACGAGACCATAAAAAAGAATATGCAAAAGACACTAAAAATAATTCAAGGACTTAAAGAAGAAAAACCAAGAGAAACTAAAACAACACAAGAGACTTAACTAGATGGGGACAATGCCTTACTTTAGCATACTAAAGAAGAAGAAAGGAATGAGCTACCATTGGAAGATTTTGTACGGAGTTGTTCTAAAGAATTTTCATTGTAAGGAATCAACTAGTAAAAGAGTTGTACTTCAATGTGTGAAGAGACACAAGATGATTAGTGTTTAACAACATTGGATGAGTATTAAAAATATACTATCTTCGAGCTCAATGTCGGATGTTGATGCTTGATATTCTTCTTGCTTGCTGATTTAGTGTGATGCTTTGCTAGAAATTAAGTGCTTAGTAAGATGAGAGTGATACAGTCTTCAGTGGATTGAGATGAGTAAGAAAATGAAAGGTTTTATGACCTTGAAGGTCAATGGCTATGGTGCCCATAGAGAGGACAATTAGGGTTTCTCAAATTGTGATCAATAGAGAGAGTATCTTGGGGAACCCTTTAGTGATTAGATAGCTTAGATGGTAGGCTAGAAAAGCCCTATGGTCGCAGAGGAAATCGTGCAGCAAGTAGATGATGGCAGCCATACAACTAGCAAGGGCATAGTTCAAAACAACGAGGAAGAATTTTGACAATGTTGACGAATCCGTGCATTGATTAGACCAATTTAAGTGATGGGATGGAGCGCCTTGGAGTATAAAAGAGGTCCACAAAAGGAAGAATTTTGACAGTGTTGACGAATCCGTGCATTAATTAGACCAATTTAGGTGATGGGATGGAGCGCCTTGGAGTGTAAAAGAGGTCCACAAAAGGAATCTCTAAAGGATATGCTCTCTATGAAAAGATATAAGGACTCCAAGTGCTGCAGGTCCTCTTGGCTATGGCAGACAAGAAGGTAAAGTGGAGATAGAGGTAAGAGATGAGCTCAACCACTCAACTTGAGCTATGAAAAGATGAAGAGGGGTTGAAAAGCACAGAAGCAACCTAAACCATGCTTAGTTGAGCTCTAATACCATGTGAAAAACACGGATCTAGAGCATGGCAGCTATGGAGGATGGAAGATGAAGACTAGATTCATGATGACATAGACAATGATTAGACTGATTGTTACACAAGTGAATTAGGTTCCAAGATGGACGCTTGGACTCATAAACACAATCCTGTGTAATGGACAATGACACTTGACAAAGACACTAATTGAAAGAGAAAGGTATCATGACATTTTTTTTTGAAATAAGGACCAAGTACAAGCTTATATAGCTTTCCAGCTGTTCCACTCTCCTCACTGTGCTTATGGGGGGGGATACAGAGCACCTTTTCTTGCAGCATACATCATGCGCCTATTTCTCAACAAATGATAGGGGACATGGTTTTTTTGAGAGAAGCAAAGCCCTATGAGGAAGAAGAAAATGAGGCAAACCATCACATTAGGGGAATCATTTCTATTGGACCTAGGATGTTAAACAATCAAGAAGAAGATTGAAGATCCAAAAAGAGACTAGTTGATAGATAAATCATCTTTGTTTTGAATGGTCTAATGCATATGACTTTTCTTGCGGAGTTTGAGTGTTTGTATATGAGAAAAGAGGAAGCTGGATGAAAAGAGCCAAGCAACAAATAAAGAAACATATTTTTTTGAACCCTAAACTCTTTCACATCTTAGAGAAAAGAGGGATGTAAGCATTACACTAAACATTGTTTGGGCATTTCATTAGGGATCTTTATACCTCAATTGATCATCTACTTCCATGTTAGTGGAATGAACCACCAATTTGCAGCCAAATATGGCATTTTTTATCCCCTTCATGTATATTTTGTAAACAATTGTATAATTATAATAATTAAGCAGCCAAATGTATCATTGTGGCATTGCCACAGTTGGGGTATATGCCCAAAAAGAAATGGAAATGCTATCACATTTAAGTTACTTTCTTTCTCTTAAATGCGACGTCATTTAACTTAAATGTTATCACATTTAAGTTACTTCCTTTCTCTTGGTTTTTTTGACCTTTTTGTTTGTGAGCATTATATACATGGAAAGCATGCACATTCAGCCCATAAGAAAACATTAAACACAAAAAGGAGCGAGTTGCTTAAATCATGCATAGCGATATATGTGGGCTTAGGCATACAAAGTCTATAAGACAAGGCATCCTATTTTCTCACATTCATTAATGATGCAATTAGAAAGGGTGGCTTTCACTATGGATAGGAAGGATACCGCTTTGTCTTATTCTTAGAAATTTCTAGCACTTGTGAAAAATAAGCATGCCAAGAGACTTAAGTGTCTCAAAATTGATAACGATGGAGAATATATCTCTTACAAGTTCAATTTTTTTTGTGAAACACGTGGGATAAAAAGAGAACTCACTACACTTGGTCATGCTGCCTAAAATGATATTGCAGAGTATATGAATAGGAGATTAAATAAAAGGATGTTGAGGATGTCATCTAATGCTAGTCTTACTCAATGACTTTGGGCTGAGGCTATGGTGATTGTTGTACTACATTTGATAAATAGGTCGCCTAACTACTTTTGGATGGTGGCATTTCTGAAGAGGCATGGTTGGGCAAGAAGCCCTCTTATGATCACTTAAGAGTATTTGGTTGTGAAGCTTATTTACATGTACCAAAGGAAAAGTGCAATAAGTTAGAGCTAAAATCCACTAAATGCATCTTTTTGGGGTATGGATAAAGTGATGAGACATGTTATTGCCTTTGGGATCCAAAAGATAGAAAGATTGTTTGTAGTAATGATGTGATATTCAACGAGAAGAAGATGTACAAGCAATGCCTTAACAAAGTGGAAACAAAAAAAATTACTTTCAATTATGCAATGCCACCTATTGTTTTTCTAGATAATAGGGCAAGTGCTAGTGTACCAACTACATAGATAGAGGGTACACGTGATGCTTCAACTAGTGAGTAGGAAGGATGGATACTTATGGAGCAACAAGTTGAGAACCCTATGGTGCCTCATGATGAAACAATGGAGGCTAAAATTCCCACTCTAAAAATCAGCCCATTGTGCTATGCAAATCTACTTGTATCTCACCCCCCTGCCCAAGAGATTTTAGCATGGGGTTGACTATGTGATGTTGAAAAATTGTGGAAAGTCATTTTATTACAAAGAGGTCATGATTCACCATGATACGCTTGAGTGGGAGCTAGCTATGTAGTTTGAGATGGGTTCCATTATGAAGAATCAGAATTGGGAGTTGGTTCCTTTGCCAAAGGGGAAAAATGCTTTGCCATCCAAGTGGATCAATTGAAGGTCATATGTGATGCTAAACCAAATTATAAGGTAAGGTTAGCAGCAAATGATTTTAAGTAAGAAAAAAGTGTGGACTTTGCTGTGATCCTTTTACTTGTAGTGAAATTGACTAACTCTTCACACTGTGCTTGCTTTGGTGGCTAAGGATGACATGGATATTGTACAATTGGATATCAATACAACATTTCTGCATGGTGACCTTCATGATGATATCTACATGTAGCAATTAGAGGGTTTTGTGAAACATGGAGAAGAAAAGCTTGTCTCAAGCTAAAAAAGAGTCTTTATGGATTAATGGAGACCTTTGAAATGAAGGATTTGAAACATGCAAATTACATTCTTAGCATGTACAGAATCATGGGTAGAATAAAGAGATTGCTCTATCGATCCTAGAAGGATTTTCTCAGCAAAGTGTTGTAATGTTTCAATATCGAGGGGGATGGGGTGGGGGAGCCAATTATACTCCATTGCCTCCATATATGAAAGTTATCGTTGAGGATTGTGCCAAATCTTATGAGGAGAGGGTTGAAAAGACCGAGGTTTCATATTCATCATATGTGGATAGTCTCATCTATGGTATGCTTGCCACTCAATTGGACATTGCTTTTGTAGTGGGAGTAGTGAGCAATTACATGTCAAATCTTGGAAAGAAGCATTGGGAAGCAATAAAAGATAGCTTGAAGTACTAAGTCATACAAGAGATATATGCATATACTTTGGGAGGAGGAGAAGTAGTGACTTGGATACAAAGATGCATACTACATAGAAAATGTTGACAAGAGAAAGCCAACCATAGGCTATCTCTTTACCTTATATGGTGATGCAATGTCATGGATGTATCGTTTGCAAATATGTGTGGCATTATCTACCTTTAAAGCTAAGTATATTTGTAGCTAGATAGGCGTGCAAAGAAGCCATATGGGTTACTCGTCTAGTGGGAGACTTGATCCTTGGTGAAGACATGCCATCATCGTATAGTGATAGTCAAAGTGCCATCATGTTGGCAAAGAATCCTGTTTTTCATGAAAAAAAAAAGCATATAGAAGTGAGGTATCACTTTATTTGGTTGAGGAAAAGCAAGTTGGGATTATCAAAGCTCATGTTGATGATGACCTTGTATAATTTCTCACTAAGAATTTTCCCTCTGAAAAGTTTGCACATTGCACAGAGTTGATGGGCATTGGATGATGGCAACTCATATGTATTTACCTCATATCTTCTCTTATTGTTTCGTTCTCCCTTAAAACACATTGGCCTTTAAGTGGAAGGTTGTTGGGGTAAAGGCTAATGTGGATGGTGTTGCTCATCTTACTCACTAACCCCAACTATATATATACACATTCATTCTTTATTCGTTGAGTGAAAAGACAATAAGGTATTGCTCACAAGAGAGCTATTGGAGGCCCCACAAACATAGCATCCTCTCTCTCTCTCTCTCTCTCTCTCTCTCTCTCTCTCTCTCTCTCTCTCGCTCCCATGTTCTTCATTCTCATTATCACTCTAATATACATGCTTTGGAGATGGAAGTGAATGTTTTGATGATTCGAGTAAGGGTTCTTAGTGTAAGGTCAATTATCCTCACAATATTTGATGCCTTAGTCCTTGTCAATCCACTTCTCCCTACGAGGACAATTGCTTGTGAATGCCACCTAATCATAAGTGTCCCAAGGTATCTTCTGGCTTGAGTATAAAGAGATCACAATTTCTAGTCAAGTAGCTTTTTGAAATACAATTAGAAATTTGAAAGTTCAACAGTCTCTTATATCAAGCTCATGGTTGCAGGTTGTGTAATGGTGTATGAAAATAGATAAGAGGGAAGAGAAGTGAAGCAGCCAAGAGCACACACACACAAAAGCAATGAAGACTTGAGTACAAAGAGAGATAGGGCTGAAATATTTTTCTCCTTCTTTCTTATTGTTCCACACAAAAGAACTAAGTCTACAATATGATAAAGAATAATATGAAAGTACCACAACGTATATACATGTGATCACTAAGTGTGAACCCACTAGGAAAGAGGAGCTAGCACAATGAATGTGTCATATCTAATGATGGACTATGTGGGTGTAGTCCACCCAATTGTAGAATCACTAGCATATTCTCATGTCGGTCACCTAACATGCCAATGAATAATATCATACCACATTACCAAGGCACGTAGTGGATGCCAACTCATGTAGAGCTCGACATCTCAACACTCCCTCTCCTTGATCTCAACATAAGCTCGTGAACTCCAAGCATAGTCCTGAAGCGTTGAGACTTCTCAGCTCCCAAGGCCTTGGTGAAAATGTCAACAGCTTAGTTCTCTATGCTAACATAAACCAAGTCAATATCACTTGCTAGAATCTTCTCCCGAATGAAATGGTAATGGACCTCTATGTGTTTGGTCTGCGCATGGTACACTGGGTTCCTAGCCAATTGAATGCTACTAAGGGTATCATAGTACATGATAACCTTCTTATCCATGTGCATCTCCAAATCACTAAGTAGCTTGTAACCAAGCTACCTCACATGCTACAATTGTAGTACCTCTATACTCTGTCTTTGTACTAGACAAGGCAACTGCTGTCTGTTTCTTACTGCTCCAAGTAACCCTTACCTCTATCTTCAGATACACTGTCTTTAGGTGAGAGGTTGTTGGAAATAAAGGGTCATCGTGCTTGCACCCTACACAGGTGAGCATACCCTTTGTGGGTATTGTACTATATTTCATATATCTATCTAAAAAACATAAAGAGGTATAATTCATTGTACCCACACATGTTGCACCTTCTCTCTTCTCTCTCAATCTATTGCATCTCCATTGAAGCATGGAGGAAACTCCATCTTAAATCCTTCACTTCATTGTTTTGATTGCATGTCTTTTAGCCATTGTATATTCACATGCCCAATTCTCTTATGCCAAATTTTAATATCAACCACAACACTTGAACCTTGTGCAAACATGACAACATCCATTTCAAGTAGACTTACATCAAGAGTAAACAATCTGCTAGTATGTTTTTCTTTTGCAATCAACTTGCAATCATTTTTTAGATCTTCTATAAAATAACCATCACATATGAAGTGAATCTACAATCCCTATTCTACTATCTGACCAATAAAAACCAAGGTTTTTGTAATATTTGGTACATGAAACATATTAGCCAAGTACTTAGTTTTGCCATCCTATATATTAAAAGAAACATTTTCAAAATGAGTAATGGGGTGAGATGTATTATCCCCTATCTTTAGACACTTAGAGATTTTGGATTGTGCATCTCTCTAAACTTCCCAATTTGCATCTATGTAATTATGCAAATCTAATGGTACACTTGAACTATAGAATAAGACATAGTCCAATGTGGACTTGACATAGCACAATAATGTGCACCATAGTGCATCCAAATGTGGCTTCCGTGGAAGCTGCATAAATCGACTCTCTAAACTAGTTGTGTAGTTTAGGTTTGGCCTAGTGATCATCAAACATATAAGTCTACCCACAATCTTTTGATAGTGACGTCATCAATCAAGTCACCCTTATGTGCACTAAGTTTAGGATTAACATCCAAGGTATAGAAATAGGCTTGCAATCGGCCATACCATACTTCTTCAAAATATCCAACGCATATTGTCTTTGACAATTGTATACCCTCTGGAGTTAGATGATCTCTATGCCGAGAAAATAATGTAGCTCTCCCAAATCCTTCATCTTAAATTCAGCCTTGAGAAGACCCTTCACATTCTCAACCTCTATCTTAGTATCACTCACAATAATCAAATCATCCATATATATATAGTAATGACTATAATACTTGCATCACTCTCGTATACACAAAGTGAGTTATCAACATGTACAATGTGAAATCCAATGTTGACAAGGTATTCTACTATCGTGGCACTCCTCATACAAGGCCTTACGAAGCCTACACACATAATCTGAATGATTCTCATTCATATCATTAGGTGGCTGCTCCACAGAAACTTCCACTTACAACTCCCCCTATAAGAAGGCATTCTTAACATCCATTTGATGCATGATCCAAACTTTTGATGCAACCACTGCTATGGCAGCCCTTATAGTGGCCATTTTAGCCATTGGAGAAAATGTATCCTCACAATTAATAATATGAATATGCACATATCCTTTGACAATTAGTCGTGCCTTATAGTGCTCAATAGATCCATTAACCTTTGTAGATCCATTTGCAGCCAATCACTTTTTTTCCTTCAAGTAAGGGTACTAACTCCCATGTGTTATTATCCATTAGTGCAACAATTCCTTCATCTATAGCATGATCCCAATAGTCATTACCCAACACTACATCCTCCAAACAAGTGGGTTCTACATCTTGCACAACCTTAGCCATTATGGATAGTGATGAGCTATATAACTATCATATGTCAATCGTTGCATTGGCTTTCTCACTCTACTTGACTTGCATGGACCTTGATCACTACTAAGTGATTTAGCATCCTCTTGTGCCTTTTGCACACCAGGTGTTTTAATAGATGGAATTACAAACTCCTCATCCAAGATCTGCTTAGAGCCATCTGAATCAACATCAACATGAGAGAAAGTTGATGATACATTTGTCACAATAGGCGAGTCCCCAACTTTCTCTTTACCTTTTCATGACATTTGTGATTTACTTGGTGGAGTAACTTGTGACCTCAATCTGCCACTCCAAGATCTATCAACAGAACCATGACAAGGAGAATCTTGTGGTCCACTTAATGTTTGTGACTATTGACATGTTTTTTGCACAACCACACTTTTATGCTTATCAATCCTAATTGCATTTTGCATATTATTGTATTGACTACTCATTTAATAAAAAATAACATCCATGATCACTCTCAGCTCATATGTAACATGGCTATAATATCTATATCCCTTCTACTCAAGAGAATATCCAACAAATACACATTTTTCTGCTTTGGGATCCAATTTACTATGCAACTTATCATGAATATGCACACAAGCAATATATCCAAATAACTTTAGATGAGATAAATTTGGCTTTCTACTTGTAAACTTTTCTTCATGTGTCATACCATGCACAACAATAGTAGTAATTGGTGTCTTATTCATAATGTATACAATAGTAGCAACTGCTTCAACTCGATAGTAAGAGCCAAGCTTCTTTCTAACATCAATACACGAGCTACCTTTACAATATGCCTATTTTTCCACTCAGCAACTCCATTTTGCCACGAAGTATATCTACATGTATACTGTCTTTGTATACCATTTTTTTGCAAAAAAGTAGAAAACTCATTAGAGAGATATTCTCCCCCTCCAACCATTCTTAGGCATTTAATATGCAACCATGTCTCCTTCTCAACCAAAGTCTTACAACTTTTAAAGTGAGTAAACACCTCACTTTTCTCACTCATAAAGTAAACCTATACTTTGTGAGTATGATCATCAATGAAGGAAATATAATATGTACAACCACTCAAAGTTGTAGTGTTTGTAGAACCTCACACATCAGAATGTATTAATTCAAGTGGCTTTTTGAATACATGCTTTTCATGTGGAAACACGTGCATTGCTTGCTTTCCAAGTTGACATGCTTCACATACTTTGTGCATCCCATCAACTCTAAACTTAGGCAAGCCATCCACACTTTGTTTCTTGGGAATAAAGGGCCATTGTGTTTGCACCCTACCCAAAGAGGTACAAGTCATTGTATCCATGACACAACACTATTTTCTCTCAACTTGCTACATCTCCATTGAAGTGTAGAGGAAGCTCTATCTCGAATCCTTCACTTCAAATTGGTTTCAGAGCTGGACATCTAGAGGAGCTCCTCGGCATTACTTTAGTAGGCAATTCAATACCCACAAGGTTTTCATTATTGGTAGCCATATCCACACCATTCGAGGTTTGTATCAATCATCGATCTCTTGAGCACTCATTGAGGCTTCTTGAAGCTTGCTAGGGTCATTATTGAGCCTATGATAAGATCATTTCAGAGAGAATTCAACTTAGTTTTAGGGTCAACCATTGATATCTTGGAGGAAGCAAAATCCATTGGCCTATCACCTTAGCTTGCATTGAGACTTGGTTTAAGGCTTCTAGAGCCTTGGTTGGCCCTCACACCCATTGACATTAGCATTGTCTCTTTAGCATTTGGCATTGGATTGGATTTGATTACATTCAGTCCTTTGATTGTGAATCATAATATATAGTCTAAAATAGTAGCATAGTACTTGTCTTTGATGCCTCATGATCAGTGACATGCTCGTTTTGGTGCTCGAATGGTTAATGTTTTGATGCTATAATGTTTGGGGATGCTGTGTTATTTCTTTGAGATGTCTTTGGACATGTTTTGAGGCCTCATTTGCTTAGTTTTGATAGTGATATAGCTGCTAGAATACACAGGGCTAAGTGTACTTTACATGGATTATCCTTATGTCTATTGCTTATGGCTATGATTTGGGTGCTCTACATGATGTATTGATGTATGCCATTGATGCTATGCACTTCGATTTTATGGTTATGGGGATATTTTGAGCTTGGATTTGGGCTTGCCAACATTGTCATTGGCTATAGTAAAATTGTAGGTTGCATGTACATTATCTGGGAGAGCATTTGGCATAAATTTATGCTTCCTATTGATGTCTTTGGGTACTACTAATTCGGTATTGAATCATTGCATATGATTGGACATTGATTGCACATGCTTTGTGCCTCAATTTTGGGCTGAAATATATCATTTTCTGCAAAGATTTTTGTGATGTATACTATGGACAGCAGGTCTTACATGGAGACAAGTTATCCATAATGCTATCAAATGCTATTTGGTAATGTACTGATGTATGGTTTTGAGCCCATATGTCTGTGAACATGGTTAGTAGGGGGTACTAAGACAAAGATTTCAGAAATATTATCAGTTGGTACTTATCTTTCATCTTGGTCATTTGCATGATAGATTGGGCTTGTATTTGGTAACATTTGAGTCAACTTTGGGCTGTAATCATGGCTGAAAATAGTGATAGTAGCAACCTTTTACACATTAAGAAGCTTGAGGGTGCACATAACTTTGTCATATGGCAGAAGTAGTGCTACAATGGGTGTAGAAGAAACGGGTGAAGTCCATTAAGACAAAGGGAGTACGACCAACAGACATAGAGAAAGAGGATTGGGAAGATCTGGATGAGTTTGCATGTTCTACGATAGAGTTTCAGTTTTAGACTCTTTGTTGTTCAACACAGAGAAGTTGGATTCTGCATATGCTACGTGGACTAGACTTGAGGAGTTGTATGCTCGAAAGAATGCTGCTAGCAAGGTTTATTGGTTGAAGAAATTGATGGGCCTTCGCATGAAGGAAGGTACATCCATGTTTGTACATCTCAATGAGTTTGACTTGATTTTCAACCACCTAGTTGGTTTTTTGAAGTTTAACATTGATGATGTGTTCAAAGCCACTTTCTTGTTATGCACTTTGCCTAAAAGCTAGGATACATTCATGATAGCCATGAGTAACTCCAATGCCATAATGATGTACTTTGATGTGGAGAGTTCTTTGCTTATGGAAAAGCTGAATAGACAGAATAATGTAGACAGTAAGTCTTCTAGTGCATTGCATACTCGAGGTTGATCCTAGCAGAAGGGAAAATTTGAAAATAAAAAATACAAGTCTTGTGGGAGAAGGGTAAAAAGACTAAGGATAGCAAGACGAGAAAAAGGATAACCAACCTGCAAAGAAGAGCAATGTCAAGACAGAGAAAGTCAATGTAGTCAGTCATGAAAGTGATAGTGGCAGTGATGTCCTCTTTGCTTCTTCTTTTAGTGCACAATCTTTGATTGCAGATTTCAATGAAACATGCATGCTTGGATTCTTGATACAGGTTCTTCATTCGATGTAACACCACACTATCAGTGGTTCTCTGACTATAGTGGTGGCAAACATGGTGTTGTCCACTTGGGGGACAACTATCCATGTAATATTGCAGGGATTGGTAGTGTGTAGTTGGAATTTCAGCATCATTCTTTGATAAACCATTAGCATTTATAGTATCCATACATTGTTGCATAACAAACAACTGTTTACTTTTGTCATCCTTGTTTCACCTAATAGATACATAATTACCTTACTGCTTTCTCTTATTTTTAATTTTAACATGCTTTTTGAAGTAATTTTTAGAAATATGACATTTTTGACCATAATGCCAGGACTCTCTAATATCACTAGAATTATGTTGCATATTAGAATTTACAACTCGCTCTCTTTGGCTCCCCCTTCCTTAAGATTGTCTCTCTCTATTTTGATGTGTATCATAACCTTGACCACAACCACCATCTTGGCCTTTGCTATGACCTTTACCTCTATTAGTAAAGGAAAACACTTGTTCAAACTTCTTCTTGCTTTGAGAAAAAGAGAAATTTAAGCTAAGGTTCTTTTCAAGTATTAGCATAAAAATCAAGTTTGCAAAAATTAGAAATATCATCTCTCATATTCATAGATTATATGAAGCTCTTGTATTAATCTCCAAGTCCATCTAAGTACGCATGCACAACAATATCATCATCAACTACTACACTGATAGATCAAAGAGCTTCCACAATACTCTTGAACTTCAAGGCATAATCATTAATGAGAAGATTCTTTCTTTTCACTTGGTTAGCTTTGACTTGAGTCGTAGCTTTCTGGCCTTTGTATTTACTTTGAACAACCTTGCTAAATTCTTCAATGCAATAACTGGGGTTTCAAATTCTTGCAAATAGCCCATCATGCTATCTATGACATTGACAAACAATCAATTCTCTGTGTTTTCTCTAATCTTTCTTAGCCTTTGACTGTTCTGCAGTAGCATTTTGTATAGTAACTTCAGATGCTATTGCCATATCTTCTTCAATGTAATTTCAAAGACCTTTGTTCTTTAAGAAATACATCATCTTGAGCTTCCGTGCAGGTAAATTATTCTTATCAAGCTTCTCACTAACAATTTGATTGAAGTTGTCAAACATTTTAACAAGATAGAAAACCTTGCAAAAACTTGTAATCTACAAGAAAGCTAATACTAGGTGCACTCCACAACTAAACAAACAACCTTTTTCATTGATTGTATAACAATAATTGCAATATGCAATTTGTATGCAAATGTTTTTTGTATTTGTAACCCCACAAACGCCTTAAATTTTATAGATTTGAAATCTATAACCTATATACTTATAAATGGCAAATGCAGCTGAAAATGTAGTGTACCCAAAAACTAATGTCGAGACTGCTTCTTGCATGTCCAAAATGGAGATTAAATGACCTCGAATGTAAAAAATCATAGTGAAAAACCCTAAAAGGCTAATCTGCAGTATATACAATGTTCTTTATGCTTGCCAAGTTTCACTACAATCAGAGTCTTGAGGCTATAACCTATAGCAAATTAGGCAAGGTGAAAGAGCTTCTTACTTGTTTCTCACTTGCTTCCGTGCTCCAATACCTTCACCTCAGCCTTTAATTGAGCTTTATGCCATCATGGGATGGCTTGGATACCATGAAAACAAACAAGAGGAAAGAGAGATGAAGCATCCAAGAGCACATACATACAAAAGCTATGGAGACTTGAGTACACAGAGAGATCTTTTTCTTCTTTCTTCTTTCACACAAAAGAACTAAGTCTACAACATGATAGACTAATATGAAAGTACCATAACATATGTACATTTGATCACTAAGTGTGAACATGCTAGGAAAGAAGTGGTGACACAATGAATGTGCCATAACCAAGGATTGGACTACGTGGGTGTAGTCCAGTCATAGAATCACTAGCATATCCTCATGTCAGTCACCTAACATGCCAGTAAATAATATCGTGCCATATCACCAAAGTACGTAGTGGATGCCAACTCATGTAGAGCTCAACATCTCGTCCAAGGCACCAACAATCTCTTATATCAAGCTCAAGGTTGCAAGTAGTATAGTGATGTAGGATCCAAGGCACCAAATGCATGGCTAGGAGTTGGAGAATATAAATTCAAGGCAAAATCCTTCTTCTTGAGGTATTTAACCTTGATGACAAGTTCTATGCAAGAATGTGTGACTTTGAGAGGGGTTGCTATAGGTCATAGTCATGAGGTTCCATCCACCTTAAGATAGGTTCTCAAAATCCAAAGCTTGTGAAAGCACCTTGGAGGTATTTACCTCAAGGGTAGAGTTTTCAAGGAAGGATTTCATTCGATAAGAGCAACTCAAAGTTCAAAGTTGAAACAAAGTCTAGCTTGCCTCCTATAACTGTGCTAAGAGTTAGAGCCCTTACTCGAAAGTTCAAGAACTCAATATCTTTGCTTTTTTACTAAAAAAGATACCCCCAAAACCTCATCTAAGAGGCCATGATTTGAACAAAGCCCAATTTAATTGAAGATACCAATGATCATGATACTTAAATAGGAAGCAAGACAACACTCTATAGACTATCTCAATGCATGCCAATGTAAAAACCGTTAGATGCTCAATATAAGTCCTTTCAAGCAAAGCTCAAAATGACCATGAAAGAGGTGATTTTGAGACTTTAAGAGTGGAGGATATGAGTATGTTTTGACTCTAGAAACACAAGAAAGGCCATCTAAGCCTATAAAACTCAACTCTATGCAAAGCTATGCTACTAGAATGCAATTAGTCAATGACTAGTCCAATTTGTAGAGCTTTTCTATTATGCACGAAGCTAAAATTCATCTAAATTTAGCCCTAAGAGTAAAAATACAAGAAATTATAGGTTTTGAAGTAAGATTCCACTTTTGAATTGCTCATATACAATCCAAGCCTTTCTATGTACTCTACTTGCTATTGATAGTCCCCATACTACTTGAATGGAGACTCCAATGAATGGTTGACCATCAAAATACATTGCCATATGAGAAGAAAAGGAATTCTAGAAAATTGCAAGTCTTTTTCTCTTTTGAATCCATAAGAGGCCCATGCAACTTTCCCTTGTGCATTCTACAAGCCTGAAATTAGACATAGCTTAACCCTTTTGTGCACAGTATGAATTCTAATGATGATAATCAAAGCATAAAATCAGTCTAGAAAAGGTCCACGGGCCCAGTATGAGTAGAATTCATAGAGTTTACTAAAGTTTTTGCATTCTAGTTACAATATCAAATGCAAAACACATTCTGTACAAAGGGATTGATCGTGAAGATGAAGTTTAATCCTTATGCAAGAAGCAATTTTTTCTAAAAGTAAATTTTGAGTTTTTATGAAAATTTTGAGGGTTCTGCCCTAATCCTCCTCCTACCTATTCTCTCTTCTATCCTAGTCTAAATCAATGAGCCAGTTCCTTCCAATATTGCCCTTGCTACTCTACATGTATGGGTTTCCAACATATTATGCTCATGATGGAGAAGATAGGGAGTCCCACTTCTCCACTAGCACTTATGACACCCCTTATTCTTCCATGTGGTGAGAGCATAAGCACCATGAGTGTAGAGTTCTATCTTGGCTCATGACTAGAGAATCAACACATGTACAGTTTGTATAGAAATGTAGAAGGTGCAAGATGCAGGCCATCCATCAGATACACTCACCATTTTCACAATATATTGCACAGCTGCTTCATTCATGCAGTGAGTGCATGTGCTGCAATGGTGGTGTATTCCTTTAACAGAGGTGGTTGTTGACTCCAAGCTGATTCCATACTAATTCATTAACATTGCCTACATTCAGAGGTATTCCATTGAATTTTCCTGTTTTGTAAAGCATTTCTACAACAAAATCCCACAATTACCAAGGGATAACTATTTTCAAACTTCCTCATATATATATATGTTTCACCTGTTAATACAAGCTGGTCTAGGTATGCTGCATATCTTGTACCAGCAATGAAGATGTTTTACACTAGTTTTTGTCCTACTCTCTTGGAAATATGTTGATAGCCGATCTAGCAAAAACTTTTTGTTGTGTAAAACCCCCCCTCAGAAAACCTTGGACTTCGGGTTAAGGGGTGCACAATGCACATCCCCAGAAAAGCCTTACCAGAAGGTCTCATTGTTGACGGGTTTGACTTTTAGGTAGAAAATCATACCGTCTGAGTTTGAGAGAAAACATTGGACCTGCAGTGACAAGTTTTATGTAACCGTATCAAACTGTAAAGCCTTCAAGAGCAACCATAACTGATCATGTTGCTATGCATTGTCCAATTCTCCACATTAAGGCTCATCAAACCAAGATTTCAATTTACAAAATAGTAAACTAAACAGATAACATAGATACATACTTCTCATCTGTCTGGAGACAACTTTCAGCACTTCATCAATAAGGATAACCTGCAAGCTCAAAACCTCAGGAGTTTAAGAATAACATTGATGATCTAAGACCTGAGGAGGAGGTAATAGATACTTTTCCACATACTATTTGCTCATTCAAAATCAACTTACTGGAAATGAAAACCAGAAAACAGCTTTCCATTCTCTGGCAGAAAGCCAAGTAACCTGTGTTAAGTGAGAACAGATTAGCTCAACTCTAGAATCTACAATTCTTGTAAGTACCATGGACAACTCTTGATTGAATCAAAAACTCACAGAAAATAAGACAGACATGGGCTGTATATAAAGAATTAAGAAGTGCAGAACCATTGTAACAGCAATAGAACCAAGTAGCCATGGATTACTCCAAGGAGGGACGACTCTGCAGAAGAAATTATAACTACATTATGAAACGCTGAAGAATAGTTGCTAATGATTCTGTATTACTAATGCCAAAGGAAATTAAACCTTAAATAGGCTGATCTGTCATGTAGACCGAAATGCCTCAGAATATGTAACTTACAGAAGGCTTTGGTTTTCACTCAGGTTGTTCAAAGCATTAAACATCTCGACTACAACCAGTACACTCATAGAAATTGTTGAAGGATGTTTGTCTTGGAATATTTTGCAAGAATACTGATATCTGCCCTCTACACAACTGTCAAAATTTACCTGCATGGGAAAAGACTCAAATGTCAAGATCCATTGCAAGAAATCAAATACACCCTACCATAGCATCGTGTTCATTGGCTATATCCTTCATTATGATTTTCCAACGTGTCGTATTGCAGCTCTCACTGACTATTTCTCATGCATAATAGCATGTTATGGATGACACTCTTTCTTTATAATCGGATAAAGTAACACATAGTTGGAAATGAACAAAAAATGCAGTAACTTTTATTAATAGACTTCATGTCATCACTACAGATCCTGTTACCAGCTCTTTGTAGTGCATTCTTGGGCCCTCCTCATAAAAAAGAAACCACCATGAAAATCCGGCAACTGTTGCTAGACCCACGTACGCTGCATGAGTGGAAGCCCTTTATATTAATACATAATACTGAAAGTTGTGCAACTGCTAAATCTATACCAATCTACAATTTCAGTCGATTTCCTTGTATTAAGGAATGGGACACTGAAGAATTGCTAATAGGAAACTAGGTCTCTGTCAGCTACCTCCAATAACAAGATAGCGGAAGAAAAGCCATCCATTTACAATTGCTTCATCCATCTGTAATGACATTCAGAGGAAGTTAAATACTGTCACACCTGTGTAGTGCCACTAAGCATTACTTAACATCTTGAAAGGATTTATGACCTTCCTTGGACGTGTCATCATAACATTCTTGTCCTGCTTATTAAATCCAATTGCAGTTGCTGGGAGTCCATCAGTAACTAAGTTGACCCACAGCAGTTGAACCTGAAAGATGAGATGAACAGTTGTGCATTTATATTCTCTTTAACCTCTTTGTCGAGCATTTATCTCATGAATGCATCCTGAATAAATGTATTTATATATGGCCACTGAATTGAGAACACTTGATACATTTCCAATACTAAACAACAGTGCAAATCAAAGCCCATTCTTAAATATGCAGATACATACAGGAGTAAGTGCTTCTGGCATTCCCAGAACAGCACCAGCGAAAATGCAAACAACTTCACCAATGTTGGAAGAAATCATGTAACGTATAAATTGCTTTGTATTGTTATAGATTGCCCTTCCTTCTGCAACAGCCTGCAAAGAAACAGCCCCTCTTGAGGATAACTTCTTTTCAACTGTTTTAACATCTCTTACAGTACATGTGTCAATATCTTGCTACTAGATGCTTTACATGTTCGTGGAAAGTTTCAATTGAGTGAAGTGAAGCAATGGTCAGTAAACACACAAGCGGGAGTTGGGCACTGTTAGATTTATTTATTTTCAAGTGTGAACACACATTATTGCCAGTAAAAGTGCATGTTTAGGCATGAACACCTTTTACAACACTTAGCATTAGTAAGGGTCAAAGCTGTAAGTGGATACCTTAGCCTATATATTTAGGCCCTATCACTTGTACTTTCATCTCACATATCTCATTGTCAATCTATCTTTCAGTTTGTGTGAACATGCAAGAGTCCTCTCTTTCTCTCCCCCCACCCTGCGCACCGCCAATGGATTTCCATTGGTGATAGGCTGCTGGTCCCATGTGAGCTCCATACCCAAGTGGTATCAGAGTGGGATCAACTAGTTCACACCACCTCTGCTGCTTCAGCATGCCTCGTTCAGCCTGAGCTGCCACCTGTGACATTGCATTCAGTGCCCATCGGTCTTTTTGTGCTGTCTGTACAGCACATGATGGCTGACTTGCTAGGATGGAGACAGAGTACAGGACAGACTGAGTGTAGAGTTCAAAATAGGAAGAGTGAGCAGAAGTGAGAGCACGAGACACAAAGTATTTGGTACAATGACAAGTACCACTTTAAGTTTAATAATATATAAAGTACAAGAGTGTAGGTGTGAGTTCACACCCGAACACCGTAAAAGGCACGATAAGCCTTTATTCACAACCACCTCCCACCTAAGGGCAGCGTGTTTGAAGGTAGAGAAAAGAATCAGCTAAGTCTATGTATGTACAAAGCTGAAATACACATATTATCCAACCCATAGTTACCAGGAACGGGGAACGGGAATGGAAAAGGGACCCCCCAGAACGGGGGGAACGCTTAAGATTGGGGAATGGGAATGGGGGGAATGGCATATTATATATATATATCAGTCAACACATTGGAAATGCCCCAAATTTGGGGACATTGCAGCCAATGCCATGCCCCAAATCCTTGCTGAAAAAGCCCCAAATTTGGGGCAATGCTTGATCTGAAATACCCCAAAATCCTTGCTGAAAAAGCCCCAAATTTGGGGCAATCCCTGATCTGAAATGCCCCAAATTTGGGGATAGTGCAGTCTGATTCCAAGGAACGGCCGTTCCAAATAGGGAATGACTGCTGGAATAGCCCGGAACAGGGTTGGAACAGGCAGGAACGGGGATGGGAACGGGCAGGAACGTTCCATGGGCGTTTCACTGGTAGACACATGTCGGAACACATTAATCCGTTCCTAAGGTCCTGAACGGGCGTTCCCTGTTTCTATGATCCAATCCCCATCATCTGGCAGAAATGAGCAAACCGCTCTACTAGAAAGACCCTTTGTGAGAAGGTCTGCAGGGTTATCATTTGTATGTACCTTGACAAGCTCAATGCTTTTACTGTCAAGTACATCCTTGGTAAAATGATACTTTACCTGTATGTGCTTTGTCTATGTGTGAAAGACAGGATTCCATGCTAGCATGATAGCACTCTGACTATCACAATGGAGAATAGGAACCTTTGTAATACCAAGCTCTCTCACTAGACGTAAAAGCCATAAAGCCTCTTTGCATGCCTCAGTGGCAACCACATACTTTGCCTCTGTAGTAGACAATGCAACACAATTTTGCAGCCTGGATATCCAAGAGACTACTCCACTTGTGAACGTGAACACATATCCTGAAGTAGACTTCATGCAGTCAGGATGATCAACATAGTTTGCATACGTGAAGCTAACAACAAATGCCTTCTGCTTACCAAAGCAGATACACAAATCCTTTGTGCCCTTAAGGTATCTCACGATACCCTTCACTGCTTCCCAGTGATTTTTTCTAGGATATGCCATGTATCTGCTAGCCACTCCCACCACAAATGCAATGTTAGGATGTGTAGCAACCATAGCGTACATCAAGCTACCAACAGCTGAAGCATAAGGTATCTTGGCCATTTCAACTTTTCCATCATTAGATGTAGGATTGTCATCTGTACTAAGTTTCACATATGGAGGCAATGGTATGCCAATGGCTTCTCCCCTCTTCATATTGAAACGCTGCAAAACCTTAGTGACATACTCTTGCTATGACAGATAAAGAAGACTCTTTGATCTGTCCCTAAGTATACGCATGCCAAGAATGTGATTGGCCTCACCAAGATCCTTTATATCAAAGCTATTTTGTAAACTCTGCTTCAAGAAGTCCGAGGCATGAACATCCCTACCTGCAATCAGCATGTCATCCATATACAAAACCAAGAGAATAAGCTTGCTTTCTACTACCTTCTTGGTGTACAAGTAGTGATCAAATTGAGAGCGATGGAATCCCTAAGATTGCATAAATGTATCAAATTTATGATACCATTCTTGTGGTACCTGTTTCAGTTTATACAAACTCTTGTTGAATTTACATACCATGTGCTCTTTCCCCTTTGCAACAAAACCCTCAGGCTCCTGTATATAGATCTCCTCACGTAGATCACCATGTAAGAAACCGGTTTTTACATCCATTTGTATGAGTTCTATATCTCCAGATGCAACCAAGCTCAAGATGATTCACAAAGCAGTCATTTTGACTGCGAGAGAAAAAATTTCATCAAAATCAATTCCATGTTCTTGCTTGTATCCTTTAGCAACCAGGCGTGCCTTGTACTTTGGCAAAGAACTAGAAGTGACTTTCATTTTGTAAACCTGTTTGCATGGTAACACTTTCTGTCCTTTAGGCAAATGCACCAAATCCCAAGTGCCTGTTTTCATGAGAGATTTCCATCTTTGACAGCATTGCATTATGCCATTTCTTGTTGTCTTTTTTGTCAATTGCTTCTTGGAAGCATGACGGCTCACCACAATTTGTCAATATGACATAATCAGCCACATAATTGACACTAAGAACAAACCTATTTGGTGTCCTTGCACTTTGGTCAACCTACGGACCCAATGGTCAAGATTTGTTGGCTGTTCAGCTTGCAAATATACATTAACAGCTTCTTGTTCTGTAGGTTCAGCATGTTGTATAACTGGTTCTCGTTGTTTCAAAGGTATTTGTTCTTGCTGAATTTGTGATACATCATGGGCAAGATCTTGTTGATAATTTTCAGCATTATTCCCTGCATTTTCAGGGACATTTACAACAGGTATTTGTTGCTGTCGAACGGGCATTATTTGTTGTCCTATCACTACATCCTCCCAGAATACAACCCTTCTAACCTCCTCTTGTCTTTTCGGGCTGTTTGTGTATGTGATCTTTCTGGAGGATAACATCATTGCTGCGTACTACTCTTCTTTTCTCAGGGACCCATAATTGATACCCCATCTCACCTTCTTTACCATATTGCTGGCTGTTGAGCTTGCAAATATGCATTAACAGCTTGTTGTTCTACAGGTTCAGCATGTAGTATATCTGGTTTTGGTTGTTCCAAATGTATTTGTTCTTGCTAAATTTGTGGTATATCATGGGCAAGTTCTTGTTGATAATTTTCAGCATTATTCCCTGCATTTTCAAGGACATTTACATAAGGTATTTGCTGCTGTTGAACAAGCATTATTTGATATCCTATCGGTACATCCTCCCAGAATACAACCCTTCTAACCTCCTTTGTCTTTTTGGGCTGTTTACGCATGCGATCTTCCTAGAAGATAATATCATTGCAGAGTACTACTATTCTTTTCTTAGGGACCCATAATTAATATCCCATCTCACCTTCTTTACCATATCCTAGGAAAACACATTTATAGGACTTTGGCTCAAGTTTGCTGCATTCTTCCTTGCGAATGTGCACAAATGCCTTGCAGCCAAACACTCTCAAGTGAGCATATGAAGGTGGCTTGCCCGACCATGCTTCTTGAGGGACCGCATTTTTATACTTTACAATTTAGACTTTAGCATTTATAATCTTGTGTGCATCACCGCATTGTGTAGATGAATGTTGATACATTCAAGTTGACGGGCGACACTTCTGAGTATACATTAGGAGGTGGACGAGGAGAAGATGATTTTTGCAGAGCTCTATAGAGAGCTTATAGCAGCAGATGCGCGTGACACTTGCAGTCAACGTGCTCATGGGCGAGGAGTTCAAGTAGGTGGTAGCAGGGACATGGCCATTCGACGCCCTCCATCATCGAGAAGGGGTGGTTCGAGTGGCTTGCAAACATATGTAAGGCGGGGCTCTAGTAGCTCACATCATGTGCCTCATGATGATATCTCCCCCTTGCCTATACAGATGCCACCTAGGGAGCCATCATTTGATGATGATAGTAACCTCATCAGTGAGGATGAGTATGAGTGTGTCTCATCATCCGATGCCGAGGAGTCATCTTCAGACTCCCTTGACGAGCACTTAGATGGTTCTAATGATGACGACGATGATGATAGTAATGTCTCATTATAGATTTATAGATCTCTCTCTCTTTTGTATCAGATATACTAGACTATAGTTGTATCACATGTTTTGCGCAGCCCATGCGACCGTGATGGCCACCCTCATGTATTCATCTTATTCTATAATGAAATGGCTATTTTTACTTTAAACATGTATTCTATGATCTATCATTCAATGATTTATGATTTTTGTTATTTAAAAAATGATCTTAATTTTTTTCTCATACTTATATCGTACCGTATGTTATAAAATCATAAGATACCATTTAGTATTGTATTTTATCGTACAGTACCGTAACCTACCTTTCATACTTGATAACTATGACTATGAAAGATAGTCATTTGAATGCTCCTATTGCTCATCCTACTAGAAGACTGGCATGTCTGCATAATCATGCTAATACTATGGAGTTTGTTGCACACTTGATGATGAAAAGCCTGATTGTTTTGAGAATGCACAACAAAATGTGCATTGGATGGCAGCAATGGAAGGTAAATTTGATTCTATCATAAAGAATCAAACATGGGATTTAGTGGCATTGCTTATTGGAAAGAAAGCTATTGGTACAAAGTGGGTCTATAAGCTGAAAAGAAAAGTGAATGGATCCATTGATAAGTATAAAGCTAGGCTTGTGGCCAAAGGCTATGCGCAAAAGAAGGGCATTGACTATGAGGAGACGTTTGCTCCTACATTCCATATGACTACCATTCAATCTATGGTTGCTTTGGCTGCCCATCATGGTTGGACTGTGCACCACCTTGATATTAAGACTAAATTTTTACATGGGGAACTTCAAGAAGAAGTGTATGTACAGCAGCCCATTGGTTTTCCAGTTGAGGGATCTGAACACTTGGTATGCGAGTTGAAAAAGAATTTGTATGGTTTGAACTTTAAAGCACGAGCTTGGTATGCAAGAATTGATGTCTTTTTACTTAGCCAAGGGTTCATTAATAGCCCATCAGAGTCTACTTTTTATGTATGCAAAGAGGGGAGATCCTTACTGGTCATGTCTTTATGTAGATGACCTTTTGCTCACAGGGGCACATACTGATTTGATTTTAGCATTCGAGAAACATTTGCAGTAAACTTTTGAAATGATAGATTTGGGGCCTTTGCATTACTATTTGGGCATTGGATTGCCATAGTCCAGATATATTGGTAGACTCCTTGGGAGGGTTTGGCTTATAGGATTGCAAGCCAATCAACACACCAATGGAGACTAGACTCAAGATGTCCTTGCATGATGACAGTGATTTGTTTGACATCCATACATATGTTCCAACAATTGGATGTCTCGTTTATTTTTGCAACACAAGGCCAGATATTCAATTTGCAGTTTCAGCCCCGGCCAAATATATGCATAGCCCATGCATGTCACATTGGCAAGCTATGAAGTGTGTTTTTCGTTACCTGCAGAGTACTAGGACTCTTGGATTGCTTTATGCCAAGGGGGGACCACTGCAATTACATGCTTACAGTGACTCACATTGCGCTAGTGATTTTGATTCATGTCACTCTACAAGTGGAAACTATTTCTTTCTTGGCTCATCTTGCATCTCTTGGCTTAGCAAGAAACAATCCACTATTGCCACATCGTCTTGTGAAGCTGAATACAAGGCAGCTTTCACTACTACAATGGAATGTGTATGGCTCAGACATTTGTTGAAGTCTCAAAAAGCATAAAAAGGATAACTTTGAATGCTTTCCTTGGCTCATTCCTGAAATGGATTCAATAGAAGCTACTCTTCTTGGGTGAAAAAGGACACTGTGAGGACTTTATAGCAGGTAACTTGCCTATCAAACTCGAGATTCATCAGATACTGCATGACTTGATCTTGAGGAATCAGCATTTGAATTTATTTTGCGTGTCCACTTAAAGGCCCAGCCTTAAATTCGTCAAATTTTGAACTGATTTCTGTAATCAGCATAAAATAAGTCTCAAAAAGAATGAAAAGGAGATTATTTGACAAATCATAGTACTTTTGATGTACCAAAACTGATAGCACGAGCAAACATACACTCAACACACAAAAACAGTCAATTGCCATATGTTCTTTCAGCAGTTCCACTCTTTTTGAACATACTAGTGAATGCAATCCAAGAATCTGTTGCTCTTCAATAAGGTTTTAGTTATAAGATCAGATAAGCTTACGGCAATTATGGTTGCAAAATTGTCATCTTGTAGCACCATATCTGATGCGCCCTGTAAAAAACAACAGGCTTCATACCAAGCATACAAAATTACTGGCATAAGGACATATTTCCAAAACATAGTATGCATTAACTGAATCTTGCACATATTGCTACAGAGCAACTCTGTACCTTGGCCACGGCTGTTCCTGATCCCATTGCAATCCCAATGTCAGCTTTCTTCAACGCAGGAGCATCATTCACCCCATCACCTGTCATTGCAACCTGTAAATCACTGTTTGTCAACATCCAATGAAGGTCATCCTCAGATTGATTATGCTCTTTAGTGGAAAGAAGTAAATGATTTTTGCTTTATAATTGACAAAGAATATGCAGTGGAATCATCTTTTGAAAGATAATCCTAGAGTATGCTGAATGAATGTCTGCTTCTGAATATGGAACATAATCCAATGCTGCTGGCAATGATCATAGCCAGCTGATCTTGAATCTAAGTAACTCATGCTCAATCATACCAGTGACTCCAAGATTACAACGGTCATGCTGAATGAATGTCTGCTTCTGAATATGGAACATAATCCAACGCTGCTGGCAATGATCATAGCCAGCTAATCTTGAATCTAAGTAACTCATGCTCAATCATACCAATGACTCCAAGATTACAACGGTCATGCTGATGTACTAGCAGGTCATTCACTTAAAGAGACTATTGCACCCCCCCGAAGATGTATGTGGATGTGAAAGTGGCAGTAAACTGCAGACTGGTTATTTTACAACCCTTGTACTTGACCTCTCCCCTTGAGCAGATAGCCAGGAGTTGTCAACAACGTTTACTATTCCCTTCAGCTCATGTAATGGTTTACTGTGTGTATTTATCTTAGTAATGATATCCCTGAGGTGTCGTTTAACAAAAGTTTTTCGAACCCTATTATCTGACCCAATGAAACTTCATATGATTACTGCCATAATAAGCAGAAAATTGGTAACCATGCATAGATAAGTGAACATCAGCTTCCCTATCTGCCATAAATCTGTAAGATTTATGACAAAGCTCTCATATTTCAATGGCCTATGAGACACTAAAAAAGTAGGTTGTGATAGAGTACTTGCATACTGTTGAGCTCACTGCATGATAATCTCTCCTGGTCTATATGTAAAGCTCACTCACACTCTAGATGATCTCTCCTCATGCAGGGTATCCTCAATACTATCTGAATGGTTCAAGAGCCCTATCTAACAATCCCAGGAACTGCTGTAGAATGTGTGAGATCACTATGACCACAATGATTACTCAAAAACTACTTGTACTGACAGATGTAAATATCACAATCATCACAGGTGTTTGGATAAACATCATCTTGACCGTGATGATCATGGCAAACTATGACATCATCTGCATAGCTGTAGCACTAAATGGAAAAAATAATCATCATCAGTTTCTGCATAAGAATGTTCATATGTATCTATGTTATTAATGCAACTGATGCATGTGAAAGCTTGCCATATGATAATGTGTGATGCTGAACTCTAATAATATAAGCAATATCTAAGAGAGAATGTAAAACTGATTGCAAAATGCAGGAAAAATAGACACAGGCACAAAAATGATACAAGCAAGGTGCGTATGGTTATCCAAATGAATGCATATGACAAATGCGTCCAAGTGGTGTGCACATGAAGCCACTAGATGTCCAATGTATAACACAATACATAGTGTGGGCATAGCTTACGTGAACCAAAATACAAGCTCACAAGTCAACTTTACAAACGATGTCGATTAAGTAAAAACTGAAAGCGTCTGTTGAAAGTAATTCCATGACTCTTTTTGCCTTGGAAATCTGTGCACCGTACTCCAACAACTTTTGAGAACTTACCACCTCATTCTGCCGCTTCAGTGCATCTACCAGCATGCTCTTGTGTGATGGTTCCACCCTGGCAAAAGATAATGTGAACTGAGACAATGTCACCTACCAAAACAACTGTACCTGGCTTCTACTCAGTATAAAGAAAAGAAATAAAGACCTGATGCAGTAATGTAGCCTAACAATATTGAACATGTTCATCAGGCAAGCAATAAGTAGACAATCATCATCAACCTGAGCTGCAGTCTGATCTAATAGGTGTATTATTAGAATGACAGTGCGACAGCCCTAATAAACTAATCATGAAAGGAAAAATACTAAATGATGTAAGGACTCCATCCAGTCTGCTCTTACTGGCACCCCAGCCAGGATCATGCAAGTGGTGCCCCTCGGAAAGGGATGCTTCAGACTCCAGTTCAGCTCACCCGAGTAGATGGAGTCAACGCTCACTACCAGCCCGCTTGATGTCAGGACCTCAGTAGCATACTTTGACAGATGGATCGAGGGCCGGGACTATTCCTTGCTTGGAGATGGCATTGCCATCACCATCTCTTTTCCTGGCCTTGATGAGTATTTTACACCATATTCGGCCACGTCATATAGAGGGATAGGACTTTTATTGACACAATCTCAGAAGGCCCACACAGATACCCTTCGGTCCGAGTGATAATACCCACGGAGTCTTTGCACTGCCTTCCCCAGACTATTAGGATTCCCTCCATTCATGGGGGCATTCTTATCCAGCCAGTCTCTTATACAGGCCTCCTTGGTCAGTGCTTTGCTTGCAGGATGATTGGACAAATCGCTGAGGGAGGTGGTAAACCCGAGACGCGTTAGAGGAGTGATGCAGAGCGCCAGAGACGACGCAAGGCTAGACAGACAAGGAGACATCGCCAGTGAAGAGAGTGCGCTATTGAGAGGTAGGGGCACGAGGGCCTAGAGCCGAGACGGTGGAGAGTGATCAGGGACCGCAGGCCATCAGTCCATGCAGAGCCACTGCAGCCCCCCACTGCTCCCATAGATGCTCCTTTGGATGCCCTAGAGCCAGAGGTCCCACAGCCACTGATAGGGGCAGCATTGCAGATGGATGTGATTCATCCCACGAAGGCAGCAACACCAGTAGCTTCTCAGGAGCTACAACAGGCTATAGATACGCCACAATCCCCCAGACCATTGCCTCATCAGGTTGAGCTTCCCGGGCTTAGCCCATCTCAGGTACCCGACATATGGTCCAAGACAATGAGCAGGAGGTAGAGGACTCAGGTGACTACTTTGAGGACTTCCCCCCATTACATCCTGTAGGAGAGATAGTGGAGAGGACACATAATCGGGTATATACTAGGAGACAGCAGAGGCAGGCATGGGTTGTACAGCCACGCCGGTCCGAGAGGTTGACACGCACTCCATGAGGATACTCTCATGGAATGTACGAGGTTTTGGAGGTTGTCACTTTAGGCAGGGCCAGACAAGATTTGCACAGAGCTCTAGTAGGAGGATCGATTGATTTTCTTATGTTACAAGAGCACCATCTTTCAGCAGACAGGATATCCCGATGTTGCGGGAAGCTACTGCCAGGTTAGAGTCACACTTACTGGGTAGCAGCTGTAGGTGCTATCGAGATAGACTAGAGTATGCATATGTGTTGGGGGGCAATGGACTCAGTCGATACACGGCTGGGGTATTCTGATTCCACGGATAGCCATGTGGGTCTCGATGAGAGTGGAGGAAGCACTCATTGGTTTGTTGGCCATTTACGCCTCGAATGGCCAATGAGACAGGAGACAGTTTTGGACCACCCTCAGTCAGTCTCTACCACAGGTTGATCACTGGGTGGTAGGGGGTGACTTTAACATGGTGGAGGCTCTTGAGGATAGGAGAGGCAGATACACGGAAATCATTAGGGGAGGAGAGCAGGCTGCTTGGGAGGAGTTCTTATTCCAAATTAGAGGCCAGGACCCATGGTTCATAGCAGAGTTTGGCAGGACCACATGCTTACTTCAATTCTCTGGGAGAGACAGGGCAATAGGAGCCAGGACTTTCTCCAGATTGATCGATTTTATGTGGATGACTGGGCCTGTGACAGAGGCGGCCTTACAAGCATCATACCTAGCACGACCCTCTCAAACCACTCACCGATTCAGATACTTCTTTTTGAGAGAGTAGGGGGACCCCATTCCAGTGTCAGGATTTCAGAGCACTTGTTTTATGAGGATGATCTTAGAGACACAATCACATAGTGTTGGCGATCTAGACCCTTCTCAGTTGGACGGGCAGCTAGTGACTTGGATGAGAGCTTACAGGAGGTTAGTTCCCTCTTCAGAGAGGAGGCCACAAGGACGAGATAGAGCCTTCTAGAGAAGGAAAGAGCTGCTAGGGCATCATTGGTTGCCTTATAGAGGGAGAAGGAGAGATGATCAAGATGTAGATGGATAGTTGAGAGGATGCATACCGCCAAGGTAGAGATTGACTTCATGAAGGAAGCTAGATTGGAGTACATATTTCATGTGAGAGCCTCTTTTTGGACTCAGTTTGGGGACAGGGTTAATAGGGATTTTTTCCACACCACAGGGCCTAAACACTCTAGACAGGGTGTTTTGAGACTCAGGAGAGCTGATGGATCCATTGCACAGGGCCCTCTAGAGGCGAGACAGGTGGCCACACAGTACTATAGATACCTACTAGGATTCACCACTAGACCCCCTAGATATGAGAGAGATAGAGAAGCGGTTTGGCAGAGCACACAGAGGGTGGTTACAGATGGGATGAGTAGACATCTAATGGCCCATTTTACAGAGGAGGAGTTGGAGGAGGCACTTCAAGCACTAAACTTAGGCAAGTGCCCAGGAGAAGATGGCTAGATAAATCCTTCTTTGTGAGCTACTGGGATCTTATAAAAAAAGGCCTTCACTTAGCCTTTCAGGAGATTATGGCATCATGGACTATGCCATAGAGACTCTCTGAGGGGTTGTTTCATATTATCCCGAAAGTGGAGATAGATTGGAGATCACATAGTGGAGACCGCCGATCACCTTGCTTGGAACTACTTATAAGATCCTTGCAAAGGCGATTAGTCTCAAGCTGGCACCATTGATGTTAGATATTACACACCCCACTCAGACAAGCTTCGTCCGAGAGCCAGCATCTTGGACAACATCTTCACCTTCTGGGAGACCACAACCTTGTCTAGATCCAGGAGACAAGACCTTATTGTGTTCCTTCTTGACTTTGAGAAAGCATATGATCGCGTGGATTGGGAGTTCCTGGAGGGCACAATGCTGAGGATGGGCTTTCCAGAGTAGTGGGTCAAGGGTGTAGCGGCCCTCTATTCTTCAGCATATAGCCAGGTCATGACTGGAGGGGCAAGAGGAGATAGATTCAACATCCATAGATCAGTCAGACAAGGATGTCCACTTGCTCCGTTCTTGTTTCTATTTGTAGTAGAGGCCATGAGTTCCTTCTTGAGAGATAGATCTACAGGTATCATAAGCATTAGACTATTCTTGATGTGGAGTTTGCTGATGATACAGTAGTTTACTTAGATGGGAATGAGGGCAACTTTAGAGCCTTTGTAATAGCCATGGAGCCATTTTGCAGAGCATGGAGCATTAATTAATTGACACAAATCCTATGGATTTTGGGTATGCCACACTAGACAGCCAGAGTGGCAACCACATGAGGATTTCACATGGGTTCCCCATGGGACTGTTGTGAGATATCTCGGATGCCATGTGGGGATTGACATTACCTCAGAGCAGCAGCTAGAACCCCTCCTTTTGAGCATTAGACATAAGCTTTTGTATTGGAGCTTGGCGAGACTCTCATTGGCAGGAAGAGTAGTGGTTGCCAACCAAGTTCTTCTGGCGATCATGTGGTACATCACTTCTTGTTGGGCTTTCTCTAGGACATGTATCGGCTGTTGAGCTAATACTTGCTAATTAGCCTCTTAAACAGCCCCAAAACACACTAAAAATGCTCTTTTAGAGTAAAACCCTAAAACAGGGAGCGGTTCGAGAGAGTTCAGTGGAAACCCTAAAACAGGGAGCGGTTCGAGAAAGTTTAGTGGAAACCCTAATTTTTGGGGCGCCCTTCCATATCTATAAATAGACAGGCTGCCCCCATTCAGCTATTATCCTTGTTTTGCAGGTTACACCAGTCCACACACCCTCTGCTGCTGTTGGCGCCCAGTTTCCAGCCTGCAGCCCGCCACCATTTGCTGTCCAGCCATCATCGACTACAACCACATCATCTTCAGCCTATCCATTGCTGTAGGCGACATCTCTCAGCTGCTGGTGACTGCTCCAAACTGTCCCAGACTGTTGTTCAGCCTACTGTCCATCATCTCCAGGGTCAGCCAACCTGCATTTTTAGCATTGCAGGCCTTGACACTCTCAGACACTGTTTCAGCCTGCTGTTTACAGCAGACTGTGCATAGTTTCCAGCCCCCAATCGGTGGTACACTGCTGCGTTTACCAGTTTCCAGCCTCCAGACTACTGCGTTTTGGTGATCAGCCTGTTGCCATTCACTATTCAGCACTCCTACACTCCGACTGGTGGTCACAGACTTGGGATCAGTCTTCACTGGACGTCACCCTCCGACATTGCTCTGCCCTTGAGTACATTGTACACCCTTACATTCATTTACAACATTCATTCACTTCAGAGTTGTGTTCTCTCTCTCCCTTCTTTTGTTTGTGTTTGAGTTTTGAGTTTTGCGTTTAAGGTTTGAGTTTTGAGTTTTGCGTTTAGGGTTTGAGTTTTGCCCTCTGTGTCTGTGTCTGTGTCTTTGTATTTTTGTCGTGGTCGTACACTCTGTGTGTCCTCAGTGCAAACCCTAGCAGTCTTCTTAACATCGGCTAGGTGAAACGCCTCATCACAAACTTCATTTGGTCAAGAGGAGATGGGAGTCCAACCAGAGCAAAGGTGGCTTGGGATGTCATCATATAACCTAGATTCAAAGGAGGATTGGAAATCAAAGATCCAGATAGTTAGAGCAAAGCCTTATTGGTCAAGCTCATTGTTAGGGGTCTACTTCCAGGTGAGGGGCCCTGGAAGAAACTTTTGATGGGGAGGCTAGAGCACTTGACACCTACACATGGAGGACCATGCAGCCTTGGATATTTTAGGAGTTCAACACCAGAGATTTAGGGAGGAGCTTTGAGGTCAGATTTGCAGCGGTCATTATTAGAGCTTGGAGATCTGTATCTCTAAGGCTCTACCAGCTCCCCCCGACTACTATTGAAGAGAAGAGGAGACAACCTCTTCTGTTTAATCATTATTTGAGATCAGAGTTAGGCCACACCATTGGGTAGCGAACACACTTATAATGGGGGAGATTCTCTTTAAAGGTCACTACATCAGTGGGGGAGTGGTTTGCATTTCAGGAGTTACCACACGAGACCCAAAGGTAGAGATTGCATAATCTTAGGGGAGCCAGGGCTGTGATTCTTCTAGCAGTCATTGCATCTAGCAAAGATAGGACATTCACATTCACTATTGAGGAGGATGGCTGCCTCCAACGAGAGGACCTTGACCTTATAGCACTCAGTGGCTACTCCAAGCAGAGAATCATATTAGTGGCACACTTTGAAAGAAAATGGCATATAGACCCAGACCCAACCACTTGTCTTATAGATGGATGAAGATATTGGGCATACTAAAGGAGGCCTCTAGAGAGACTTCAGTGGGATCCAAGAGAGTGGGTGTGGAAAGATCCCTTTCATGATAGGCCATTTGACATCCCCTTCTTTGGTTACACTACTAGATTGGGACAGAGGATACAGATGAGCAAGATTTGAGCACAGCCTGCAGCCACCCCTTATTGGCATAGAGAGGGAGTCTCAGATGAGTTCCTATATGCATGATCTTAGGGGAGCTAGGGCTGTGATTCTTCTAGCAGTCATTGCATCTAGCAGAGATAGGACATTCACTTTCACCATTGAAGAGGATGGCTGCCTCCAACGAGAGGACCTTGACCTTACAGCACTCAGTGGTGCTCCAAGCAGAGAATTAGAGTAGTGGCACACTTTGAAAGAAAATGGCACATAGAACCAGACCCAACCACTTGTCTTATAGATGGATGGAGATATTGGGCATACTGAAGAAGGCCTCTAGAGAGACTTCAGTGGGATCCAGGAGAGTGGGTGTGGAAAGATCCCTTTCATGATAGGCCATTCGACATCCCCTTCTTTGGTTACACTACTAGATTGGGACAGAGGATATAGATGAGCAAGATTTGAGCACAGCCTGCAGCCACCCCTTATTGGCATAGAGAGGGAGTCTCAGATGAGTTCCTATATGACTCTTACAGGTGGCTACATGACAGCTTCAGGCCCAAGAAGATATCTCTCTTTCTATGGCTTTTAGCCCATAGGAGTTTAGCAATTGGCACTTGGCTTGGATATGGCAGGGATCCAGTGGCATGCGTGTGATGTGGTGAGCCAGAGGAGACACAAAGACATTGCCTATGGGCATAGTGACAGGAAACGGCCGGAACGGCCCCCCGGCACGTGGAATCGCCGTCCCCGGAATGTATCCGTCATGGACCGCGTTTCCAAATGATGGAACGTTCCCGTTCCCTGCTGCGTTCCCTGTCTGAAACGGGACAAGGAACGCCACGTGGCAAAACTTACCTGCGCCCGGTCGCGTTCTGCTCCCGCCTGCATCCTGCCCCCAACCACCTTCATTCTCTTCCTTCTTCTTCTTTCTTCTCTTCCTTCTCTTCCCTCTCTTCCTTCTTCTTCTTTCTCTTCTTTCTCCTCCCACCTCCAACCTCTTCCTTCTCTTCCTTCTTCTTTCTCTTCTTTCTCTTTCTTCTCTTCCTTCTCTAGGTTTGGCGTTCCCGTTCCTACTTACTTCATGAATTTTGATTTTTTAAATGCCGTTCCCGTTCCCACGTCCCCGTTTCCTAGGTTTGGCGTTCCCGTCCCCGTTCCCCGTTCTCGTTCCCCGTTTCATGTTTCTATGCCAATGGGACTGTCCGAGAGCCCAAGAGATTTGGAGGAGAGATCTTAGGATAGTATTCCATGGTACAATGGAGTCCATGGTGGTGACATGGGGGGCTATAGCTTGGGTCACAGACAGAGGTCTAGCATGTGGCTATGAGGACACTCAGGGGAGCATTTCTTTTCTCATCATTGGACAACATTTGAGTAGGATCCCTACCCCAAACTACTCATAGACACATTGGACTCGGGGACATTGTCACAGATGGGAGCTGATTTCCAGCATTATAGCTTGGTACATATGGACTGTGAGATGTAGCTAGGTCATTGATCTTCGGATATACCCACTGAGGAGTCTTTATCGAGGATTTGGACAGAGATAGGCCACACTCTCCGTGGGAGATGGGAGAGGTTGTAGGGCAGCACTGAGAGATGAGAAGGAAAAGAGAGGCCTTCCTGCGGATTTGGGAATCAGACACCTTTCATACTACCCCTCAGATGGTCTGGCACTTTAGCCCACCAGACTAGTTGTTTTCACAACCATTGTATCTTTGATGTACTTAGTTACTCTTCACAAAATTTCTTGTACTTTGTATTTACCTTAGGTGCGTTCTCCAAGGTGTTATTAATATCTGTATGCACTTTGACAAGCTCAATGCTCTTGCTGTCAAATACATTTCTAATGAAGTGATACTTCACCTGTATGTGCTTCGTCTTGGCATGAAAGACGGGATTCCGTGCTAGCATGATAGCACTCTGACTATCACAATGAAGAACATGTGACTCTATAATGCCAAGCTCTTCCACCAGATGTGAAAGCCATAAAGCCTCCTTGCATGCCTCAGTGGCAACCACATACTCTACCTCTGTAGTGGACAATGCAACACACTTTTGTAACGTGAAGATCCAAGAGACTGCTCCTTCTATGAAGATAAATACATACCCAGAAGTGGACTTTCTGTAGTCCGCATGACCAGTATAGTCTGCATCCGTAAAGCCAACGATAGATGCCTTTTGCTTTCCAAAGTAGATACACAAATCCTTTGTGCCTTTGAGGTATCTCATAATACCTTTCATTGCTTTCCAATGCTTTTTACTAGGGTTCGCCATGTATCTGCTAACCACTCCCACTACAAAGGCAATGTCACGATGTGTAGCAACCATAGCATACATCAAACTGTCAACAACTGAAGCATATGGTATCTTGGCCATTTTAGCCTTCTCATAATCTAATGTAGGGCTATCCTCTGCACTGAGTTTCACATATGGAGGCAATGGAACCCCAATTGTTTTCCCCCCCTCCATATTGAAACGTTGCAAAACCTTGGAGATATACTCCTGCTAAGAGAGATAGAGTAATCTTTTTGACCTATCTCTAAGTATTCGCATGCCAAGAATGTGATTTGCATCACCAAGATCCTTCATGTCAAAGCTGCCATGAAGACTTTGCTTCAGTGAGTCCAAGGTACGAGTATCCCTGCCAACAATCAGCATGTCATCAACATACATAACCAAGATAATCAGGCAGCCATCTGGTGCCTTCCTGATGTACAAGCAGGGTTTCCACTTGACTTCTATGAAAACCTTGAGACTGCATAAATGTATCAAACTTATGATACCATTCTCTTGGTGCTTGTGTCAGCCCATATAAACGTCTTTTGAGTTTATTGTTTACATACCATCTTCTCTTTTCCTTTTGCCACAAACCCTTCACGTTGCTGCATATATATGTCTTCATATAGATCACCATGTAAGAATGCAGTCTTTACATCCATCTATATGAGCTCCATATCTTCAACTGCAACCAAGCCCAAAATGGTTCTCAATGTAGTCATCTTGACTATAGAAGATAAGATCTCATCAAAGTCAACTCCGTGTTCCTGCTTGTACACCTTCGCAACCAATCTTGCTTTGTACTTTGGCGAGGAACCAGAAGTGACCTTCATCTTGTAAACCCATTTGCATGGAAGGGTTTTCTGCCCTTTAAGCAATTGCACCAAATCCCAAGTGTCATTTTTTTCAAGAGAGTCCATCGCTGAAAACATGGCTTTATACGATTTCTTGATGTCCTGTCTGCCCATTGCTTCCTTGAAGCAAGACGGTTCACCACAGTCTGTCAACATGACATAATTAGCCACATTGTTTGCACCACAAACGAATCTATCAGGTTCTCTAGTAGCCCTAGATGATCTCCTAACCCAATGATCATTGTTTGTTGGCTGTTGAGCCTGCAAATTTTCATTTTCAGCTTGCTGTCCTAGCATTTCAGCCTGCAAATCAGCATTAACAGCTTGATGTCCTAGCTGTTCCTGCACATCCAGTGGCTCATCGTCATGGACAATGGCTGGCTGATCATTTCCAACATTATTTTCTACATTTGTAGGTTCATTTACAACAGGTATTTGCTGCTGTATAGTGGGCACATTTTGCTATCGAAAAGGTATTTCTTCCCGAAATACAACCCTACAGACTCCCTTTGTTCTTTCGGGCTGTTTGTGCATGCGATCTTCCCGGAAGATAACATCATTGCTGTATCCTAGTTTTCTTTTCTCAGGATCCCATAATCTATACCCCATTTCACCTTCATCACCATATCCTAGGAAAATACATTTACACGACTTTGGCCCATTTCACATTCATCACCATATCCTAGGAAAATACATTTACAAGACTTTGGCTCAAGTTTGTTGGGTTCTTCCTCACGTATGTGCACAAATGCTTCGCAGCCAAACACTTCCAGTGCATATGAAGGTGGCTTGCCCGACCACGCTTCTTGGGGAACTCCCCTCTCCCCCTCCCAAAGACCTGTTTGGCGACCGATTAATCAAGTGTACGACTGTCATAATAGCCTCTGCCAAAAACCATGAGGTAAAGCAACATGTGACAGCATTGTACGAACCTTATTCTATATGGTCCAATTCATATGCTTTGCGACTCCATTATGAGGGGCAGTGCGCCTCCTCTTTATCCCTTTGCTGTCACAAAATGCCTGAAAGGCCTTGGACACATATTTCTCACCATTGTCAGAGAGAAGACACTTAAGTGTCTTATCAGTTTGATTTTCAACCAATGCCAAGAATTTTTAAAACTTGTCAAGCACTTTGTCCTTGCTACGAATAGGGTAAACCCATACCTTCCGTGTAGCATCATCGACAAAGGTGACAAAGTATTTCTTTCCCCCTAAAGATAACCTTGGCATTTGATATACATCAGAATGTACTAACTCTAGAGGAGAAGATTTCAGCGAAAGAGACTTCTTATGAGACGTCTGTACATGTTTACCATAAACACGACGATCACAATGCTCAAAATCAACATAACGAACATAAGGCAAGTAGCCCGAACGAGAAAGCACTTTCATTCTAGTTTGACTCATGTGTCTCAACCGGCCATGTATGGCCTGCGGCCAGTCTCTCTAGCCGTGCTCCATTTCTCCTATGCCTGGTCACCTCACCTGCAACTGCAGCCTAGTTGCTTGCAACTGTTTCTTGCAACCCATGACTTGCCTACTACTGTCGAACTTGCTCCCTGACTACATGAGTGACGTTTTGACATTTTGACTTGTGGCTAACTGCACGAGTGATGTTTTGACCTGCTTGCGAACTAGAACTGTCGCCTGACTGAAAATATGGAAGAACAATGACGAGCTGACTTGCACGCACTCTGAGAAGCGCAAATACCTTAACCACAGCTCTAATACCGGTTTGAAGTGAGCGATGCGTAGTGGCGATGGAATGTCCGATGATGGAAATGTCAGGTAGAGAGCAAAACGTGAGTAAGAGTAGCGAGTGAGAGTCAAAGATAGAGATGCACGATGTTCTTGGGTACAATTCTCGTGTGTATCTCTTTAGATTTAGATAAATATATATGAAAGTACAAATGTGCCAAGGGTGTGTTCACACCCGTGCACATATAAAAGGCACGATGGCCCTTTATTCCCAACAATTGGAGACCCAAAAGGGTCAGCCCTAACAAGTTTGAAGACTGTGTATTACATGAGTGCTTGCATCATTGACTTAGCACACAATGGTGCTTAGGTCCTCAGGTTTTAATGAGCCATAATCTATCTAGCTAACTCTGATTTGCCCTTGCATTCTCAACACTCCCCTCAAGGATAGGTTGTGCTAATTATTTAAATTGCATAAAGAAGTACCCTCTCCCTTAATCCCGGTCTTGAGCTACAAAATGACCTCATGGCCGAATAGCTTCTATAGAGTCCAATGGATGGTGGATATAGTTACCCAAAACGCATTTTGGAACAAGCATTTCGGCCAGTAGGGGTTTTTATCCAACCTTCTTGTGTGAGCATTCCGCCTTCTTTCCCCTGTTGTCCACCCTCTTTCTCAGCTCAACAACCTCCCCTACCTGCTGTTTGCTCCACATCCCAGCCCTGAAACTCTACATTTCCATCCATCAGCTGCCAAATCCCTTTCCTTTCCTATCCACACTATTTCTAGCTGTTTTCCCTCAGATCTGGTGCTGATTTTCACTCTTTCGAGGGAGCAATCCCTCCCTCTCTTTGTCCCTCGCTGTCTACACTATTTGAGCAAGTTTTCCCTACTTTTGCTTCTGGTTTCCCCTGTTTCAAGCAAGGTACAGCCATGGTGAAGGACACATTTTGGAGCCACACACGCATAGTTAGCAACTATGGAGGTAGCAATGGCTCGAAGCGGTAGGAATGCAACTATTGCCATGTCATACGCATGGGGAGCATTACAAGCGTGAAGGATCATTTTGCTCGCGTTAGTGGTAAGGATATTGATAATTGCCCTGATGTGCCTAATGATGTGTATGCTAGTTTAGAGCATCGGAGGCAGCAACACCTTGTGGTTAGTACGCCACATGAATATGATATTTCGTGGGCAAGTGCACGTCCTATAGTTCCACCTCCTCTTGTAGGTGATAGTGCCCCAAAGAGGGGTAGAGTGTGCATGGATGTTAGTGGCAGTGCTTCTGCTAGTGCCAACGTCTCTATGGATACAAATATAGAGGCCACTCAGGCAAGTGCGGATGCTTCTGTTGAGGGTCCAACTGCTTCACGGCCCCCTTTAAAAATCGTGAGAGAGAGGGGGGGAGGGGGGGAGTTTCAAAATGGCGCCGTTCAAGATGTGCCGCCCTCCTTGTGCAGATTTGATGATGGAGATGGCTATGGGGGCTCACAAGTAAGCCACCAATCAAGCATTGGCAATGATCTTCAGTAATTCTTTGCTTTCTGTCGCCGGTTTCAGATCGAGGAATGGCGGCTTGATGAGGAAGTTGCAAATCTAGTATTTCTCTCTCCTCCCTCCTCTCTCCTCTTCACGGTTGTTCACATATGCAACAGCCGCAGAAAATAAGCGTGAGTGGCCTCCCAACCATTAAATACGCGCCTCCAAATCCGGGTTTCTATGCATAAGCACTCATTTCATTCGTTTTATGAGAAATGTGATGAAATTGTTTGTAAATGGATTCCTTTGATTGAAAATGCTGAAGTTTATAAAAAAACTTGAAGAAAACCAGAAAATTTAGTCGTTTAATAATTTATATCAAAACACACAAAACCCGCAATTATGCAATTTTCATGAAAATGATGAATTTTGAGGGTTTTGTTGTGATTTTGGGGTTCATATGGATTAGAAATGAATATAAAATCAATATTCAGTAATTGTGATCAATCCCAACCCATAAATTAGAAATATCAGAATTTTTATTTAAATAAATGAAAAAAATAGTGAAAAAATGAAAAATTTTAGTTTTTTGCACTAGAAAATCAAAGAAAAATATGTTTGTGTTCGTGAATGTATGGCATGGCTGTAGCATGAGGGATAAGCCTCAGTTCAGCTGTGTCTTCATGTTAAAGTTCGTTTTTACTGCTTTTTACAAGAAAAACGCATGAAAAACCGCTCTTTATACCTATCAATGATGCACAACCTAAACAGTAGGGGGGAAGAGGGGTTTTGATGCTGATTAGTTGCTGAGAACATTTGAAATTCTGATCTATTTGTTTATGCATACCATATAGGACAGCTATAAATTAAGGTAAAAGAGGTCAAGCAGCACGAGGATGCACGGGGCTAACCCTTAGCAATGAAGCACGACGTATAGGCTGAAATCATTAAAAGAAATGTTTGTTGCACTTCATAACACTGATTTATGAAATATAAAATGTTTAAGCACTATGACATTCACAATTGCATTGTGCATATCACATGAAGTAACTCCTGGATGCATTGCAATTGGTTTCTTATATACATGATCTACGCTGAGTGGTGAGACACCTAAGCTATAGGTTTAGGCATTCGGGTTCCTTGGGAAACTGTTAAGTGAGGAAATATCTTATCTCCTGGATCATTTTAAATAAGAGTGGAGTTTGTGATACCTATGATATTTGTGTTAGCGGCGCATCGAGAGGCCAATCCCCAAGTTGTAGGAGAGCTACAGTGGGGCCACAGCATTCAGCCGGAGGGGTGCCTCCTTTTGTTTGTGATTACGAGGTATTTTATACCGATCTATGTGTAAGGACTCCCTCTGAGGAATGTGGGGCTTAATTGTTGGACTACAAATTTAAAACAAACGCGAGATTTACAATATGCTCCTGGCTGTGAGGCCAAGGGGTTGTGTTCTTTGAGTATAGGGAGGCCCGGCTAGTACTTAGAGCCAGTGTCGGGTCCGTTTTAGGTCTTGACATGTGGTGCGTTTGCCGAGAGCCGCTAATAAGTGGTGGTTACCGAGATTCAATTGGGACCAATTCGTTAGTGTGTCAAAAACCAGTGAGCTAGAGTCACAAGACCATTAAGCCAAACTTTAAAAGCAAGAAAGAGTTGAACGAGCTAGATGCTGAGCCGAAATAAATAGAAGATATTCTCCACAAAGGAGCGGTCCAATATCCTTACAAGGGTGGAGTCTTGGTAACCCTAGCTCGACGCATAGTTTGTTAGGGGGAGGAAGTTATAGTACTTCTCCCCTTCCAAGCAGTCCGTCTACTTCAAGTGGAGTGATAGTTCCGATTGTTCAATCTCTTTTAGCGAATCCGGTTGTTACCATGGTGGCGCAACCCATTGCAATTTTTGCTGGAACGGCAGATTTACCAACCTTAGGGTTTCCTTGATCCATATTTAATGGGTTAGTAGAGGAAGATGCGGAACTTTACATCAATGAATTCTAGAAGTTAATGTTTAACTGTCGAATTCAAGATGAGAGGCACTTGATGATGTTCTTCAACATGACTCTGAAAGGACGAGCTGTAGTGTGGTATCATAGCCTAGAGGTTGGAACCATAACCACGATTGACTTATTCTTTGCAGACCTTTCGAAGAGAGTTTGCCCTTGAAAAGGGGAGGTCAGTATTGGCTATGTGTTCTCAATGTTACATGTCAAGAGCCTCACGAGAATGTCTGTGGGTATGCCAAGAAATTGAAGGAGGTATTTTGGAAGTTGCAAACCTATATTCCTATTTCCGCTAGTGTTCAGTTGCAATATTTTTTGAATGGGCTAGACTTTAACATTCAAGTGCAGTTGAGCAGTGTTGCTCTTGCCCACATTGATACAGGTATTACACGAGCAGAAGAGGTAGAATCGTGATTACAAGCAACTTATGCCTCTAGGTCAAACTGGAATCCGAGTTTAGGGTTTGGAAATACTTTAGCGCTGATGAATGGAGGTCAAGGGATGCCCATAAGTCCTCCTAATGGGAGAGGAGGCATAATTCCATATGTGCCCATGTTAGCTCCTCCTAGTGTGACCATGCCTATGACTAGTCAAATGGCTCCACCGACTGTTGGAAGCCCAAGGATAAATCCTACCGTTGTTCCAGGAAATCAATAGCCAATCCCTAATCAAGTGGTTAGGCCAATGGAACGACAGGTAGACGACCGCAGCTATGAGTCAAGTGCCTCGAGTGTCCTTGGTGAAGTTAAGGATATGATGAAGCACTGTACTAATATGATTAGTGAACAATATAGACAAATAGCCGTCAATGTTAATTTCCTTAAGAAGCAACAGAATTTAATAGAGAGTCGACGTCCTAAAGAGAGTGCCCCCTCAAGATTCAGCTGCAAGTGGTGTGGTGACCAATATTTCCCTAGGAATTGTCCAAATGTTCAATGTGACATATGTGAGAAGTTCGGCCATTTAGCTAGTACCTATTGGAGTAAAATTAGCTCTCTCCAGCAAGGAAGTAAACAACCAGGTCTAATTAATCATCGAGCGCAAGGGAATAATCTCTAGCAAGATGAAGGACCGAAACAAATATTACAAAGAGCGAAAGCTATGGTAGAGAAGCTACCTAGTGGCAATGGAGTTAGCCTTATAGAAGCTGTTTGCATCAATAACACTAAAGCTTCTAATCTATGGGTTATTACGAGAGGTTAAAAGGGTAAAGAAATCGACAAAGCCAAGGCAAAACTTGTCGAGGGTAATCCCAAGCAAGATGATAAGGGGACGCAAGTCCTTAATCCCAATATGGAAGGCGGATCTCTCAAGGCCATAGATGGTAAAGCCGACCCCAAGAAGGAAAAGGAGTCGCCAAAGAAGAAGGCAAAAGCCAAGAAAGAAGCACCAAGGCCGGTTCAAAGACCAAACGAGAGAATGGTTTGGTGAGAAAAGCAAGCTCTTACTAGCTATCATGAATTCGATTTAGCGAGTTCTCTTTGCGAAGTTAAGCTGGATGTAAATCTTCTACAGTTGATTAAGTTGTCTCTAGGAGTACGCAAGGAATATAAGAAGATTCTACGCATTGGGTATATCGTTTAGCCCTTGGGAATAGCGCGAGTAGGAGATGATTGGTTTGAGCATGCTGAAAAGCATTGTTCGAGGGTAGCAGCATATCTTGATGGAATATTAGTAGACACAGAATCCTCTATCAACATCATGAGTTCAGAATTGGAGAGACTAGGATTAGAAATAAAAAAAGATGCCTCCACGATCCTCCGAATGGCTGATGACAGTTTAAGACAACTCGAAGGTTGCATCACTAAAGTCCATGTGACCATTGCCAATGTCGAATGCATTCTGGACTTTAGAGTCATTAGGTTTGCAGGGTGACCTAGCTATCGAGTATTGCTAGTAGGCAAGATTCAACCAGAGGGGTGCCTCCTTTTGTTTGTGATTTCGAGGAGTGTGGGGCTTAATTGTTGGACTACAATTTAAAATAAACACGAGATTCACAATATGCTCCTCGCTGCGAGGCCGAGGTGTTGTGTTCTTTGAGTATAGAGAGGCCCAACTAGTGCTTAGAGCCAATATCGGGCCCGTTTTAGGTCTCGACACAGGTGACTACATCTATAGGCACATCAAGGCTGCCATTTTGGAAATTGGTGTAGAGAATGTAGTATAGGTAATCACTGACAATGATAGTAACTATGCGGCTATGAGTGCTTTGTTAGAGAGTGAGTTCTCTAAGATCATCTGGACTCCATGCACATCACATTGTTTAGATCTACTCATGGAGGATTTGAGAAAGCTTGGATGGATAGATAGCCTCTTCAAGAGAGATAGAAGCATGGCAAAGTTTGTGACAAAGAGGCCTAGAGTACTTGTTATTTTTAGGGCAAACAATGATTTGGATCTTTTGAAGCCATCAGCTACTTGATTCGTTTACATGTTTATTGTTGTGGAGAGACTTGTTAAGAGTCTGCCAAGGCCTCTTGAGGACGGTTGTCTCTAGAGAGTGGGCTCCATGGGATGAGAGGGAGCAACCTAAGGCTTTTGACATTTATTAGAAATGTCATGGATGATGCCTATTGGGAGGATGCAGCTATGTTGACTCTCCTGAGCATTCCTTTGATGATCACCAGGCTCAAAATTATTAAAAAATGGCGAATTTGGAGGCACCAAAAATAAAAAACAGCGGCCACAAGAAGACTGTGTAGCCACTAATCTTGGTGGTCTTCTGCATGAAGCACCATGCCATGTTGGTCTTGGACTCCTGGAATGCGCTAATCCATTTTGCTAGCGTTTCACAGGTTTAGTCCTCCCGGAACGCGCTAATCCATTCCTAAGTGCCAGAACGGGCATTCCCTATTTCTGTGAACTAATGGTGGCGGGGAGTTTAAATCAACATGTCACGAGGTAGTGATACTTTTTACAGTTGCTTTTCTTATTTAATTATATAAATATTTTATTTTTCTTTTCTTTTGTTACTATTGCTTCTTACCCCCAGAGTTCTCTTAGAATAAGCCGGGATCTTTGCATGGCCAGAAGAGACAGCCATTGGGACAAATTGGACTAATGGTTTGTTTGAGCCTTAGGACCGGTTCCATATTGAATGGCCACTGAAGAATAGAATGCCAGTGATTTGGGACTGTGTGCTTAGCCACTAGAGAGAGTGTAGGACAATGAGCCTGGCCAAGACAAAAGATGCACGTGTGAGAATGCTCACGGAATAAAAGTCATCGTAAAACTGAGCCACATTACACTTTTTGATGTGGTCACAATGATAAAAGTTGCTCAGAACAACTTGAGGAATGCAAGGGTCACCATCCCTAAAATTTAGGGAGTTACTAATTTTGGACCTCAGAATCTATTCGCGTCACTATCTTCGTTTTTGCACGAGGATTAATTCTTTGGTCTATGCTGAGGTCAAATTGTGTACCGATCATGGAGAATTTTAGACCAGAATGTTTAAACGGGAAAATTATTACATGTATGCCGTGTGGCACAAATTCCCAAAAGAGAGAGAGAGAGAGAGAGAGAGAGAGAGAGAGAGAGAAAGAAGAGAGAGAAAGAAAGAAAGAAAGAAAGTTATATTAACGTCTTCTAAAGACCAAAACTGGCCTATGAGACAAACTGTGATACAACTGATGAGGTCCAGCTATCCAAAATAAAAGTGCTGAATGAAAAGCTAAAAACTGGAAATTGAAAATACGGTGCTGAGTGTGATAAGTGTCGTGTATGTGTATGTGCGTATGTAGCTCTGGTACTCCAGATAATGGCTACAAAAGGGGAACAAATGTCGGCTGTGATAGGGGAACAACTGTCGGCTGTGATAAAGTGGTGCGATGTGTATATGTAACAGATGCAGGGAGATATACTATCCTGGGATGTAGTAGCAGTCGTCGAAGTCGCTAATAGCAGGTGATCCCTCCTGGATGCAAGATGTGGTACATCGGCGGTGGAGAAAGAGCAAACTGGAGATCTGAGATCCAATGTGTCGAGTGTCGTCGGATCTCAGTCTGCTGTCGATGTAGATCAAGAATCCTCCGGATCTCCTGTCGGTGTGGCTGTGGGGTCCGAAACCCACGGATCCTCGTGCGGCGTCGGGTACGCTGGTCCTCAGCCTGCTGTAGTGTGAGCCCGGAGGTCTAGCTGGAGGCTGGTACAGTAGCTCTCACTCTGTCTGTCTGAAAGAACTGTGTAATAGTCGTCTGGGTGGGCCCCTCTCTGACTGGGACCCGCTATGTGCTCTGCTCTCTGATGTGCCATGCCTCTCCCAGAAAACGGCCAAATGATCTCTAATCCATATCAATCATACATCCCTGAAGTGAGTTGCTCAATGTGTATCTAGATCTCAACTCTGAGTATGCCGGGCATCTAAGAACAAAATGCTCCTCACTCTCCACCTCTGATCTGCAAAGGGGGCATATCCTCTCCTCCCGCGGGATGCCACTGGCTCTGCCACTCTCAATCATAAGCTGATGTGATGATACCCTGAGCTGTCTAATAAGAACTCTCAATCGATGTGGTATATAGATCTGCATATATCTCGGAATCTTTATGAATCCCTGCTCTGATATCCTCAAGAACTGTGTATAATAATGTGCCATCTTCGATGGCAGTGGCTGTGCAGGGCTGACCCATGTCCTCTGTATATAAATATGCCATATCTCCTGTCTGATGACTCTGTTCCTCTCAGAGAGAGAGAGGGTGTAAGTGGGAGCCTGAGTATCATATAGAAGAGGTGGGAGTCTATCAATGTCCAGCCCATGTCTGTCAAGCCAAGCTCTAGTCTGTGCATACCATGATGTGGTATCCCCCGCTCGAGCCATCTCTTGAGATGCCATATATGCTCTATATGCAATGCGATCTCTGTCCATATCCTGAAATCTGTGTAGGAAGCAGACTGTCTGAAATAATGCCTCGACTAGCATGGGCGGTGTGGCAAGCTCTGCTCGCACAATGTCATGTGGGACTGAGGCCTTGCTGCGAATCAATCTAGATATCATGATCACCTGAGGTCTCTCCATCAATGTCCATACATAATCGGCAAGGCCTGGCCCCCATATAGCTGCTCCATACATCAGTGCTGGAGTGACTAGAGTATCAAAGAGCCACCCCTTGGTGCGGGGCTCCTGGAAATGTGCCTGATGACACTGTCGCTCCATAAGAGCCAATGCTGAGTATCCTCTAGTAAGGCGGTCACGAGCTGCCTGTGTCATCGAGAAAGTCCCTGAAGCTGCTGTAAAGGTGGCTTCCAAATATACATATGATCCAGTGACCTCAATACTCCCTCCTGCTGCCATGAAAATACTCTGTCTGCGTATCTGAGCTGATGTATGGAATATAAGAACCTTCGTTTTACCAAGGTTCACTGTCATGCCTCTCTGTATGCAAAAATCATCCAATGCTAATAAATGCTACTGTAATCCCTGAGCTGAGTCTGAGACCAACACAATGTCATCTGCATATAGTAAGATATGAACTGTGGCTCCACTGAGATCTATACCTCCACCGGCTCGCTGTTGAATAAACTCTGCTATCTCATCAATGTATAGCCCAAATAGAGTCGGTGAGAGTGGGCATCCTTGCTTCACACCAATGGTGCTCACAAGGGGATCTGATATACCTCCCAGACATCTGACTCTGCCAGTAACCCGCTCATATAGTGCATAAATACCCCACATCATGTCATCATCCACCCCTAGATCAAGTAGGCGTCTGAAAAGCCTCTCTCTCGGAACCGTGTCAAAGGCTTTGCGGAAATCCACAAAGCAACAGTACAATCTATGTTTCTTCACTCGTGTCTGGTCGATCAGACAACGGAGAGTGAAGATGTGATCTATGGTAGAAAATGCCCGTCTGAACCCTGCCTGTCCAGGTGTGCGTATGCACTCTCTCTCTGCCAGCGTGCTGAGCTCCTCCTCCATCACTGTGCCATAAAGTTTGGACAAAACTGGCCCAATCATGATGGTCCTATATGTGTTAGGATCCATAGGATCCCCTGACTTGTGGATAGGTACAATGGTGTGCTCTGTCCACGAGTCAGGGAACCCCTCAGACAATGCACGGTTGAAGAGGTGAGCAATGAGTGGAGCCAATGTGTCTCTGCCATATATAATATGCTCTGCCTGAAGATCAAACTGGTCTCGAGCGCGGCCATGCTGTAACCGTGAGATAGCATGTTTCACCATACTAGTGGTGAAAAAGGATGCAATACCTGGTCTCGGTGTACATGGTGTGGGTATGTGCGGGTACATGATATAAACTCTGTGCGTATCCATGCCATACTGCAGGGTCATGTATCAGTGTGGGTGAGCGTGGTTCTCTGATCTGCCTCCATGCGTCTGCACAATCTCTGCTCATAAGAACAGGTCTCTATGAGCAGAGATTGTGTGGAGGCATTTTATGGCTGAATGCCCCGACAAGCACCACACTTCAGATGTCGAGCATGTTGGGCAGCCCATGGAAGATATGATGTGTGATGCGCCATCGCAAGATGCCACACAGCCACCTAAAGTTTTGAATAAAGGTAAACAACAGGTCTCGGGTTTGGATTCTGGTGCCAATGATTGGGTAGATGTACGCGCGAAAAAAGGCAACAAGCATGCTGTTGGCATGATGGATACTGTGCCTGCTGCCTCACCAGATTCCATGCGTACGTATATGCGCAGGAGAGAAATGATGTCTTCAGAACACTCTGCTCCTGCTATGGTTTCCTCTGCTCCCCGTCAACAGACAGCTAGGAGAGTGTCTTCAGATGGTCCTAAGGGTATACCCGCTAAGCTAGCTTTTGATACTCGAGGTAATGTCATTACCCCATGGGATCGTCGCTATCCCCGCTCCATCCCCAAGCCAGCGGATATGCCATCCACTTCCAAATCTGGTCGTCAGAACTCTTTTGCCGTGTTAGCTGATTTCTTGGATGAGGGTGTACTAGACATTCTCGCCGAAAAGGTCTCATCGAGGCAAGCTGTGCCTCGTACCTGATCCTTTTTTGCATCCACATGAAGATAGCTACGTGGAATGTGCGAGGAATTTGTTCTCGCCACAAGCAACATGCTATGTAGACAATATTGCATGAGAATCAGTGGGATGTCTTGTGTGCTGTTGAACACAAGAGTCATAGTGAAGCGGGTAAAGTTGTGGATTGCCATGGTTTTCGTTTGTTCTATGCAGGGATACATGCCAGGCAGTATTCTGGTGTGCTTATGATTGTACATGGAAAATATCAGCCGGTTCTTATCAAGAATGATGTACATGGCCGCTTTGTGGTGATTGAAATTTTATTTGAAGGAGAGATCTTATGGTTACTTGGCCTCTATGCTCCGAATGATCCTCTCGCTCGTCGGGAGCTTTGGCATACCTTGCAGAGTTCCTTGTCCCTTGGCAGACGGGGTTTTTTTATGGGGGATTTTAATATGTGTGTTGATTCTTTACAGTCCACATCAGAACATTCAATCATGGATGTGCCGGAAAGACGTACGTGGCAGCAGTTGGATTTTGCCGTTCTTAAGCAAGATCTCTGGTCTTGGCTGTATCCTTCTTCTACAGGGTTTACCTTCCATTCTGCCCAGTATGCCACAACATGGTCGCGGTTAGACCGCATTTACATCATGCAGGATGATGATTTCCTTCCTGAGATGCTCGAAATGAAAGTGTTACAACAATATGCATTGTCGGATCATTTCTCTCTGCAGCTTGAGCTCCTTGCACAACCAATTGCTCCTTTCAAGCAATTTCTGGATAGACTCCCGTTGCGTTTCAACTCGTCTTATTTGAAGCATGCAATCTTTCAGGGCTATATGCAGCAATTGATTGATCGGTTCTTATTGGATTTCTCATCCCAGGGCACTGCTTCCTTTCAACGATTGCTCTCCAATGTGCAGTGGGTTGCTCGCCAGTATGGGATCCATCATGCCTCTCTTTGTCGGCGGTGCCGACAAGCAGCCGAGGAACTGCTGGCTTTGGTTCGTTCTTTGCTGGTGGACACTCCCGATGACGCATTTCTGCTATCACTGGCAACGCGTTTGGCTGATCTTATTAAAGAGTTTCAATTGAAATCCTATCAGCAGGTCAAATTGCAACAGCTGACGGACACTCTGCAAGACAGTGCTTGTCAGACTCATAAGTTTTTTCGAGCTCTCCATGCCTCTCCTGCTCGAGAGAATATGACGAGGCTCCAGGATGAAGAAGGTCAAATGGTTCTTGATCCGCAGATGATTGTGAATATGTCTAGAAATTATTTCCTAGACCTTCTTGGTTCTACTTCTCTACCTTCAGGCCAAATTACTCATGTCCGTTCAGTTTTTTATGATCTGGTCCGCAATCAGGTTCCTCAGGACATGCAATCTACTCTGGAGGCAGATATTTGTGAGTCGGAGGTCATGGATGTTCTGCTACACTTGCCTAAGGATAAAAGTCCTGGCTGGGATGGTCTTACCAAGGAGTTCTTTGAGTTTTTTGCCACCCAGCTCGCGAAACCTTTGACGGCTTTGTTTCAGCAGGTATGGGAAACGGGGATTATGCCTTCCTCTTGGAAAGACGGTCTTATTAAACTGCTTCCAAAAGTTCCTTCGCCATCCATGTTGAAACAGTGGCGCCCAATTTCTTTGATGGATTCTATATATAAAATCTTTTCAAAAGTTATGGCGAATCGCCTCCATAAGCATCTTCCTGCCATTGTGCATCCTCTCCAATATGGTTTCATTAAGGGCAGAAACATTTTGCACAATGTCTTAAATGCACAACTGGCAATTGATTATGCAAGGCATTCAAATCAGGAGGTCGTATTGGTTCAATTGGACCTGGAAAAAGCTTTTGATTATCTGGACTGGTCTTTCATTGCAGAACTTATGTCTGCTATGGGCTTTGGTGCCCGGATGTCTCGTTTGATCTATACTATTAGTGTTGCAGCATCTTCGCGGGTCATGTTGAATGGAGGAGTTACCAAGCCAATTGTCCTTGCCCGCTCTGTCAGACAGGGGTGCCCTTTGAGTCCTCTCTTCTTTGCCCTTGCGACTCATCCGGTTCTTTTGATGCTATCTCATATGGCAGCTTCTACTCAGTTGGCTGGATTGTTGCTTCCCTCTGGACAGCACTTCATTGATCAATCCTTGGCTGATGACAGTTTTATGATCCTGCGTGTGGACAAAGATAATCTTCATAAAGCGTTAGATGTTTGTGCTCTTTTTGGTCAGGCTTCTGGTCTGCGCATTAATGCCTTGAAATCGGCCATTCTCAGCTGCACGGAGTCGGATTTGCAGTCACTGGACTGGCAGGGCATGGTTGTCCCTCGTGGCTCCATTGCCAGGCATCTTGGGTACCCTTTGGGGGTTGATGTTTCCCCAAAGCAGCTATTACAGTGGATTTCACAGAAACTGGCGGCTAAGTTTCTGTATTGGAAGTTTCAAGCCTGGCCCTTCCATGTTCGCCTCAAAGTAGCCCAGACAATAATGTTGCCAATGCTTACATATTTCTTGCCATTGCTACCCTGGACTACTACGACACTGAATGATCTTATGAAGTCTATTCGGTTCATGTTATGGAAGAAGGATTCCTTGCATGCGGGTATTTCCTGGATTTCTTGGTCGCATGCATGCACCCCAAAACGCATGGGTGGAGGGGCTGTTTTGGATGCCCACACTCATATGCTGGCACTCCGCTGGTCTCTTTTTTGCGCCATGTGCTCGGATTGTCATCCTTGGGTCATCATAGCCCGTTACTTTCTTGAGGATCACAGGCTTGTGCATGGTAATACCCACATCCGCAGTTCGTGGTGGCATGTTCTTAATGCAGATTCTCGATTCTCCAGTTCTTCCTCATCTCTGCTTGCCCATTTGGTGTGTTCCTGGAAACTGGTTCTCCGGAAGTCTCAGTGGCATCCAGCGGAGGATCGTTCAGCCACTAATTCGTTTCAATTGGAACTGTTGGCAGTCTTGCGGTTAATTTCGTGGGACGGTAAATATGAGCTTCGACCACAATTCAACCGTATGGCACGTTTGGGCTTAACTTCGGTCGCGGATGCTACTCTTGCCAGTCGCAATGTGTTCATGTCGTTTCGTACAGCCAGGAGGATTTTCAGGATCCCTCGTGGATACAGGTTTTTATGGGAACAGCTTTTGAGGGTGCTTCAGAGCAGACAACCCTTTCCTGCCCTTGCTACGGATCGTCCTTGGCAAGATTGGGACTTTGCAGGTCGGCTGCATTTAGAAAAGGCTTCAGCTAACCAGGTGTATCATCTTCTGATTAAAGATCATCAATGGCTGGTTACTAAAGCTAATATTCTATGGGGATTGCATAAATCCTCATCATGGTGGAGGGTAACTGTGATGGAGGGCTGGTTAAATAAGACACCATTCAAATATAAGGTCTTTCTTTGGAGGGTGATGATTGGTGGTCTTCCGCTTGCTTCAGCTCTTTCAAAGCGCCGAATCTCCAATGGCAACTGTTTCTTTTGCACCACCACTGTGGAATCCGCCCGTCATCGTTTTATTTCTTGCCCCCTTGCTCAGAAAATCTGGTCATTCTTGTCAGCCGTCTGGCGAGCGGTGGTTGGTTTCTCGCTTCGCCCGTTTGATTGGGTTTTCGCGCAGCCCAAATATCCCACACCGACACAGCCACATATGAAGATCTTGTTTCACTTTCTTCGATATTGGGGCTGTTGGCACAACTTGACCATTCGGAATGCTTTCCTTTTTGATTCTGCTTATAATGTTCAGCGGCATATTGCTAGGCTTAAAGCTTTCTTGTATTGGCAGACAGATCTTCTCCGGCACTCTGACATCCTCTCTCGGGAGGACTTACGCCCCTAGCACATGGCAATTTCCTCCGCGTCTTTGCCATGATTTTGTATCTATTTGGCCCTTTGGTTCTTGTAAACAGTCAGTTTGTACACATGATGGGGTAGAGCCATCGTGTATCTTGTAATCATGGAAACTTTTCGTAATTAATACAATTACCTTTTACGGAAAAAAAAAAAGAGAGAGAGAAAGAGAGCATTAAAAAAAAACGTAATAGGCATAAGGGGCAGATGGGAGAATGAAGTTTTGAGGAGCTTAGGGAAAATTGCTGCAAGAAAATCAACCATGGAGAGTACTTCTACGTCTCTGACTCAAGTACGAAGGTAGGGCTTGCTCCTTCTGATCAACTCTCTCTCTATTCTCAAAGGAAATGCTTCCATGATGGGCTGATTCCATCAAAGGTACAATTCTGTGTTTTCTCTGAAATTCTGCACATGAATCATTGAGTATTGGTCACAGAAAATACAAGACATGCTGGACAATAAGAACAGTGCTGTAGACTGTAATTATGCACACGAATCATTGAGTTTTGGTCACATGATGAAAAGTAAGAATAGTGAATTCTGCACATGCTGGACAATAAGAACAGTGAACTTTGGACATGCTGGACAATAAGAACAGTGAATTCTAGACATGCTGGATAGTAAGAACAATGAATTTAGAGATCTGTAGACTGCAATTCTGCACACAAATCATTGAGTTTTGGCCACACAAAATGTTTTCCTAAAAGGGATGTTGATCTGGACATGTTGTACTGTTCTTATGCAGCTGGGATTTACTCAAAAGAGATGAAAACCAACTGTTCACAGGTTATGTATTTTGGAACATTATCAATTTTTTACTTTTCCATCTTTTAATTGATAAAGAAATAACGAGAGGGGCGCCGGCCTTCGGGGCCAATCTGGTATTGAGCGAGGGAGTGAGGTCTCTGCTTATGTGTGTGTGTGTGTAAAGACCAGGTGTTAATTGAAGGAACTACCGCTTTATGCGAGTCATAGACCGGTTGTACAACATCTAACAAAAGAAGCAGCAACCATAATCCTTCGCTTGGAGAGCACAGAGGCAAGAGGAAGTGCACCAATCAACATTTGCCAAATGAAGACCTTGGAACAGAAAGGCATTTTGTTAATCTAGCCTGACATTACCACAGATTTCCACCATACTTGGCCTTTGCAGAGACCCTAGGTGGTATTGCCTTTCTTGACAAGCCAGTCCTTATCATGAATAAGCAAATAATATATCTAATTGGCTGAAGCACAACCCAAAAGTAGCCAACCATTAATCATCCAATCCTGCCAAGGGGTCTCCTGGTCCAAAGAGGTAAGTGGCTACATAGTCCATAAAGAGGTGGAGATGGCGTTCCACAAATCGTGGTAGCCTCGAGGAACATGAAAGTAGCATCGAGCTGATTTGAAGGACATCACACTCCTACTAATAGGTAGAAGAGCATCAACAACAGTGACGAGTCCCACACATACCATGCTATTCAACATCCGTCTTTGCTCCTCTTTGGCTTGCACGGAGAGAAGCTTTGAAACCACCAATACTTCCACTCTCAAGGAGTTTGCTGCCTCCTAATCTGGAAGCGGATACCAAGACAATTTAACGAGGACCGATCTCCAAGAGTGGACCAAATGATTCAGCAGCATAGAAGATTTAAGATGGATAGGTTGTTCGGCATTAACCACATAAAACTTGTGCGACCAACAATTATTGTCCTACAATGCGTCCAATAGAGCAGCAAGTTTGGCCTGCTAGTGTGATCTCTTCTGAAAAGTATCAACAAGCTATGTCAATCTTGTAGAGATAGAAAGGAAAAGGGGATCTTGGTGGCGAATTCATCAAGGCAAAGTATGTCAAAGCCAAGAGCTGCTTGACAGCTTGCAACCATTGCCTACACAAAGTAGCATGATGTATTCCATATTGTCTAGCGATCGTTTGCACATTGCGTATCAACTGATCAAGGGAAGCTGCCCCTTGTGCTAGAAGGTCCAATAAAAATTGATGTAGCCACTATTGCATATAGCCATCAAAAATCTCATGCCACAGAAAGGAGGTATTGAAACACAACAAGAGCTCACTCAAAAGGGCTCAAAAAGGATCAACAATATGCATCTACATCTCAAATACCAGGAGGAAGTGATCAGCGAGAATACCAACATGCAAAATCTTGATTTCCAAAACCTCCAGCAAAAAGGAATCTGTTAGGAATAAAGGGCCATCGTGCCTTTTATATGTGCAAGGGTGTGAATACACCCTTAGCACATTTGTACTTTCATATATATATCTATCTAAAAACCTAAAGAGATACACTCGGCATTGTACCCACAAGTCGTGCTCACTCTCTTCACTACTTTCCTCTATGTGTGTGTGTGCGCTGTGAGAAAGCATTGCATGTCTTGATCCTCACGCTCTTTGTCACAACAAACTAGTATCAGAGCAGGCAAGGAGTGCACGCTTCGAGACGTCAGGAGTTAGCCAATGGTCCACACAAGTATGCAGTCGTGATGACCGATTAGTCACTGCTAACAATACAATCGTCATCATTGGACCAACAGGTGACAGTTGTGCTAACGCCTGCTGTAGGCATAATGCTGTTGAGGAGCAAGCAACAAGACAAGTCAACCGTGATTGCACAGCGAATCAAGCGGACTGTTGGCAAGTAGACAATGGCAGCAACTGGGCGCGACAAGGCAGCGTTGTGGCACAGGGTGATGGGGCAGGCATGCGTGTCCATCAACTTTGCGGTAGTCTGGCAAAAACAGTGCTATAATATCCTGTTGTAGAAGAAGCAAGCAAAGCCGTTTAAGACAAAGGGGCAAAGTCCGCAGACATGGAATAGGAAGATTGGGATGAGTTAAATGAGCTTGCATGCTCAACCATTGAGCTATCGATTCTGATGCTTTGCTATTTACCATTGAAGGTTCGGATTCTGCATATGCTATTTGGACTCGATTGGAAAAACCGTATGCACAGAAAAGTGCCGCAAGCAAAGTGTATTGGCTGAAAAAGATTATGGATTTGCGTATGAAAGACGGTACAACAATGTCTACTCACTTAAGTGAGTCTAACTCCATTTTCAGCCAGCTGGTTGCCTTGAAGTTCTTGATTGATGAAGAATTTAAGGCTACGTTCTTGCTTTGCACTTTGCCAAAAAGTAGGGATACATTTAGGACTGCTATGAGCAATTCTAATGCAATCCTTTTGTATGCTGATGTAGAGAGTGCTCTACCCGTGGAAGAAATGAATCGGCAGAACAATGCATCCAATAAGTCTTCCAGTGCTTTGCATCCTGGGGCAGATCACAAGAGAAAGGCAAATCTAATAGCAAGGGACACAATAAATCACGTGGTAAGGATGTTGAATGCCATCATTGTGGCAAGAAGGATCACTTTAAACATGATTTCTACAAATGGAAGAAAGAGAAAGAAAATGGCAAGAAGATAGACGATAGCAAGGAAGAGAGTCAACCTTAGAATAGTAGTGTCAAAATTGAAGAAGTAAATGTAGTCATTCATGACAGTGACAGTGGGAATGATGTACTCTTTGTCTCTTCACACTTTAGTACATTCTTACATGGTAATCTACATGGTAATCTACATGAAGACATAATAATGCAGCAGCCTGAAGGGTTTGTGGCAAAAGGGAAAGAGAAGATGGTATGTAAACTCAAAAGGAGTTTGTATGGGATGACACAAGCACCAATAGAATGGTATCATAAGTTTGATACATTTATGCAATCTCAAGGTTTTCATATAAGTCAAGTGGATCACTGCTTGTACATCAGGAAGGCAGCAGATGGCAGCCTGATTATCTTGGTTATGTATGTTGATGACATGCTAATTGCTGGCAGGGATACTCGTGCCTTGGACTCACTGAAGTAAAGTCTTCATGGCAGCTTTGACATGAAGGATCTTGGCGATGCAAATCACATTCTTGGCATGCGAATACTCACAGACAAGTCAAAAGGATTACTCTATCTCTCTTAGCAGGAGTGTATCTCCAAGGTTTTGCAGTGTTTCAATATGGGAGGGGGGGGGAAACAATTGGGGTTCCATTGCCTCCATATGTGAAACTTAGTGCAGAGGATAGCTCTACATCAGATGATGAGAAGGCTAAAATGGCCAAGATACCATATGTTTCATGTGTTGACAGTTTGATGTATGCTATGGTTGCTACACGTCCTGACATTGCCTTTGTAGTGGGAGTGGTTAGCAGATACATAGCGAACCCTGGTAAAAAGCATTGAAAAGCAATAAAAGGTATTATGAGAAACCTCAAAGGCACAAAGGATTTGTGCATCTGCTTTGGAAAGCAGAAGGCATCTGTCGTTGGCGGATATAGACTATGCTCATCATGCCGACTGTAGAAAGTCCACTTCTCGGTATGTGTTTACCTTCACAGAAGGAGCAGTCTCTTGGATCTCCACGCTACAAAAGTGTGTTACATTGTCCACTACAAAGGTAGAGTATGTGGCTGCCACTGAGGCATGCAAGGAGGCTTTATGGCTTTCACGTTCGGTGGAAGAGCTTGACATTACAGAGTTACTTGTTCTCCATTGTGATAGTCAGAGTGCTATCATGCTAGCACGGAATCCCGTCTTTCATACAAAGACGAAGCACATACAAGTAAAGTATCACTTCATTAGAAATGTACTTGAGAGCAAGTGCATTGAGCTTGTCAAAGTGCATACAGATGATAATCTTGCAGAACTTCTCACGAAGGGTCTTCTAGCAGAGCGGTTTCCTCATTGCTGACAAATTATGGGAGTTGGATAGGTATATGTATTTCACCTTTGTAGATACCTAGATTTAGCTGATTCTTTTCTCCTCTTAAGGCACATTGCCTTTAGGTGGAAGGTTGTTGGGAATAAAGGGCCATGATGCCTTTTATATCTGCACGGGTGTAAACACACCCTTAGCACATTTGTACTTTCATATATATCTATCTAAAACGTAAAGAGGTACACACAAGAATTGTCCTACTGTCTACTTGATCCTACTGTCCACTTGTTGAAGGATACCCTAGAACAACCCTTCAATGCACATACCTATTGCTCTGTTGTAGGAAAACTTCTTTGATTAATTCACACTAGGCCAGATTTAGCTTACACATTTCACAGCTGTGAGAGAGGATGGTAAGATTGAAGCTCAGCATAGAACACAGTAGATAGTGTGAGAGTGAAGCACGACACACAATACAATAGTCTAAAAGAGTGTAAACTGAAAGTACAAGGTACAACCCTTAAACCTTAGGATTGTAAGGGGTGTTCACACCCGAACATGGTAAGTGTTGGTAAGTGTGTGTCATAAGCACATACGAAATAATACCATAAGTCTAAGGGAAAAAGCCTCTCCTACCGAGAGTAAAAAGTGTCCGAGTGTCCTAGTGATCACCGACACTCCTATGTGAGCATAGGCGTAAGTGAGGCTTGAGTGAAATACCCAACAAACCCCCCTGGAGTGAAGAGTGATCAAGAGTATAAGGATCATCTGCCACCAAAGGAGATCAAATTTAAAGCATCGCGAAATGCTTAAAATTTGTCACGAGGAAGAGCCTTGGTGAAGATGTTTGCCACATTACGGGTGGTATGACAATAGACACGGCTGATATCACATGCATGTAGCCTCTCTCTAACAAAGTAATGATGTATCTCAATGTGTTTCGTGCGTGATAATGTAACTGCAGTGGTCCCCCCTTGGCGTAAAGCAATCCAAGAGATCTAGTACCCTGCAAGTAACGGAAGACACACTTAACAGCTTGTCAATGTGACATGCGTGGCTGATGCATATATTTGCTCAGGGCTGAAATTGCAAACTGTAAGTTCGGCCTAGTGTTGCATAAGTAAATAAGATATCCAACTACTAGAGCATATGTCTGAATATCAAACAAATCACTGTCATCATGCAATGACAGCTTTAGTGCAAGCTCCATTGGTGTACAGACTGGCTTGCAATCCTGTAAGCCAAACTTCTCAAGTTTACCAATGTATATTGACTGTGATAACCCAATACCTCTAGCATCATGTATGAACTGAATGCCCAAGTAATAATGCAAAGACCCCAAGTCTGACATGTCAAAAGTTTGCTGCAAATTTTGTTTAAATGCTGAAATCTGATTAGCATGTGTCCCTGTAAGCAAGAGGTCATCAACATAAAGACAAATGATCAGCATGGATCCCCGTTCTTTACATATGTAAAGGGTAGACTCTGATGAGCTGTTTATAAACCCTTGGCTAAGCAAGAAAGCATCTATCTTTGCATACCAAGCTCTAGGAGCTTGTTTTAAACCATATAAAGCTTTTTTCAGCTTGCAAACCAAGTGTTCCAAGCCCTCAACTGCAAAACCAATGGGCTGATGTACATATACTTCCTCATGAAGTTCCTCATGTAGAAATGCAGTTTTAATATCCAACTGATGCACAGTCCATCCATAATGAGCAGCCAAAGCAAGCATAGACTTAATGGTCGTCATGCGGGAAGTAGGAGCGAATGTCTCCTCATAGTCAATGCCTTTCTTCTATGCATAGCCTTTAGCTACAAGCCTTGCCTTGTATTTGTCAAGAATCCAATTCAGCTTTCATTGCTGCCATCCAATGCACACTCTATTGTGCATCCTCAAAACATTCAGGCTCATCATCATCAAGGGTGCTTGCTGCCATAACGAACTCCATGGTATGTACAGTATCATGCATACAAGCTTGCCTTCTAGGACAACCAGCCATGGGTGCATCCAGATGACCATCTTTCATAGTCTGTAAATACCATCTAGGCATTTGTCTTGCCTCCTGACGTGCAAGGCACCCAAAGGTAAGAAAGTGTCCAACAGAAGGTTTCCGGTTGTTCCAAGCCTCAAAAGGTGTAATTTTCCTCAAAGCTTTGGTGGGGCATCTGTTCAAAACATGGCAAGCACACATGACTCCTTCCATCCAAAAACTGTGAGGCAAGCTCTTTGCCTTCAGCATACATCTAGCCATCTCCATGAGTGACCGATTCTTCCTCTCTGCAACCCTATTCTACTGTGGAGCATAAGCAGTAGTGTATTGATGGACAATGCCCTTGTGCTTCAAAAAAGAATTCAACATAGAGGACATGTATTCCCCCCCTCGATCCGAATGGAGAGTCTTAATTTTACAACCAGACTGGTTTTCAACAAGTGCAATAAAAGCCAAGAATGCATCATATACTTCTGACTATTTCACCAAAGAGTAGACCAAAAAAAAATTTGAGTAAAGTCATCAATAATAGTCACAAAATAGTAACATCCTCCCAATGACTTTGTCTGCATAGACCCACATATATCTGAATGCACTAAATGCAACCTGGCTGTTGCTCTAAAAGCAACATCACGGGGAAACGAAAGCGATGCATTTTCTCCAAAAAACATCCTTCCCACAAGTGCTTAGGAGGTCTCTCTAGTAGAGGTAATCCATCTAGCATCTGCGCCTATGTTGTAAGAGCATCAAGCTGCCAAAGTTCACATGCCCCATCCTAGCATGCCATAACTCTACTTGTATCATAGCAGGAGTAAGAGTGGATGTCAAATACGATGACCGATCAACCGAAAGAGCATCCAACTCGTATAACCCGTGACATAACGTGCCTATCAAGACCAAAGTCACCTGTTCTTTGTCTCTCACCATGCATTTGTCATCATCAAATGTGACCTGCAATCCACAACGTGCCAAAGGAGAAATAGAGAGGAAATCCTTCTTTATGCCTGGCATGAACAAAGCATCTTGTAGGTGGAGAATAGAGCCATCAATGGTTGTGAGCACAATCTCCCCAATACCTCGAGCAGGGTATGATGCATTGTTGGCACACTGTACAGACTTGCCAACTGGAGCAGCACTAACAAAAGCAAATAAATCTCTGCGAGATGTAATATGCCTAGAAGTACCACTATCAACAAACCAAATGCCTGCATCCTTAGTAGAGCTAAATGCTCGATCTGCCCAAGAGATGTCATAACTACATGTGTAAAAACAATAGTCCCTATCTACAACAAAGCACGCGGACTCAGTAGTAGTGGAAGGAGCATAAAAAACAAACATTCCTGACTCATTCTTCTTCTCCTTGGCGATTCGCTTCCTGCACTTAGTGATGTAGTGGCCTGGCTTCTTGCAATAATGGCATTTGCCCTTTTTGGCTTGCGTGCCCCCTTGTTTTTTACTTGCCTGTGATGTGCCAGAAGTCCTAAAACTCTGCGGAGCATTCTTCACTTGGCTGCCTTTGCCTTCTGTCTAGCCATAAAAGCCTGCTCCGAGGCGATAGCATCCACACCACTATTTCTTCTTGTTTGCTCCTCCTCTAGAAGCAAACTCACTAGCTGAAGAAAAGTGATTGGGTGTGCGGCAATCCTCATGGTGAGGTTTAAGGCCGTATGAAAAGCCAAGTACGAAGGAGGTAATGAGTTCAAAGTAGTAGATATCATTTGTGCATCCGAATAGTACTCATCAACATTCATGAGTTGCTCTCGCAAGTCCTGAATTTTGTTCAGGTGATCCTAAATAGAATCACCTTCATCCATTTTCAATGTCTCTAGCTTTTCTTTAAGAAAGAGATATAAGTCTCATTCTTGCCTGCAAATATCTACTCCAAAGTTAGACAAGCTTCTCGAGAAGAAGCTATTGAACGAATGTGGGGGATGATTGACCACTGAACTGCCAATGCAATAAGCGACAAAGCGTGTGTATCCCCTGTATCCCATGCTTTTTGAGTTGTTGTTCTTTCAGGAAGTGGCTGAAGTGGAGCAGGCTGAGGTGCATGTTGTGCATGTCCTCCTAGAGGAGGAGTAGCTGGAGCCAAAACTCCAGGTCTAACCTTTTCTCCACTGACATAATCCCAAAGATTTTTGGCCACAAGTACATTCTTCATCATGAAGGACCAAAGTGAATAGTTATTTCCATCCAATCTGTCCTCCTTGGATACATAGGTGAAGACATCTCCTCCCTGATTTGCCATGATTATCAATTACCAAGAAAAAGCAAAAGAGCAATATCGAAGCAGGACCACACTGGAAATCTGAAAATTTCCAAAAATTATAGGAAATAACTTTCTGTAATTATTGTACAGAGGTGTACTCTGTCAAAACTGTCTTTAATGCACGCAATTCAATGTGCAGTTAGTGTTCAACAACATTGTACCAGCAAAATCCCCAAAATTACTTGCCTCAAATTTGTTCAAAACAGTCTTTCTGTTACTGTAACTGCAGTGCATATACCTATGTCCTCAAAAAACATGAAAGCCCCAAAATTTTTTATGAAGGTGCCCAAAAAATTTGCATCTGAAGTGTCCTAGACACGTTTCTGAATGTTGTGTCTGTTGGGTAGGAACCCATGCTTTCAGAAATTGATGCTGGAATTTTTTTTAAAAAAAGTTTACGAGAAAAAATTACGAGTTGACTACTGGCGCAAAATCAATCGGATACAGGCGGCGCTTTAGACGGACGCTTCAGTCAAACTGAGCTGGCAACGGTTGATGGGCGTAGCGACTGGCAACAACTGGCGGGGCGTACGACTGATGACGTGAGGATTGTCGAGCGGGACGTTGCAAGCAAGCTAGCGGCCAAGCGAGCACAACACAAGGGCGCTGATCCAGGCGACCGCAAAACAAGGGGACTGGTCCAGGCGAGGAGGGTACAGGACATGCGTTACTACTAATGACGAACGACACAGGTAGCAGACGCAGGCAGTGCTGCTGGCGGGCACTGACGAAGCGTGTAGCAACTAACGGTTGACGTGGCGGCTGCAAACTAAGGACTGACGTGGCTTGGGCAGGCTACGAACTGCAGAGCTGACGAGCAGAACACTGGCGACTGCTACAGGTTGTGTGACAAGGTTGAGTTGAGGAGAACCGCGGAGTTGAGCTGAACAGAGCTTGAGGTTAGCAGAGCCATTGCTGCTCTGATACCAAATGTGAGAGAGGATGGCAAGATCGAAGCTCAACACAGAAAATAGTAGACAATGTGAGAGTGAAGCATGACACCCAATGTAATAGTCTGAAAGAGTGTAAATTGAAAGTACAAGGTACAACCCTTAAACCTTAGGGTTGTAAGGGGTGTTTACACCCGAACACGATAAGTGCCCGTAGGTGTGTGTCATAAGCATATACGAAATAATACCCTAAGTTTGGGGGAAACAACCTATCCTACCGAGAGTAAAATGTGCCCTAGTGTCCTACTGATCCGAGTAGGTGTAAGTGAGGCTTGAGTGAAATACCCAACAACAGCACCTAGGATGTCACATTGGATTGCATGTCTTCGTGTGTTGCGTTATCTACGATGTACTTGTTCTTATGGCCATAGTTATCAGGTATGAAAGGTACAATACGGTACGGTGCGATAAAATACGGTACTAAATGGTACCTTATGATTTTATAAGGTATGATACGATATTAGTACGAAAAAAATTAAGATGATTTTTTTAATAACAAAAACCATAAATCATGAATGATAGATCATAGAATACATATTTAAAGTGGAAATAGCCATTTCATTATAGAATAAGATGAATACATGGGGTGACCATCGTAGTCCATGGGCTGCGCAAAACATGTGATACAACTATAGTCTAGTATATCTATATTGAAAAAAAAGAGACCTATGTCATATGAACTATGATGCGGCATCACTATCATCATCATCAGAACCATCTAAGTGCTCTTCATCAAGAGAGTCTGAAGATGACTCCTTGGCATCCGATGATGAGACACACTCATACTTATCCTCACTGATGAGGTTACCATCATCATCAAATGATGGTTCCCTAGGTGGTGGCTGTGTAGACAAGGGGGGGATGTCATCGTGAGGCATAGGATGTGAGCTACTTGAGCCCCGCCTTACATATGTTTGCAAGCCACTTAAACCACCCCTCCTTGATGATGGAGGGCGTCGAATGACCATGCCCCTACTACCACCTACTCGAACTCCTCGCCCACGAGCACGCTGACTACGAGTGTCACGAGTATTTGCTGCTATAAGCTCTCTATAAAGCTCTGTAAAAATCATCTCCTCCTCATCCACCTCCTTATGTATACTCGGAAGAGTGTCGCCCGTCAACTTGAATATATCAACATTTACCTACATAATGCAATCATGCACCTAAGATTAATCATTGTAAATGCTAAATTCTAAATTGTAAAGTATAAACTTCAAAGTTCAAAGTTTAAAAGTTAAAACAACAAATTTTAAAATTTAAATGTTATGATTGAGTGTTTAAACTTTACCTGCTTCCATGCTCATCATAGCTCTCATCATGGGTAAGTTAGTGCGGCAATAGACTAGCCACTCTAGCTGTCGTGTGCTAAGCCGATTGCGAATCTTTGTGTAAATGAGAGAATAGACACTCCAGTTTGTCTCACATGCACCCGAAGAGCAATCCTGGGCAAGGACCCTCATGGCTAAGGGCTGAAGGATCTCCAATGGGTATCCAAAGTTTTGCCACCAAAATAAAGGCTTCACAGGTGACTCTCTCCTCCAACAAGTGGGAGGAGCAAAAGCCACATGCTCTCTCTAATCTGCATAGCATCCTAGCTCCTCCAGCACTACATTGTGGTCATCCACAAGGACCACACGAGTCAAATAAGCAAGCTAGTCTGAAGGGAACTCTCTATCATCAATGATTACTGGTGACTTGTAGGCCGGATGTACCAATGCTGCAAAACCATGGATGGGCTTATACATCCATGCCCATCTCCTCTCTGCTATCTCTAAAACATGTGCACATTGTGTCTCTGTGATCACTGTACAAGCATGTGCCTCTACCAATGCCGCTCTAAAGAAGTGAACAAGAAGGCCCATGGTGGACCCCTCGCAATCACTCATACGTAATACCCTATAAAATGGAGTCACGACAATGACAACGACACAGACTTTTTGCCAAAACTACTCATTAAGGCACAAGCACTGCATGGCTTTGGCCTCCTTTGTCTCATGCTCATCCCACTCATTCCATAGAGTGGACACCACTGTCAGACCGCACCTCATAAAGGCGCTCCAGCAATAACCACATGTAAGCAAAGCGAGTTGAAGAATGCTTCTTTAACTCCAGTGACCTATGCTCACGATACATCGCAAGCACCTTTACCTTTACCGTGAAAAATGTGACAATTGGCGTAGCTTTGCAGACCACCCTCTTCACCCACTTGAGCTTCCCAATAACCTCCATGAGCAAGTCCAAATAATGACTTGCACATTGAGTCCACACAATCGTAGGGAACTTGGCCTCAAGCAAATCGCCCATGCACCGACAATTCGATGCATTGTTGGTAGAAAGAGTTGAAACTTGAGCCTTTCAAGTTTCAGATTTCAACTTTCAACTTTCAAGATTCAAGAATGAAGAGAGATGGGGACCGCGGCTTGGGGGCCTTGCGGCTTGGAGAAAAGAGAGAATCAAGATATCATAGATACGAGAGAGAAATTAATTATTAGAATAGGAAGATAGATAGTTATGCATAAATCGAATTTCAATTATGAATCATGATATTATCATAATAAAAGAAAGTGAAACAAATTTAAAAGGAAAATTGCAATGTATACCTCAATGATAGCTTGTCAAATGTGACAGTAGATGAATCTGCCCGTCATTTTTCTCCCCCTGTTGCCAGTATCTATGGCTCGCAAAAAGTAAGTGCTGAGAGGACATGAGACGAGTATGTTGATGATACCCCATTTCTTACGATCACTCCATCCGTCGGTGAGAATGGAGCAAGCATATTTTATCCATGCGGCCCGAATAGGATCGAGGGCTCTATCAATCCTCTCCTTCTCTTCATCAATCTTTTTCGCCCTCATGTCATTGTATGTAACGCCAGTCCATCCTTCAAACGGACCCACATTGGCAATGGCTTTTACCATCTTCTTCCATTGCTCTTGCTTTAGGACATTGAATGCAAGATTCCACTCAATCACCGTGCGTGTAATTTCAATGTCCGCAAGTCCGATCCACGCACATGACTGAGAGCTTGAGAGAGAGAGGATTGTCTCTCTAGCACCGCAGGAGTCTCCACTCTTTGTCTTTTTCCGGAGCCGGATGCAGACGTGGAGCCCCCACCACCAATACTAGAGGCCTCTCCCGCATCGGTTGAAGATACGTCCACATTGGATGCTTCCTCGTTAGTAGGCATAGGAGTTGGTGCCGATAAGCCAATTCTTTCTCCTCTTGTGGATCCCCCTCTCATCTTGGTGAGAATCTCCTCTGCAATGTTTTAAGGAATCTCCTTGCATGAAGCAACTTGCCCCCCCGTCATGGAAAGATGTTGGAGAAGCCGAGTTGCACCACTTGTATAGCACTTCCCGCAATACTTGCATCTCCAATGGTGGGAGTTGGACTTCTTTTTGTCCCTCTCCACATGGATCACACGCAAATTGAAGGCCTCGTGCTTCTCGCAAGTCATGGTGCCGATGACGGATAAAGAGGCCAGAGAGAGAGAGAGAGAGAGAGAGAGAAAGAAATAAATAAATAAAGTTATATTAACGTCTTCTAAAGACCAAAACTGGCCTATGAGACAAACTGTGATACAATTGATGAGGTCCAGCTATCCAAAATAAAAGTGCTAAATGAAAAGCTAAAAACTGGAAACTGAAAATACGGTGCTGTGAGAGAGAGAGAGATGCTTGAGTCTCGACTCTTGGTACTTGAGTCTTGAAAGTTGAAAGGGAGGGAGACTCGAGAGGCCTGAGGGTTGGGGTAAAGTTGAAAGAACAAGAGTGAGAGAGAGGGAATGCGAGATGAGAATGGCAAATGCTTTGATAGGGTGCGGGATAGAGGGGATGGGAGATGAGATTTGAGAATGGCAAATGCTTCGATAGGGTGCGGGAAAGAGGGGATGGGAGGTGAGATTTGAGAATGATAAATCACAAGTCCATTCAAGAATCAAGATCCAAGAGAGGAAGATGGGAATGGTAAGTGCTTGCTGAATTGGTGTGGAAGCATGGAGGAGAGGAGCACCTTTTGTAGATGAGAGAAGGGTTAAAGTTCAAACAGTCAAAGAGGGGTCAACGGTCCAAGAGAGGGCTGCCAACTGGAACGAATCCAAAGAGGGCTGGGGGGGAGTGCATGGCTAGAAAAGGGGGTGGGATAAGGTATCCAAGGCTTCCCACCCCCCCAAAAGTGCCCCGTTTCCACCAATCCATCATTGTACCTCGAGTCCTCTCCAAATCATACAAGCACATTACCATGCACACAACTCTCTGCCCAAATAACTTGCTTAAGGTTAGTAACAAGAACATCAATAGCCCTAAATATGAGCCAAACACATAGTGGATTCAATGGTTTTGAGGGATGACAAACCCCACCAAAAATGTACCACTAGTTTGAGTGGAATGTTTGTGTATGTAACCATGGTATGCCTAACATGCTATCAACATAGCCTATATGTTTATGCAAGCGCGTGGCTATACAAATTTTGAGATTCAGCTGCAGCACAAGTTGGTTCTATTCATCCCACTTGGGCCCTCCACATAGAGGACCAGGTACTCGTGATCAATGGGGATTATTTCGAGCTTCATGTTTGGACTTGCCATATGGACTGAATATTTATGATTTGTGGGAGCAATTAAGAAAAGGGAAATAATAACATAGCACAGACTCATTCTCAAATAAAGTCTGTGCGGTTTGACTGTTTACTTTCATCAAGGACCTGAGATTTTGAGGCCATAGCTTGTGATCACTTAGACAAGCATTGCTCTGCAAAAGTAGGTGGTCTAAGAAACAGCTGGAGTACTGTGCTTTCCTCTCATCTCCCATCTTCATCCATGGATCCCTGCTTGACTGACTGGTCAGACCAATCACATACACCTACTTTGTCATTGCCCACCTAGTAGAATGCTTTCGGATAGATTATCTAGCTAGTTACATGCTAGATTCTTTCCAAAGGATTTACAAAATAGTTCAGGTTGTTGGCAAACTTTCTTCCAGATTTCAATGGATTAGATATTGCAGCAATCCCTACATGATAGCTCTGCTATGTTGATGACATGCAAATTTCTCAAGTGAATGTGTTTTAGCATCATCTTTATGAGGACTATATCCTGTATACAGTAATTAATTAAAGAACATGGATTCACTAAAACAGTATATGTGAGATGTGTGCATGCTTCAATCCCTTTGTGATTGCTTTCCCTTGGTGAGACAGATCGTTTATCTTTTTGTGTTTTCCAAAAATTTATGATATTCTTTGTGATGCTAGCTAATATATGTCCTAGTATTGGACCAGTTTCTAATACATTCAGCTCATCTTTTGTGGGAGATTTGGTACCTTCCAAATGGCTGTTACATGAAGAAGATAACATTTAGAGGATCAGATGAGAACTGGAGTTGTAACTTTCTCTGATAAGTACCTTACCTTGAAAAAAGGACTAATCTTTGAAGAACCACAGTCTGCTGTAAAGGGGTCAGGTTGTCAAACTCAGAAGCAGTGTAAGATATGCCTGTCTTATCATCACAAGGATCAAAAACTCCTATACGTTCACAAACTGCCTCTGCCGTTGCCTATGGCATGGAATATAGTTTAGAAAATTAGCATTTTACCAACTAACCTTTTGAATTTATAGGAAAATACAGGTGAATGTGTGTCAGAAAGGACCTACAATTAAACTAGTACACAAGAGTCAAGGCTCACCTTGTTATCTCCAGTAACTACTATCACTCTTATCCCAGCTGCTCTGCACACTGCTAAAGCATTCTTAACTTCATCCCTGGGAGGATCAAGCATTCCTACCTGAAACCACATAAAAAGACATACAATGATCGATACTTTGATTCTCAGCTCAGCTATGTGTTTGACATACCAGAATACTTGATATGGGACCATTGCAAGCATTCCTACTTGAAACCGCATAAAAAGACATCCAATGAAAAATACTTTGATTCTCAGGTCAGTTATGAGTTTGAGATATCAGAATAATTGATATGGGATTATTGCGTTGATACAAATCACAACCATGTTGTGCAATGCCCTAGGACACCTGTATTTCCAATTCTTTGCACTGTCTCACTGATTATATGAAACTACCGTTATTTTTCAACGAAGCCTAGACCTTCTTGGATGACAAACTAGTGTTAGGTTGATTCTCAAAAAATGTTTTTTGGGCAACAGCTGCTGTGCATCCTGTAGACACTTTTGCCATTCACTATCACCACATATGAAATTAGAGTGGACTCATCAATGTGAAAATTTGCACTGAAGTCACAAGCTAAATTTTTTGGAAATAGGAAGTGTCTGATCCAAATGCAGGCTGTAATGAGAAAAAGTCTATGTAAAGAAGATAGCTATGCAAGGATGCTGGAACAAAGTGTAATCTCTGATCGTACACACAATTGATAAAGACAGAAAAGGAACAAATAACAAAGAGGAATGTGAAGAAAGTCTATTTACCTATTCTTTGAAGATCCAACAATATGAAAAGTGAATAAAAAGAAATGCAGTCAGTCTATGAGCCAGATACTGCAGGATTCTCTAGTGGATGTGCAATACCAACCTAAACATGGAAATCCTCTCATCTGGCCAAGGGCATCTAGGGAATCCTGTCAATATTTCTTCTTTGTAAAAGCTTACCGATAGGGAAGATTCATGCCACACATTGAGAAAGAAGAACAGTTTATTTAAGTGGAAGCTTCAAACTTTCGACTCAGCAATCAACACATAGAGCACTTGCAATAGTGAAAATTTGTTTTGTGTCTGTAGCAATTGGAAAAAAACCTTCAACCTTGGCATAATGGAAATCAAAATTTCATCCCAATCTTCAAAAGCATAGTTGCCCTCATACATAGTACAGACCTGTTGATGGTACGGTACGGTACAAATCTGTACGTTTTCATACAAAAGAGCTGCTGCTTTTGGGCCACCGTGTCTAGCACGTTCCACATCCGGTCAAAGTCAATTCTGCACTTAACTTTCCTGTTTCTGCCCGAGTGGCACACTTGCCAGCCCATTGCCACTTGCCACTTGCCACTTGGAAGGTTGGTGGGCCATTGGAATCTGGATGCCCATTGCCACTCCAGTCCCCCTTGGACTCCATGCTCTAGCCTTGGATGCTCTTTTCCACACTCTTAAGCCTTCTCTCTTCTTCCACCTTGGAGGTCTCTCTTTTTCCACTCTCTTCTCTTGCCTATAAAAGGTGCCCCTCCCCTCCATCCTTCCACATCAAAACAACAAGAATTCTCATTGCTCAAGCCTCTCTCTCTTCAAGCAAGCTATCTATCTATCAAGATTCAAGCATCTCCCGATTCCTACCCTTCTCTCTAACTGACTCTCCCTCTCCATCACAAGTGCAAGCTGACTTTTCCAACATCTTTCCAAGACCGGGTCTTTTTTCTTTTTGTGTGTGTGTGTGTGTGTGTGTGTGTGTGTGTTTTGGGGGGGTGGGGGTTGCTTGCTCCATGCAAGAAGATCCCTCAAAACATCACGGACGAGATTCTTGCCAAGATGAGAAGGGAATCCACTAGAGGAGGAGGAAGTGGCATATCCACTCCAAAACCTATGCCTGCTAGTGAGGAAGCTTCGAATGTGGCTGTATCCTCAACCAATGTGGGTGAGGCCTTCACCATTGGTGGTGGAGGTTCCACATCCGCATCCAGCTCTGGCAAAAAACAATTGTATTCTTTTAGCCATCTAACTTTCTGTACTCTTGTAGTCTATTGATGTAATATAAATTACTCATTACTCATTACGAGAGAGAGAAAGAAATATTAGTGTCTTCCGAGGCCAAAATCGGCCTATCAGACGAAATCATGTACAATGTTGATCGTCACTGGACATCAAAATGTGACGTGCTGGAGTATGGTAATGATATGTTCCTCTCCGATGTATCATCTATGTCTAGTAGCCTTGTATCTGCGGACAGCATGGTACTCTAATCTCCTTTGCTCTCTTGATTCTCACCCCTCTTTGTGTAGGTATCGTGTGTGTGGTCAGTGTTTGAAAGAAATTAGTAAGCTCTGATTGATACCCCCCTTTCTATGTAGTGCCAACCTATAGTGGTGATATGCGAAGCCTCCAGATCTCAACTAGAAATTGGCCCAAGTGGCGTTGATGTGGGAACTCAACAACTAGTATGAGTTACGGGTCTCCTCCAAATAGCCTGGAAGTATCTAGCTCGAACTGTGTTGTAGGCTTTGCACCTGTAGATGTAGTGCTCCTCACTCTCTACCTTCTCCTGGGATAATCTGCAAATTCGCTCAACTCTAGGGATGTGGGCTGCTCTCTCGGCCTCAATCTCAAGCTGGTGAGAGGATACACTAAGTTGGCCAATGGCTACCCGCCTCTCGTGTGGCATGTATACATCTAGGGATCCAAGTCTCTCAATGAAGCCATCCATGGTAATCTTCATGAAGTGGTCTCCGTTGTAAGACATCTTCGGGGGAAGGGGCTGCCTAGGTGATAGCCATGTGTGATGTATATGCAACTGGTATATATCTTGTCACATGACCAAGTTGCTCTCTATGTGGGGGAGGTGTATGAAGGGGGAGTCACGATCATACTAAAAGGGGGGGAGATGGTCCATGTCGATCCCATATCGTGTAAGCCATTGCTCCACTTGTGCATACCATGAAGTCTCATGTCCTACCTGAGAAGTTTTCTAGAGGCCTCGAAGGCCCTCCTAGGTATTCTATCCGGATGCATGTCATGTACTCTGTGTATGAAGCTGATGGTCTAAAAGAGAGCCTCCATCATCATGGTGGTGTAGCAAACTCATCTCTAATAATCTCATGTGGTACTGATGGTTTGCTGCGGATCATCCATGAGAGCAAAATGATCTGTGGTCTCTCAATCTGTGTCCATAGGTATGTAGCCAAGCTAGGGATCCAATTAGGTACATCATACAGCATGGCTGGTATGATCAATGTGTCAAATAGCCATCTCCATGTGGAAGACTCTTGGAAGTGTACCTTGTGGCACTATCTCTCCATCATAGCCGATGTTGTGTATCTTCGTGTGAGTCGGGGTCTCTAGCTGCCTGTGCCACAATGAATCTCCCAACACATGTAGTGGAAGTGATCCCTAAGTAGACATATGAGTCCACAACCTTCACATGTCTGGCTCATGTGACGACCGATCTCCTCTTCATTGGGACTAATGTATAGAAGATCAAGATCTTGGGTTTCCCAAGATTGACTGTCAATCCGTGTTGTGTACAAAAGTCACGAAGGGCGTGGAGATGTTGTTGTAGACCCTCTTGTGATTTAGAGACTGCCGAAACAATATCGTCATCATAAAGCATAATGGGGACAAGTATACTTGCTAGCTCCACCCCATCGCCGCTCCTCGTGTGATGGGATCCTCTCTCTCATTAATGTAGAGACCAAAGAGTGTGGGGGAGAGGGAACATCCTGCTTCACTCCCGTGGTACTAGAGATCATGTCTGAAAGTCCTCCTGTGCATCTCACTCAGCCTACCACCCTCTCATACAGTGCATAGATGCCCCAAATCATGTCTCACGAGATCCCCCTTGTCTGCAGTCTTTGTAAGAGTGTATCTCATGGGATTGTATCAAAGGCTTTCCCAAAATCCACAAAGTAGCAATAAAGTCTCTTCCTTCTTTTTCACCAGCTCAATCGTGCTCCTCAAGGTGAAGATAAGATCGAGTCTGGAGAACCCCCATCCGAAATCATGAGTGAAGAATGTGGATGTGTAGGGCAGCTCTCTGGTGCGTTGGGAATCAATGCCTCGTGTGGTACATCATATAGCCCCTCTGCATAGGAGTGCCATGTCTCTGGGTCACTAATAGGTGTGGGGTGACCAATGCTCCCGCAATCTATGCCATGCTATGGCTACATCTCTACTCATGAATAAATAGTATAGATCCCAATATTGTGCCTCCTCATATTCTCATCATTTACGACAAGTCAGGGTTTGTATCTATCTACTAGCTTCTCTCTTGTAATGGTCCCCAATCCTGTTTGAATCTCAAGATGTTTGCATAGCTCTCTGCACTTGGATCTGCTAGTGTGTGTGGAGTGTGGAAAGCTTTGGAGAGCAACTAAGTGGACGATGGAGGTGAGTATCCCTAGGGGGGTATTATGCTGAAACTATGTGAGCCCATCGTATATGTGGTGGCTATATATGTTCACTAATTTTTTGTATCTGAAATAGAAAGTGGTGGGCGGGGTATGGGTGGTGGTTGGAATATGTGGGTGTGGTGAGGAGGATAGGGTGAGGGATAGGTAGGTATGATCTGCTACGATCAAACAGAGGGATGGTGAAGGATTTGATTAGTTCCATTGTCTCTATGAAGCCGAGTACATAGTCCAGTGTGTCGGAGCCAATGGGCTAGAACCAAGTCGGTCCTCTTGGATCTCTCCTTCCTCTCGTCTGGTGCTCTTCAGACTTCAGTGTTACAATCTCCTCTTTTAGAGGCTGGATTTTGGTTAGCATGGCTGCCTTCTCATTCCTCCACTCTTTGGCTTTGCAAGAGAGAGAGAGAGCATGGCAAATCCTGCCCTGTGCGTCGCGTCAGGCCTGTGTGTACCCAGCTGTTGATTCACTGTGCCTTAGGCACCTGCTGTGAACTCGCCTTGTTTCTGGGGAGGCCGCCCTACAGTCTCACCCTGTATTGGGGGCCTGCATCCCAGCCATGGTCACAAGTGACGCACAATGGGATGGGGACAGGGACAGGGATGGGGATGGGGATGGGGAGGAATGTCTGTCACTTGTGACTATATAGTCACATGAAATGGGACGTGGGACAGAAAGGAGCTACTGACACTTGTGACTATGAGCCCAGCACGCAGCCTGCCCTGTGCCCTACCTGTCATGTGCCCAGCCTGCAGTGGTTAATCTGTGTGAGCTACACGAGAGCAATGTGACTGGCAGGGCTGGGCAACCTGCAGATTTGGGAGACTTGCATGATTTAAAGCAGACATGCATGATCAGGACGAGACGACCTGCAGCATATTCAGCGACCTACATGATCTGTAGTCGACTTGTGTGACCCATAACAGATTTGTGTGACCAGCAGCAGACTTTGTCTTCAGTGACCTGCAGCACACACACACACACAGGGTGGGCGGCCAGCAAAAATCGCTGGCCTTAATACTGCATTCATTGATCAAACAATCGCAGCCCCACACTCCGAGGCTGATGAAGAAGAGGAAATGGTTCCTTGCACAGAAGAGATGGTGCCCTGTTCTGATAACCAACCAGCTGGCAAGCGTCCCAAATATGCTTTGGGAGAATCTATGAGTTGCAGCAAGGTTCTACTCCCACACATGCTCTAGTCTGCTCTAATGTGCAAGCGGCCACTATTTCTGATGAATGCCAAGAGTTGGATTAGATCACTGGAGGATCAGTCGGCGGTGAGCTACGTGGACGTGGCACCGGCGGTCGGGGAGCTGATGGGGGAGGTGGGCCACATCATCGCGCTGACGAACAACGCGCTAAGCATGGCAGGGGCGCGGCGGCTCTACAGCGACCACGTGGGGGCCTGGAGGCCGCCGATGAATGGCGCTGCAGAGGGCGGCTATGGAGGCGACAGGGCAGTTGTTGACAGGCGACGGGGAGCAGATGGACAGGAGACGGAGATGGTGGAGGAGGACGACAAGGATCCGACGGGCGCGCAGGTAAGGAAGTTAAGTTTTTTTTTTCCTTTTGGTTTTCTTTCGTTGCTTGTTCTTCTTTTTGTTCTTGTTTTTTTTTTTTGGCTTTTTTGTTTTTTGTTTTTTGTTTTTTTTTTTCTTCTCTTTTGTCTTTTCTTGTGTGTTGTTTTTAAATATGATGCGTATGTTGGGTGTTGTCGTGTTCTTTATTATTATTATTTTTTGGTAGTTGGTTGTTTTTTTTGGTTTGTTTTTTCTCGTGGGTTGGTTGGGTAGTGGTTTTTTGTTTGTTGTTGTTTTTCTAAAAAATATTTTTTTTCAATAAATATGTTGGGTATTTGGTTTGTTGCTACAGTGAAAGAACAATCTATGCAGCGTGGTTCTCCCGAAAGCGTAACATAGGGTGATGAGAGCCCCTAGCTTCGATATAGGAGTAGTGGTCAGAAACTAGTGAGTGGCCCCTGTAAAGGGATATCAAAGTCGGTCCGTATGTGTGGATATGCTAGGCATGTCATAATCATGTGCTCCTCTGATTCTACACTCTCTAGTCCACACAGCTTGCATAACCTCATCTCTCTTGCCTGTCCATTCTATGCACCTGTCTCGATCAATAAAGTGTGTGATCGAGTTCTAAGTCGTGCAATACTTCGTCTACATACCACTGAGAGCGGGTTGGCTATGTATGGCTGCGTGTGTGCCTCTGCATGCATGTAGGATTCCCAACATGAAGGATAGATATGCATATTGTTATAAGCAAGTTTGCCGTTTTCTCCCTTGCTTTGATATTTTGCTTGATAGGCTCGTAAGAGGTCTGATTGAAATGTGCCCATGCATATATCTTCAGATGCCATATCTAGATATCTATCCACTCCCCACCCTTAAAACCATTTTCGCATATCCAACACCCATCCTATTGAAAGCACTTTACTTTTCCACGTTTTCTGTAGGCGCGTGCTAGAATCCCATGCCCATTTGGGAAGCCTACTGTCATCCATTTGACGTACTCGGGTGGTATGTCTCAATTCTCGGATCATAGCATATACCTCAATTGGCCGATGACCAGTTTCCAAAAGCAGTACATATGGTGTGGTGCTTTTGATACCAAAATGTCTACGAATAAAAGCTTTTCGCAGCTTCTTAATGTCGTTCCATGCAAAGGAAAAGCTCCCCCCCCCCCCCCCCCCCACTTCCACTCCATATAATATCGTCTGTAGAACATATGCATCAAAAATCATACAGCGTATTTTCCAGCATTCAGTATCTGTATAGCTACACACACACACACACACACACACACACACACACACACACACACACACACACACACGGACCTTGTAGACAGGCGTAGGTTTTGTCCAGGCTGACAGGCATAGTCCACCAAGTTCTTAAAACCTGGAACTGCAGTGGTGCAAACTTGTAGTGCTGTGAGCCAGAAAAGAGGAAACATCTGTGGCACGCAAGAAAGAGGAGACACCCACATCATCACAGTAGTACCAATGTCAATTCTACGCATCCTCAATCCTACGTGACCGCAGCCTAAGCGGTCTGCAAACTGATCTAGGCACATGAGTGGATGAGGTGAGATAGAGAAAGAAAAAGAAGAAAAAGACAAGAGACAGGTCACATTTTTGTCACCACGCCTGAGCTCACTACAGTTTTCATAGATTAGGTAGTGGAAGCCTTGGAACAGATTCTGAGGTGGAAGATGAAAATAGCACCATGTACAGAGCCCACTGTGAAATGCATCAAACACGATGCAGATGATTCCATGATGATCTCAGAGAGTTCTATCCCTTCTGAGCCTGTTGCGCTCTTATACGCATGCTGCTAATCCCTCTGAGGATTTCCAGGACTTGGAATGAGCTCATTTGCTAGAATTTGGTAACACTTTACTAGGCAAATATGTTAAACATAATCATAGCAATATTCCAAATTGTGACAATGCTCATGTTGACACACAGAAAGTGCTTCATTCCTCTGCTTTTTATGTGGGTGGATTCATCCTTTTATTCATGGCCACGATTTGGATGCTACCTTGGATCCATTGGTGGCCGACTTCCATTTTACGGTGTGATTGTGTAGAGATCATCTTTGTGGGCCCTAGGGACTTCTATGAGGTCATGCTTACATTAGTCTAGGATTGCGAAGACCACTTGGGCAGGCTGCCCTCTTCTTTGATAGACAATTGGTGCATGTGGTGCCATGGATGCCCATGGCTGATTTCCAGCGCTCGCTTAAGCAAGAATGTACAATGTGGGTTGAGGTGGAAATTTACCATCTAGATTATCGGTTTCTATTAAGGGACGCAATTGCTGCCATTGGCACTGTTTTAGTGTCCCCAAGTATCAGGGTGGGCAACAAGAATCAAATGTGCATGTTGTGGGATACTACTAGGAAAAGACCTAATTGGTTGTGTTCTAATTGTATTGTATGTATCCATTATGGTTTAGACTTAAATTGGGCATCTTTGTTAGCCACTACTTCTCTTGTGGCAAGCTTGGTCACTTCATGGCTGAGTCAAAAAAGGGATCTTACCACTTCTCATGATATGGATACAAGTATGATGGTTCATCCACTAGTCAATGGTGACTAGAGTGTGCAAAAAGATGTGGTTCAACACACATAGACTACTATCTCGATTGACGCCAGGACTCTTTCTATACATATGTACATTGAAAGAATAAACCCTCCAATGTTGTGCATGGGTCTCTTATGGTCTCTTCTACTTCAAAGCAGCCAAGATTTTTGTGAACACATGCTGAACATTCCCAGGATCCACCTACCCGCTTGGCTTTTGATAAACAAGCCAAGGTAATCACCCCATGGGAACATAGACATCCCCGCTTGAGTTCAAAAAATGAGGATAAACCCTCTTCCTCTAGCTTTGATTGGTCTTCAAGGGTAAAATGCTTTTGCAATATTGGCTCATCGTTTGGAAGATCGTGTATTTCAAAACTTCACTGAAAATGTCAAATCAAGACAAGATCAGCCTCGAATATAATTTTCATCTTGCTCTGTTATAGCACGAAGATTTCCACTTGGAATGCTCCTGAGATTTTCTCTTGCAACAAAAAACATGACATGTGGCATCTTTTGCATGAGAATAAATGGGATGTTGTAGCCAGCCCTCCTTCCATGGATGGGTCGTAAATCCCTGATTACAGCTTAATTACAGCAGCAAACAATTAATGCAAATCTCAAAATACAAATTTACCTATTGATCGTGCTCAATGCACTGTGCACACCCGATTGGCCCCAAAATTGGCGCCCCTTTCAGTATTTCTTTAGCATTATTGAAGAAGAAGGAGATTTACAATAGGATTCTCCCAATCCCCTTAACAATCCAAACTCCCCTTGCTGTCCAAAGAGACCAGCAAGTCCTCAATCTATTTTGCCCCTTGATTCAAGCACTTAATTGGCCTTCACCCAATTCATAGACAAAGGAAATGCCCCAAATTCAATGACTAGCTAGTCCTCCACCTGAATTTAGTTGAAATTCACCTTCATCCTTGTTGAATCCAAGTCTTGGAGCTTCCAATTTCTGGCATGCTTCCCAAGGCTTCTGCTAAGCCCTAATTTTTGCTGTAAATTAGGGTTTACAGCACAGAAATTTGCAATTTCTCAACCTCCAAGGGTCCAAATGTTGAGATCTTCGAAGCAAGGCTATGAAATGGCGGGGAGATGAGTGAGAAAGCTGTAGATAGAGAAAATTTGAAGTTTTGTAGCGAAGAATGACTGAAAATCAGTCAAATGCAGATGCTGCCCTGCCACAACAGCTTGCAGATGCAAAGAACTGAAGAAAATCAGTCATTTACTGTCGCTGCCGTGTCCCAACAGCCTCTAGATGATGTTACCTGCTGTTGATTGGCCTTCTCTTGCCCCTAACTGCCTCAGAAGGTTCTCCAATGGCTATAAATCAGACCAGCAGCATCTCCTTTCTCTCTCTTGCAAGCTAAATACACTAAAAATGCCTCTCTCCAGCCTCTAAAGACATTTTTCAGTCTTCCATGGTCATTTTTGACAAGTGCTTGCCAAATGGTTTTTCCAACATTAGTCATAATTAAATACTAATTTTCAGTCTTTAAATACTGAAAATTAATCTAATAATTATTTCGGTGCCTCGAAAGATGATCCGGATGGCCAATAATTAAATTGGCTAGGCAACTTCTATTCCCGCGTGTCTCTACGCCATCTTTGACCATCAAATTGGCATTAGGTACCATTAAACACCACTTCTCTAGTGTCACCAACTGACACTTATGGCCAAAGGAATGACCTAGGCCAAAAACTGGCACCAGATACCACCAAGTACTTGTGCCGCATAACTTATAGCAACTTTTGCCTTGACATCTCGTGATTTCTTTGGATCCCAGGCTCGTAAATTTACTCTAACCCCAGTTGCACCTCACATGTGCAACATTTACTTAATCATGTGATTAAAAGTTAATCCACATGTTAAGTGAGGTTTCAAAAATACATGTCCTCATGACAGCGCTCCCCCTTGAAATCCTTGCAATTGTTCTCAATTGCACTGCCAAATGCATCAAAAGCAAAGTACTATACTGGAATTTTCCATAGGGCCTCATAGTCAACACAACATTGTGTACTGTTGTTCAACCATTCCATATTATCATGTGCAATAACATAAGACTCACAAAGAATCTTAGAAACATTGCCAGATTATCATGTGACATGTCCATTTCTCATGAGCTGAACTCATCTGGCAAAAACAAACCATAGTATAGCATAACCAAGCATAAACCATGGCTAAAACATCAATGGCATCATAACATATCCTTTTGTCCATGGAACTAGATGTAAACCATTGAAAAGTGAGCATAATCTGATCATAAATTGATCACTTGCTGATCTGAGAACTAATCACAAACTGCTGCACATGTGACCCCAAACTGATCACAAACTCATTGCAAAAAACTGACCAGCAATCAATGCAAAAACTGATGCAAAACTGATCCAAAAAGTGACCATAAACGGTTCTCAAGCTAATCAAAAATTGAGCTGAAACTTATCAGAATTTTTGTCTCAAAATTGAGGCAAAATTCATGTCAAATTGGTCATAAGCTGATGCAAAAGTATAGTTCCAGTGCGCGGGTAAAACTCATACTCATTTCATACATCTCATAGTGACTAGTACACTAAGTAGTGACCTCATGGCAAACATACTATTAGCGCAGTACCTTGGATGCATGTTGAATACATCCGAGATCCACTATATACCAGAGCTATCCATAACTGGAGGAGCAGAGGTGCTAGCTCCCTCACAAGCATCATGTAATACTTTGGAACTCTGCTCTGCTAAACCTGATTGAGCCCGAACTAAAGTTGGCTCTAACTGGAAAGCATCAAGGTAAAGCTACAACAACTAAGGATGGTATGTCAAGTTATCCTTCTCCATCCATTTGGCATCCACTGGTGAATAATTTTGAAACTTCACGGAGTACCTTCTGAAACCCTTACCCCTGATCTTCCTCTCTCTGTGTGCCAAAATCTGCTCTGGTACCAGTATTTCATCGAGCTCTTCAACCTCCAACTGAATTTCAGCAGATACATCCTCTAGCATATCTCCATGAAAAGGTCTAAGCAAGCTCACAGGAAAAGCATTGTGTATCCCCCAATGTGGAGGCAATTTCAGCCTGTAGCATGCATCACTGATCCTCTAAAACACTTGAAATGGCCCATAGTATCTCATAGATAGCTTTGGATACAATCGCTCTTTGCCCTTCATCTTTCTCCTCCGTGCCTTTTCAAATCGCAGGAATACATAATCGCCCTTTGCAAAGTGCAAAGCATGCCTATGACGATCAGCTGCTCTCTTAGTAAGCTGAAGATGATTTTTCATTACTTTGGAAATAGTAGAAGCAGATACAATATGAACAGATTCCCCTTTCCATTTTACATCCAAAGTATGAACTTTGCCTCTAAGTTTGATTGGTTTTCAAGGGTAAAATGCTTTTGCAATATTGGTTGATTGTTTGGAAGATCGTATATTTGAAAACTTCACTGAAAATGTCTAATCGAGGCAAGATCAGCCTCAAATATAATTTTCATCTTGCTCTGTTATAACACGAAGACTTCCACTTGGAATGCTCATGAGATTTGCTCTTGCAACAAAAAACATAACATGTGGCATCTTTTGCATGAGAATAAATGGGATGTTGTAACCAACCCTCCTTCCATGGATGGATGGTAAATCCCTGATTACAACTTAATTACAGCAGCAAACAATTAATGCAAATCTGAAAATACAAATTTACCTACTAATCTTGAACAATGCACTGTGCACACCAAATTGGCCCCAAAATTGGCGCCCCTTAATTGGCGTCCCTTTGAGTATTTCTTTAGCATTATTGAAGAAGAAGAAAATTTACAATGGGATTCTCCCGATCCCCTTAACAATCCAAACTCCGCTTGCTGTCCAAAGTGACCAGTAAGTCTTCAATTTATTTTGCCCCTTGATTCAAGCACTTAATTGGCCTTCACCCACTTCATAGACGAAGGAAATGCCTCAAATTCAATGGCTGGCTAGTCCTCTATCTGAATTTAGTTGAAATTCACCTTCAGTCCTATTGAATCCAAGTCTTGGAGCTTCCAATTTCTGGCACACTTCCCAAGATTGTTGCTAAATCCTAATTTCTGTTGTAAATTAGAATTTGAAACAAAGAAATTTGCAATTTCTCAACCTCCAAGGATCCAAATACTGAGATCTTCGAAGCAAGGCTGCGAAATGGCGGGGAGATGAGAGACAAAGCTGTAGAGTGAGAAAATTCAGAGTTTGGTCACGAAGAATGATTGAAAATCAGTCAAATCCAGTTGTTGCCTTGCCAGCTTGCATATGCAAAGAACTGAAGAAAATCAGTCATTTACTGTTGGTGTCGTGTCTCAACAGCCTATAGATGATGTCATCTGATTTTGATTGGTCATCTCTTGCCCTTGGCTGCCTCAGAAGGCAAATCAGACCAACAGTATCTCCTCCCTCTCTCTTGCAAGGTGAATACACTAAAAATACCTCTCTCCAACCTCTAAAGACGTTTTTCAATCATGCATGGGCATTTGTTTACAAGTGGCAATCTTCCCAAATGGTTTTTTCAGCATTATCCATGATTAAATATTAATTTTCAGTCTTAAAATACTGAAAATTAATCTAATAATTATTTCAGTGCCCCGAAAAATGATCCGACTGGCCAATAATTAAATTGGCTAGGCAACTTCCATTCCGAGGTGTCTCTGTGCCATCTTTGACCATTAAATTGGTGTTAGGTACCATTAAACACCACTTTTCTAACTGACACTTATGGCCAAATGAATGACCTAGGCCAACAAGTGGCACCAGATACCACCAAGTACCTGTGCAGTATAACTTATAGCAACTTTTGCCTTGACATCTTATGATTTCTTCGGGTCCCAAGCTCGTAAATTTACTCTAACCCCAGTTGCACCTCACATGTGCAACATTTACTTAATCATGTGATTAAAAGTTAATCCACATATTAAGTGAGGTTTCAAAAATAAATGTCCTCATGACAGATGCTCTATGTGCTATTGAATACGAGCCATAGTGATATTGGTAAATTTGTTGAATGTCATGGATTTTGATTGTTTTATGATAAGCCCTCGACATCGAGCACTCCACCTTGCTACTTTAAATGAGGTTCATATAGATATCCTTAATAGTTTACTAGTGGAAGAAGTTCAAATAGCCTGTGATACAACAGGGGTTAGTTGATAGGAGTGGGAGGCTATATACAACACAATAGCAAATGTACTAGCTTGCAACAAGATAAAACATTAATCTTACCTTGTCCATTTTGAAGTAGATCTATGCAACAAACATGAAATGCATAAATTGGGGAATAAATAGGAGGATAATTTTTTTCCAATGAGTATATGGAAGTTGAAGGAACCAAACCTAAGAAAAAAATTTCCTAAGAATATGATGAATCCCAATTCTTGTGAAAAATGATGCATTTTCACATTTTTTGGTCATTGAAATTATGGTTGAGGTTTTATGGCTAGTGGGTCTTATGCACATGATGGCTCCTCGCATTGTCATGATGTGTGGGGTCATTTTAAAGCACAAGTGTCCCTTGGTAGACTGGGTTTGATGATGAATAAATTTAATGTGTGTTGCTTCTTTGCTGTCTATTTATAAGTGCTTAGTAATGGATGCATAGAAACGTAGGGTTTGGGATGATTTCGCATTAGCCAATCTTAAATAGGACCTCTGGTCTTGGCTTTGCTCATTTGCTTTGGGATTTAGCTTTCATTCGCCACAGCATACCGTGACATGGAGTCATTTGGATTGTATGTATGTTATGCAAGATGATGCTTTCTTGCTGAAGATTCTAAAGATGAGGGTATTGCAGAAGTATGCATTATTTGATCACTTTCCATTGCATTTCAAAATGCTCAGCTAGCCTATTGCTCCCTTTGCACTGTTCTAGATAGGTTCCCTGTTCCTCCTTTTTGAGTCATGAAACTTTCAAACCCTATATGGGACAATCGATCGATAGGTTTTTGATCGACTTTCCACATGATGGCAATGCCTCTTTTGAGCAGTTGACACAAAACGTGCAGAGGGTTGTGATGCAAGATGGAATCCACCTTGCTTATCTCTGTAGGTAGCATACGCATGCTGCAGATGATTTGCTCGCCTTATTTTGTTCTTTGTTGCTTGAGTGTCTAGATGATGATTTCTTGGCTTCCTTATTGGTACAATTGGTTGATCTTGCTAAGGACTTTCAATTGTGTTCTTATCAACAAGCCAAGCTAAAAGCCTTGACTAAGGATCTGCAAGATCACTCCTGTCAGTCCCATAAATTCTATCATCGTTTACATGCATCCGCTGCTCCGGAAAACATGTTGATGGTCAAATGATAACAGACCCTAACTCTATTCTTCATATGTAGAGCCAATTTTTTTTGAATCTCCTTGGTTTGAGACATGTACGCTGTGATCAGATTGCTCACGCTCATTCACTATTTTAGGTTTTGACAAAGGATCAAGTCACTCCAGACATTCTTGTTGTTTGAGGCTGATATTCGTGTGGATAAGGTTATGGGTATCTTATTAAACTTACCCAAGGATAAAAGTCGTGGTTGAGATGGCCTCACGAATGAATTTTTTAGACTTACACTGCTCGTTTAGCAAAGCCTTTGATAGCCATGTATTAGGAGGTTTGGGCTACTTGATTGATGTCTGCATCCTGGAAAGCAGAGGTTATCAAGTTGATACCCAAAGTCCCTTTCCCTTCAATGCTCAAACATTGCTAGCCAATTTCCCTAATGGATAATGTACAAGATATTTTCAAAAGTCATGGCTAATCGTCTTTATGAACACCTCCCTTCCATTGTGCATCCCCATTAATGTGGGTACATTAAGAGCACTAATATTTTGCATAATATACTAAATGTGCACACAGCACTCCAACCAACAAACCATGGTGATAGTCAGCCCTTTAATCTAGCAAGGTCGGTCTAAAAGCTCCCTCTCAGCCCTTTGTTTTTTGGCCTCGCTACCCATCCGATTCTCACTCTGTTGTCGTAACTTGTGGAGACTGGGCAGTTGGTTGGTTTGTCCCTTCTGGTTTGTCCCTTCCTTTCAATCAACATTTTATTGGGCAGGTGCTGGCTGATTCCACGCTCATGATATTGAAAGCTAACAAGGACAACCTCCGTAAAGCATTGGGCGTTTGGGACTTGTTTGGTCATGCTTTGGGCCTTAATATCAATGCCACCAAATCACCATTGATGAGTTGTACTAAATCAAATTTATAGGCTTTGACATGGCAGGGTGAAGTAGTTCCACATGGCCATACTGCCCAACATTTGGGCTACCCTTTGGGTGTCTCTGTGCAGCCTAAACAATTGCTGCAATGGATTTCTCAAAAGTTGGATGCCAAGTTTCTGTATTGGAAATCTCAAGCCTAGCCTTTTCATGTCCACCTTAAAGTGGCTCAAGTTATTACGCTTCCCATGCTTACGTATTATTTGCCTCTTTTACCTTGGTCAAAGAGTCACTTGCACAACCTTACCAAGCATATCCATTTCATGCTAAGGATAATAGATTCAATGCATCATGGTATGTCTTAGATATCCTAGAGCTATGTCTGTACTCTAAAGAGTCTGGATAGAGGGGCTCTCTCAGAGGTTCAAACTCTCATGGTTACTCGTGTGTAGGTCATCAGCCTTGGGTCTTTGTTGCTCGCTTCTTTGTAGAGAACCAAGGGGTTGCGCATAGTAATACTTAGATCCAAGATTCGAGGTGGCATGTACATAATAACAACTCCCCGCTCTCAATTTCATCTTTTGTTCTATTGACCCATCCAATATGCTCATGAAAGACGGTCCTCCAAGATTCGAGGTGGCATGTACACACTAATGACTCCCCGCTCTCAATTTCATCTTTTGTTCTATTGACCCATCCAATATGCTCATGGAAGACAGTCCTTCAGAACTTGGATTGGCATCCACTAGAGGATAGATTGCATACTATTTCCTTGTTGCAAATGGAATTATTGGCTATGCCTTGCTTGCTCTCATTGGGGAAAATAGGATGAACATTCCAAGTTCAATCAAATGGCAAATCAGGGCCTGATTTCTCTTGTAGATGCAACCCTATCAGTTTGTAGTGTGCTCATGTCTTGCCGCATAGTCGGATGGATTTTCTCAAACCCTCACGGATATCATGATCTATGGCATATGATCTACATGCATTGACATGATCGCCACCCATTCCCCACTCTCGATTGAGATCATCCTTCACAAGATTGGAAAAACGCACATCACTTACATCTAGATCATGCTTTGGTCAATTAAATCTATCATCTCTTGATAAGAGACTATTGGTTGGTGGCTAAGGCCGATGCTATTTGGGGCTTGCATAAAAGCAAGGCTTGGCGGAAATCAACTATTATGGAAGGGTGGCTTAATAAGACCCCATTCAAATACAAAATCTTACTTTGGAGAATGTTAATACATGGCTTGCCCCTCACCTCTAGCCCCTCTAGGCTCCCATATTTGAAATGGTAACTACTGCTTTTGTACTACCAGTGTGGAATCTTCCCACCATAGATTCATCTCCTACCCATTGACCAAAAAATCTGGTCCATGGCATCTAACACCTTGAGGGCTATGGTGGGTCCTTCCATATTCCATCAAATAGGGTCTTCAACAAGGCAAGATATCCCACTCCGGCACAACCACATATGAAAGTATTATTTCCTTTGCTTTTGGGGATGTTGGCACAGTTATTCAGAATGCTTCCATCTTTGATTCTGCCTCTGTGATTCAAACCATTATGCTAGGCTGAAAGGACTTCTTCATTGGCAACTTGATCTTTGTCAGCATGCCGATCTTCTCCCTAAGGAGGATTTAGTCCCTTGGCATGCAGCAATCTCTTCTGCTATGCTGCCGTGACTCTTGTAGTTCTCATGTGAATCATAATATAATTGCCCATTATGAGAGAGAGAGAGAGAGAGAGAGAGAGAGAGAGAGAGAGAGTGTGTGTGTGTGTGTGTGTGTGTTGTTTGGGGGGGGGGGGGGGGGGTGGGGCGTGTATGTGTAGAGTGCGTGTGTGTGTGTGTGTGTGTGTGTGTGTGTAGAGAGAAAAAAAAAAATGGCATGCTGCACTGCCCTGCCCTAGGCCTCCCACTTTCACTATTGCCTGCCACCTCCTGCTGTGGGTTTGTTGCCCTGCCTGCGAGTGCCTCCTGTGGCAGCTCGCAACCCTGCCGGTGGCCACAGACAGCAGACCTATTCCCTGCCCATCTTGTTGCTGTTGTTCTGTGCTGAGGCGCTGAGACAAAGGGACAGTACCACTCAGACAGCCAGCTGTCTGCCCCTGCCTGGCAACCTGCGCTGCCCTGTTTTGTCCAGTCTGTCTGATTGAACTGCGCCACCTGCATCGAGAGGATCTGCAGCAATTGTCTGCTCACATGCCTTGATGGTGGAGCCAAAGTCAAGGGATATGGATCAGGCTCATGCAGCCATGGCCCCCAACATGGACATGGAAAAAGATGCGATGGAAGAAGATATGGTACCCTATACTGATGAGATGGTTTGGCTCCCATTGGATGCTTAGCCATCTGTCAAATGTAGCAAGCAACTCCATGGTGAGTCTATTGTTGCCCTGGAGACCAAGTCATCGGGTGATTCTCCACCTTGCTTGTATGCTAATGTGACTTCTGATTCAGAGGATCTGCATGAACCAAATTGGGAACAGTTGCTTGAGTTTTTGAATTCACTCTTGAAGGACTATGTTGAGCACAATCAATCAAGTGATTCCTACTTGTGTGGAGGAAGAGAACTTGGATACACAGGTTGATACTCAAGAGGTTCTTTGCACTATTTCTGCTTTTCCGGGGGTGTGGGTGGGTGGGTCGGTGGGTGTTTGCACTCCCAAGAGAATGGGTGGTGGGGCAATTTTGAACTTGGAGACACATATGATTGCTCTCCATTGGTCACAGTTCCAGGCCTTGTGCGAGGGTAGGCAGCCTTGGTCTTTCATTGCCAAGTTTTTCCTTGAGACTCAGGGTATCAAGCATGGGAACACCAAGGTTTCTAACTCCTGGTGCCATGTGGTTAATGTTAAGCAGGCTTTCCATCTTAAGTCTACTATGCTATTGAATCATTTGGTCCACTCCTCGGTCCTTGTTCAATCTCCTTAGCACCCACCTTCAGATCACGGTGGTTTTGTACATTTAGTACAATACGTTCAGTACGCTAATATGTATGGTATGGAACGTACACAAAAATTTTAAGAATAAAATACATTTTTTCATACATTCATTTTTTAAAAATACATATAAATTTTATATAAAATCAGCCTATACATATAAAATGTGCAACTTAAAGATAGATCATGAAGAAGCCTAGGCATTGTGGAGAAGAATGAGGAGAAAGGAGAAGAGGGAGAGTAAGAGGGATTTGGGAAAAGGAGAGGGTGTAATATGTATGAATGGAAAGTGAGAGAGAGAGAGAGGGAGAGGCATAAAGAGGAAGAGGGAGAGGGAGAGGAAGAGAAAGAGGGATGGGGATAGGGACAGGAGGAAGAGAAGGCGAGGAAAAGGGAGAGGAAGAGGGTAAGGGAGAGGGAGACTAGGGTGATTGAAGGAGACAGTGACTTGAAAGTTGAGCTCAAGAGAGAGAGATTGATGAAGATGGAGGCTGATTTGTGTGGTGAGATGGGGGGAGGGGGCTGCACATTTATAAGGGCTGAGTTGAGGGAGAGGAGAAGGGGAAGGAGTGTGAAAGAAGAGAAGTTTAAATGTGTAACACGCCAAAAAAAGAGTAAATTTTCAAAAAATGTACCAATGGACATTTTAAATGGTCATTATTTTTTGGTATAGTTTGAACGCATGCACACTGTACAGTACAATACCGTACGAAATGTACCGTACATGCATAAAATGCAACCTTGCTTTGGATCGGGAGGCGACAAACTCCTTGAGAGCGGAAGTGCTGATGGTTTCGAAGCTGCTCTCCTTGCAAGGCAAAGGGCAACAAAGGTTGATGTTAAATAGGATAGCACACCTGGGACTCCTCACTGTTGCTTATACTCTTCTACATGTCTGTGGGGATGTGATGTCCTTCAGATTAAATTGACACTACTTTCATGTCCCCCTGAGTCTTCCCTCTTTGGACCAGGAGGCCCCTTGGCAAGATTGAATTATTAATTGTTAGCTGCTTTTGGGTTGTGCTTCAGCCAATCAAATATATCATTTTCTTGTATGCAATAAGGATTGGCTTGTCCAAAAAGGCAATACCACCTAGCCTCTAGGGTCGCCAAAAAGGCGAAGTGTGATGGAAATCTGTGGTAATGACAAGCTAGCTCAACAAAATGCATTTCCTATCCAAGCTCTTCATTTGGCAAATGTTGATTTGGTATGCTTCCTCTTACTGCTCTGCTCTCCAAGTGAAGGATTTCCAATGATTGCTCCTTTTGTCATACGTTGGTAGAAACCCCCCGCCATCAGTTCCTTACTTGCCCAGAGGCACACAACGTTTAGTCACTACTATCAGCCATTTGGTTCTGAGAGGTTGGGCTATCGATGCTACCAAAAGTCTCAATCTTTGGACATCCCAAATTTGTGGGGCCCGTGCAGACTGATATGAATGTTCTCTTTCCCTTCTTATGCTTTTGGGGCTGTTGGCATAAATGGACCATGAGGAATGCATTCGTCTTTGATGCTTCAAGTGCAAAATCATATAGCTTACTTAAAAGGACTTCTTTATTGACAGCTCGACTTGATTGAGTTAATAGATATTCTCCTTTGATGGGATTGCTGCAGTTTCTTCTACACCTCTCTAGTCACTCTGCTTCCTTTGTACTTTGACTGTGATGTCTCAGATTTTATGCATGATGGCCTAGAGCTATCTCATATCTTGTAATCATGCGAATATTGTACTTTTTTCGTAATTAATACAATTACCTTTTACGAGAGAGAGAGAGAGAGAGAGAGAGTGTGTGTGTGTATGTGTGTGTAAGGCTGCATGCTAGACTCCACTGATGTGAGCTCAATAACACGTCGAAGGATGGCATGGGGCTGGGCCATAGGCAAGGAGCAGTGAAAAGTAAGCACAAAAGAAGAAGAATGCAAGGCAACCCAAAAGATAAAAGTTGGGCTTGCTAGTCAATCCCGTCCCATTTGGGACCCCTTGTCACAACCCATGAGGTCAATGTGATACCAAACCACCTACCAGCTTGTGAGTGATGCAAAAGTAACGCTATCGGAGGGGTTTTTTTCGAAAGGTTGAATCCACCGGGAATCAACGGTAGAAGGAAGTAGAGATAGGAGATGGAAGAGAAGAAAAAGAATAGACAAGAGGTAAACACGACAAATACAAAGCACAATAAATTGAATCAATATGTATTAGCAGAACCTGAAATCCTTTGTCTAGCACTACTCAGATCTCCAGGCATTAGATCTCCTGGAGCTTCTTTGTAGAACAAAAACGTGCATCAAAATAACAACTCCTTCTCTACTGCTCGGAACCCAAATCTGATGGCTCCGCTAGCTTCAAAAGGGGGGTAAAACCCCTAGACACCCGATCAAGGATCTCCCAAATCACTCCTTCCTCTTCCAGTTCAAAGTGCAATTTTCAGCCTGTCAACAGCAATCGCGACGCGCGCAATTTCATCAATCTCTCTTTTTTATGAAAAATCCCATAACTGGCTGAAATAGCAACTTGCTTTTTGCATACCATCCTAATCTAGAAGCTTTTCTAACTTTTTCGGATTTTTTACAATAAATAATATCAAAAATAGGCTAAAATTGTCCAAAAATCTAGTATTTTTGGACCATTCATGCCACTCATACTAGTACTAATGACTCAGATCACATTGACTCTCTTGATCAATAAGAAAGTCGGATGATGATGCATTCCATGCTTTTTCACACTGTGTCCACATAGCATCACGACATCCATCTCCTCTGAATCTGCACATCCTTCGGTATGTGCCAAAAAACCTAGTTGTCACTAGATCCTGAGTCCTTCTCATCCTCTACAACTATATCCTTTGCTTCTTCATCTTCCATATCTTCCTAGCTAGCCCCTGTATCATGGCCACTGTTTTCTTCCAATTCTAGCAACTCATAGGCATTAGATTCCTGCCTCTTGAATAATTTGATTCTTTTCCCTGCAACCGGAAGTTTTATGGCTATCCTATCCAGCTCATTTAATGCATAAGTAGCATTATCAAACACCTGTCTTACCACGTAGGATCCAAACCATCTTTTGGAAACTTTACACATGGCACTATGTTGGTTGTCTAAACTGCTATCATAAACCAACACCCAATCCCTATCTTGTATGGTTCTTGGTCTCAGTCTATGTCTTTTGTCAAACCGTTTCTTGTTATGTATTCTTGCTGCCTTTAATTTTGCAATTGCTGCCTCTACGTCTTCTGACTTTCTTTCCAACTGTCTAATGCACAAGGCCAACAACTCCTCTCGATTCAACTCCTCCTCCCAAGGTAGCACACTCCATGTGACTATCATCTCTTCTATCGGTATAATAAGTTTTTAACCATACATCAATTCTGCAGGCATATATCCTGTAACAGTACTATGAGTTGTCAGCCCACAAGGTATAAGGGAGCAATCGTGGCCACTCTTTTACCTTCTCTCCACATGCTTTTGCCAATGCCTTCACAATAGGTGGATGACCTCTTTTACTTTTTCCATTTCCTTTACGGTTATAAGCTGAAGTTAAAGCAAGCTTTATCCCCAACCGTGCAAAGAAATCATGAGCTTCATTTGCATCCAGCTCACCCCTATCTACTGTAATTTTTCCCACACAGTCATACCGACAAAAGATCTCTTCTAAGAGAAAAGTACACACAGCATTTGTTGTCTTAGTACGTAGAGCTCTCCCTTCCACTTGATTAGTCAAGTCTTCACGGACAAGCACAAGATATCTCATTTGCCAAAGACTTGTAGGATCCTGACTTAATCCACCACCCACTTAAAATGAAGAGACAATGGATATATGGACTGCAATCCATCCCGATGTCTCACAAATGAATACATTTGGCATGGCGTACATGTTTCTACAAAGTGAGCAATATTCTTATGCATAACCTGCCACCAATATCTTTCTTTGATTTTTGCAAAAGTACCCCAAACACCTCTATGGCCAGCCCACAAGTTTTCATGAAATTCTTGCATAACATTTACTTGTGAAGCTCTATCACCCAAAACTCGCAATGGCATACCTTGTTTCTTTTTAACATGTTTCCATAAGTATCCATCTTTTAAGAAAAACCCATAGGCTTTCCTCTTGATCTTTTTAAACTCCTATTCTGACCATTCATCTCTCTTTGTTAATGTGCTGAGGTATTGACCGATTCTCAGCCACTCTCCTACATATTTGTCTTTCAAAAACACTTCTACACAAGATGCAAAACATCTAAAGTGTCTTCTCTTTGTTGTCCAAGCTTTTGATAATGTTGTAGCAACAACTTGCATTGCTAAATTCACTCTTACAACATCATTTTCCGCCGCAAGAAAGTCATCTTCTTCCTCCTCATCCATCATCCCATCTTCATTCTCATAGCGTGCTTGAGATAACATGTCTAACACTGGGTTATCTCTTCCTACAATATGCTGAAATTCAGGGTTCAAAGATTTAATGTATGCAATCCACCGGAGCATAGCAATGTCCGGGGTAGCACAACTAGTAATCATATCCAATACCGGCAAACAATCGGTCTCAATGATTACATGAGCATCCATAAAATACTCCTTATCACATTTAAGGGCTGTCACAATTTTCCATAATTCTCTTTTAACTTGTGGATACCTTCTCTATCGTTCCTCAATACTTTAGCACCAAAGCGAATTGCATATATTTACCCTTCCTCATCATCTTGACCGATTGCCCATCCAATTCCGATTGGACTTGTATCAATAGTAATAATAATAGGCTTTCCATGTGAATAGTCAGCCTTTCTCAATGTAGGAGCAACTTTTAAGAGATGCTTCAAATTCTTCATTGCTTTCTAATACTTTCTTTCCCAATGAAATCTCTAATCTTTCCTCAGAAACTGATATAGAGCATCAACTATATGTGCAAAATGAGGAATCCATATCAAATAGAACACACATGCTGCCAAGAATCTACACACCTTTAATACATTCGTGCATACATCTTGCATTCTATCAATCCCATCTATTTTTGTTGGTGATGGTCTTCACCCATAGAGCCCACACATATGCCCAACAATCAAAACCTCTTCAACTCCAAAGACAGACTTTTGTTGAAAAAGAGTTAAATGCACCTCTTCTAGATGCGTCAAAATCCTATCACAATCCACAATATGGTTTGCAACAAACTGTGTGTATCCATGAGCATCCATCACTTCATTCTTTTTATCCACTGCACACCCTTTGATTGGAACATCATCCAAGAAAGGCATTGTCAATTGTGGTATAAAATCCCTAAGTACCCTATTCATAGCATCTGTCATGTGTGCCACTGAGTTTGTTGCACCCTGTGGAAGAGTACACATCCGTACTAACCCCAAGGGAGTCTTCATGGTTATGATATCCTTGCTTTCAATTGCAAGCTGAAATTGATCATAACCCGACTAAAGATCACCCAAAGAATAGATCGCTCTGCCTGCAAAAGCCTCTGCAAATTCATCAATCACAGGACCTGCACCCACATTTCTTATGGTCACTTTATTGACCGGTTGCATGTCTTGAATAAATCTCAAAGCCCCATTCTTTTTGGGCATAGTAAACCAACGATTTGAGTAGGGGGATGAAGAGGGCTCCAAGATATTCATGCGAATCTTTTCATTTAGCAAATCCATCAGCTTTGGCACGTAAGCTTTAGGCACTGGAATAGGCCTCAAGTTCCATAGTACATGTGACACAAAAAATATGACCATAGGAGAGACAACATTTGGATCCACACAACCTATTTCAGTTGGCTGAAATGCAAATGCCTTTCCATGCCTAGCCAACATTTGCATAGAACATTCTCTCTCAACAGGCGAAAGAAACCCTTCTGCACCAACTTTCAATTCCTGTAATGTTTTAGATGTAAACTGATGACCTTTATCTTTAGGATCCCGTAAGCTTGGCTGCCTTGACACTTTTTGATACAAGCCCTCTCTCTCTGGTGGAAGTGGCAAAGAAATTGGTTTCACATTTTTGTCAATTGTCTTACACTTTGTCTCCACAAGTGCTTCAGCCCATTGTAATCCTTCCTGCTGAGCAAACAATGCTATAACATCATACATGTCCAAAGAACATACTGACAACACTCTGTGTTCAGCCTCATTTTCTGCATGTATAGTTGCTGAAATTTCAGCCATAGTGTCATTAATATTTAGCCCATAAAAGATGCCTGAAATGCCTTCATTTTCAACTAACAATCCCAATGCTCTCAGTTCCTTAGTAGCCCGTTTCATAGATATGCGTTCAGCCTTGCACATAGCTTCCATAGGCTTAAACCAACATGAATTGTTTACTGTAAACTGAGAATAATAACCAATAGTAAATACATGCTTCATTTCATCAAGAGGCGAGAACATCCTCTAAACAACACTACTATAGCCCGGCATTACAACAGTGCTTAGTGAAAATCTAGGTCTTTGAATTACCTTGCATTTGGAGCCAAAGGAGACTCTCGAAGCATATCACGATTTCTAGGGTGATTAATACAAACAGTAAGAAATTGGACTGCTTTCCTTCCATCCTTGCTTCTGACTCTTGCATAAGCAGAACCATCATCAAGCACCTTTGCTTCTATACGCACTCCTGTAATATAGGGCTGTCCCAAAATCACTGCATATGAGGAATTATCTTGCACAAAGAAGTGTTGCCCTTCTTGTATATCACCAATAGTCACTTTCACATTAGGACATGCAGAGCATAAAGCTCTCCCGAAGAATTATTTGCAGCCCTCATACGCCAACCATAATCAGTATCCACAGGCCATGCACCATTCTCATACAATCCATGCTCAATGGCATTTATCTCAGACCCATGGTCAAGCAAAGCAACACAAGGAGTTTCACATTCCCCTATTTTCACTACGGTTTCAGTGGTAGCCCTAGCCCAATGATTCCTTGTGTAATGACTTCGAGGAATAAATCCTAGAGTCTCTTCCCCATATTGTTACATAGGCCTTACTCCACCATGCATATTGCTACAAGACAATGCATTTTCAGCCACTTCCTTCTCTTTTCCACATGCTGTCCACTGATTAGTAGCATCCTGCATAGATAATCCAATACTTACTTCATGCTCATATTCAGCCCGAATACCCAACTGAAAGATGACTTAGAAAAAGACAGAAAACGATGAAGCCTGAAGAAGAATAGTTCTCCTCTGTGAGCACGAGTGTTTTTTTCTTCTCCCAACCTCGCCTAGATAAGTGTTGGCTCCTCTCTCCCCGTTTCCTCTGCCAGCCGTCCACTTTTGGTGAGTCCTACTATTCTTGGACTCTCTTACTCTCTAGGCTCCCCTTAACCCCGTTCGGGCGCCCAAGAGCCCGGACGGTCATTCTCGTGCATGTTCCCCTAGATTTATCTTAATGTCACATTAAATGTCACTTTAATGTCACATTCAATATTTGTGACCTTAACGTTACATTAAATGTCACTTTTAATGTCACATTAATGTCACATTTCCTTCCCCTTAAGAATCGATTTCGTCCTCGAAAACGATACTTGGAAGGTCTAACTGTAAATCGGGAAACCTTTTCTTTAAAGTACTTACTCGCTCCCATGTTGAGCTTTCTTCTGAACAATCTTTCCACTTAACCAAACATTCTTGATAAATAGTATTCCTTGTTCATCTATTACGAACATTTAATATTTTTTCTGGTTCATGGGGATCTACCATAGGTTGGTCCCCAGAACTAGAGCTTTCCATTACCCTTTCTTTCCCTTTTTCTGCCATTAATACACTGGAATTGGAAAGCAAAGATAAGAAACTTGCATACAAAGTAAAGTACTTCCCTGATTTTAATGGCAGATAGTTGTTGCTGGTTTGGAAATAAACCCGAAGAGTAAGGAATAAATTTTATCGCCCGAACAAAGTCGATCATGCAGGAAATGGAGCTTCTTTGCAGAAACGACTAGTATCCAGCCCCCTTCTTTAATAATCACGCAAGCCATCAATGTCCCTTTCCTGAATTTGCTTTCTGCTGAACTTGTACTTGTGCTATAAATATAGTCGAGGCTGAAAAGAAGAATTCCGAACACGCGGTCGACTGATCAAACACGTATCAGAAAATAACTTCAACTTCAGCCCGTGAAAAGGAGAAGAATGCGTGTTTCGTTGGTGTGTTCATGGAGGGGCATTCACGGACAGGCGTGGCCAGGATTCGGTGGTGCCTTGTGTGAGCGCTTCAGAAAGCATGTATTTTATGTATATTTCTTCTTCATGCTTAATAATAACCCAATTTACAAAAATATGACAAGCTTTTAGCTTTTGAGTTTGCTTTTACAAAAATAGGAAATAAAGCTAATGGACGGTGCCCAAAGAGTCTGGCACGCCCAACACAATGTCCAAATAGAAATAACATATCCGTGCGCATAGGCGCATACAAAATAATAATAAATAATCGATGCCTCAATAGACATGACAAAATATAGGCGTGGCGCCTATCAAAATATAATCCATAGGTCGAATACTCGCTAGACTCCGATGCTTTCCTCCACCACTGCTGCTATCTCTACACATCAACTGAAGCATTCACAATCGTTAGTAAAATAATACAATTAAACCGACAAAAGTGAATACCTAGCAATCTTCAGCTACATAAATAAATCATCTGGTTAGAAATAAATCCTAACCTTAATTTATTACACGATCAGCCTACGGCGTTCACGGACAGGCGTGAAAAAGTAGCTGCCCTTTCGATACGTTACGTGACCAAAATTACACGTCACGTCAAGTTTTTCGTGACGTGTCACCTAACGTTTGACCAGCAGCTTTACGGGTCCGTCGACTGTCGACTGAATGGATAGCGGGGCACTTGACGTTTGACCAACGGCTTTACGGGTCCGTCGACTGTCGACTGAATGGATCGCGGGGCACTTGAAAATCCGTCACTGCCCTTTCGTTGAAGATCTCTAGGAATCCACACGGCTAAACCTATAAGCTCTGATACCAATGCAAGATGACTTAGGAAAAGACAGAAAACGATGAAGCCTGAAGAAGAATAGTTCTCCTCTGTAAACACGAGTGTTTTTTTCTCCTCCCAACCTCGCCTAGATAAGTGCTGGCTCCTCTCTCCCCGTTTCCTCTGCCAGCTGTCCACTTTTGGTGAGTCCTACTATTCTTGGACTCTCTTACTCTCTAGGCTCCCCTTAACCCCGTTCGGGCGTCCAAGAGCCCGAACGGTCATTCTCGTGCATGTTCCCCTAGATTTACCTTAATGTCACATTACATGTCACTTTAATGTCACATTCAATATTTGTGACCTTAACGTTACATTAAATGTCACTTTTAATGTCACATTAATGTCACACCAACAAATCAGTTTTCTCTTCAAATTGCAGCAATGCACTAGTGGTATCACCAAGAAACTGACGCTTCCTCTTAATTATGTCAATGATCTCATCATGAAATTCTCACTTGGCAATGCCAAGCACCTCTCCCAAGGTGAATTCCACCCGACTGTTTAAGATCCGTTCTTCAAGAACCTTTTTAAGATTTGTGGCTGTCTCAATGTCAGATTGCAACTTATATCCTGCCTGCTTGTCCTTCTTTTTTCCCTCTTGTTTGCTATCATGTTTTTACTCATGACTGACCTCTTCCATAACATGCTCGGGAGGTGGCTAATTTGTAGCTTTAGGTTAATCCACACTTCTTCTTGTCACTCTTTTAGATGTCCCTGCATTATCTTCATCTCTCTTTCGTTTTTCTTCCATAAGTACATCCGTGTTTTGTACCTTTGCTAAATATGCATACACTGAATATGCATCTACCGGTGATTTCCAACTAGTTATGTCACGAATGTCTTGCCTTGCATGAGACATTTCACTATCAGTAATCTTTCTCTTTTCACCTGCATGTAAAGCATGTATCCATATTTTAACCTTTGGACCAACCATCACTTGGCCATACATTCTATCTAATTGTAGACCAAAAGCAGAAGCATGTACCGCCACATAAGCATTTCGAACAGCCAAGTCTTCCAACAACTTTTACATACCTCCCTTTCCAAAATTCAAAGCAAGAGACAATCCCGTTTCTTGTGCATGGATCTTGCCACATACATCTTTTTCCTAGCTTAGGGGCTGCTGCCCGTCCCCTATCCTCTTGTCCTTTTTCATCCAATTTTGCAACCTTCAATTGAAGATCCCACATGCCTTTGACCAATTCATCCAAGACATCTTTCATAACAAAGGCAACAATAGCAAGTACAGTAATAGGATTAGCCACAGAAGCGGGTAACTTACTGGATACTTCAATTGTTTTGCCCGGAACAGTGGGCAAGCTAGAGACATGCAATCTTTCTCTTTTTCTATGTTTTTTCATAAGTGCAGTTACAACTTCCTCGATATGTCTCCACTCTGTTTTCAAACTTGTCTCTGTAGTTTGATCCTCCAGCAAATCATCAAGCTTCTGTTAAAGCTCAAGATTAGCTGCCTATAGAAACAATTCAATTTTCTGACTTGCAAGAGCTTGTTGTTCTACAAGATCCAACTGCTCAAATCAACTTTCAAATTCTCTTAACAATTCTGTAGACACAAGACCCTTATCGAGTTATAAAAGTCACTCTTGAAAAGTCTTGCACGTAATCAAATTGGTATCTTCAATGTAAAATTCTTCTCTGAGTGTCTTCTTGAAAGCTACCCTATCAGCATCCTGCATGTATAATTCAGTAATTCACGCCTTCAATTCAAGTACAGTAACACGTACAAAATACGGGCTCCATGTAAGTTGAGCCACCCCAAAGAATTTCATCTTCTGAGTATAGATATGTACATATGCAGATACATTTCTGCCATTGAATAACTTCATCTCACACTCAACTGCTTGCAAAGCATTCATCACAACACTTTCTATTTGAGCAGAAGCCTGCATCACCTGTTGTTGTTGTTGTACCTACGTAAGCATATTCATATTTTGTACCAATTGTTGCAAAACATCACTCGAAATTGTGTTCGAAGGTTCTCACATATTGTCTTTCCTTCTTCTGACGACCTTTCATGTTGAATTCACCAATGTTGAAAGGGTTTTTGTCGAAAGGTCGAATCCACCAGGGATCAGAGGTAGAAGAAAGTAGAGATAGGAGATGGAAGAGAAGAAAAAGAATGGATAAGAGGTAAACACGACAAAGACAAAGCACAATGAATTGAATCAATATGTATTGGCAGAACCTGAAATCCTTTGTCTGGCACTACTTAGAAGCACTCTCTAAGCATTAGATCTCCTGAAGCTTCTTTGTAGAATAAAAACGTGCATCAAAATAACAACTCCTTCTCTACTGCTCAGAACCCAAATCTGATGGCTCTGTTGGCTTCGAAAGGGAGATAAAACCCTCGGACACCTGATCAAGGATCTCCCAGATCACTCCTTCTTCCTCTTCCAATTCAAAGTGTAGTTTTCAGCCTATCAACAGCGATCACGACTCGCGCGATTTCATCAATCTGTCTTTTTTATGAAAAATCCCATAACTAGCTAAAAAAGCAACTTGCTTTTTACATGCCATTCTAATCTAGAAGCTTTTCTAGCTTTTTCAATTTTTTACAATAAATAATATCAAAAATAGGCTAAAATTTTCCAAAAATTTAGTATTTTTTGACTATTCATGCTAGTCACAGTAGTACTAATGACTCAGATCACACTGACTCTCTTGATCAATAAGAAAGTTGGATGATGATGCATTCCATGCTTTTTCACACTGTGTCCGCATTGCATCACAACAACGCCCCTGAACATCGTGACATGCTCTGCTAGGAAAACGTCATTGGAATGGCATCCCAACATCCCAAGGGTCCATCATGTCCATAACTTGTGACTATGCTTGAACGATTCCAGCCATGTAGTCAATCCATCTGTGTAATGTATCTGCAAATATTTATGGCGCATATTTGATTTAAAAAAAGACCTAGGCCAAGCGATACCAGCCTTTTAATTTGTTGATCAGCTGATATTCTGAAAGAGGGAACTGATGTAGCTACACATGGAATCAAATAGCAAGCCTGTAGATGAGTGGCAACAACATAAGTAAGACACTAAAATAATGATAGATGAGATAAGTGAGCTTGTTGGTCTAATGTGTAAACTAGGGTTTCTTAAATAGGAGAGAAAAAGAGTGTGAGCTGCATGATTCACATTACAGCCTTAGCCAGACCCTTTCTAGTGAGGATTTACATTTATCCTAGCAAGTGTGTACATTCTTGCCACATCACCCACTGATTTGGCTCTAGCCCGTGTTGACACACACATGAATTGGCTGGATAGAACCAACCTTTGAAAACCCAAAGGGCAGTAAACCACTTTTAGAAAACACTTAATTCAGCATAACAATAAATTTAGAGAGAAAAATCCACATACAACAAGAGCAAAAGTGCTCTTGCACCACACATGACACTTATCGGCCCTGAAGCTTGGTGCCCCTTTCAATATTTCTTTGAATCACTAACCTATTCTAAATTTTCCTAAGAAAACAAAGACCTATTGGCTTCATGAGTTTCATCATTATGGTTGGTCCACTTGTAAGACCAAACGGCATTACCAAAAACTTATTTTGGCTTTTCTAGTCCTAAATTCCAACTTGGGAATATCTTGGGCCTCGATTCTAACTTGATGATAGTCTGATCTAGAATCAATTTTTGTGAAGAAATTTACCCCTTGTAATTGATCAAAAAGATCCTCAATCCTCAACATAGAAATTTATTCACTAGCACCTCATCTAATGCTTTATAATCTACACAATGTTGCATAGAGCCATCCTTATTTTTACCCAATAGAATTGGTAAAGTCCATGGCGAACTACTCAGTTTAATAAATTCCTTTTCCCAAAATCTTTAATTTTCCTTTCTTCTTCATATTGGGTCTTACTAAGCCTATAAGGTGGTTTAGAAATTGGGTGGGCATCCTTCACTATCTCTTTAGAATGGTCAAAATCACCCCTCTCAAATGGTAAACTAGCAGGAATTTCACTAGGAAAGACATGCCTAATTCACATCAAAATTGAGCTTATTTTCAATGTCAATCCAACAATCAATAAATCAAGAAAGATTTAAAAAATAACTCATTTGCTCCCAACTGAACCAAATTAAAAATGGTTTTTACTCCGAGTAGGGATAGAAGCTTTACCCAAGTTTTTAAGTGCATTTTTTTATTTACAAAATGGTAAAAATTGAACAACAACAAAGCAAATAAACCCATCATTTATTTCCCCAATAAACAATGGTAAAAATTGAACAACAACAAAGCAAATAAACCCATCATTTATTTCCCCAATAAACAAGGCAAGAATTAAAAGAGAATAAGCACATACCAAGCCCACAAATGTTAAGTTGCATTCATCCTCAATAGTCAACGTTTGCTTGCCTATTGGCATCAGCTTTAGCGCAATTGCAAGGCATCTCAGTGTCTCTTTTTGTCCAAAACTGCATAGCAGAGATTTCAAATATACAAAACCAATTATCTCTTGTACATAGCATCAATAAAGGTCTCACAACAGTTAACATTTCCAGAAAGACAACACAAATTGTTACAGCTGATTTAGTACTAGCCAATTGAAGAGCATGTTGGTTTCTAATAACTAACTAAGTTATCTTACAACTACACAAACAAGTAAACTCCTCACAAGCAGGAGGTATATACCTTCTTCCATACCATGAATGGGCATTTCACACATTATTTGTACTTTTGCTATCCCTTTCTCCCTCATTTGTCAAACCTTTTAGAATGGCTCAAGTACTCTCCCCTCTAGGACTAGCATTAGATTTTCCCAAGCTCAATAGATGTATGCTCTCTCTAGAATTTCGATAGAGATTATCCATACCCTCTCTAGGAGATGGGAGAGACTACAGCACGACCCCAAGTGGATGAGGAGGAGAAGCAATGATTTTACATGAACATAGGGCTCTAGTGCCTTCTATCACTTAGCACCACACATCATAGAAGCGAGAAATGCCTCCTCATAGGACCCAAAGCACCGAATGGCAAACCCAAAATTCCCCTTTTTGCCATTTATGAACCCTCTCTCTCTCTCTCTCTCTCTCTCTCTCTCTCTCTCTCTCTCTCTCTCTCTCTCTCTCTCTCTCTCTCTCTCTCTCTCTCTCTCTATATATATATATATATATATATATATATATATATATATATATATATATATATATATATATATATATATATATATATATATATATATATATATATATGTGCATACCATGGGAGTATCAAAAGAGCTCAATTGGGGTATTTTGGCACTGTATGAGAGAGTTGTGGGCAGAGTCCGGACACTTGAGGGCCTTTCGGTACCTATTTACTCCACCATTGGGGTGAAGTAGGGATGCCCCCTCTCTCCGACATTATTTGGCCTGTACATTGATAGGATTGCTGATTACATTTCACAGGAAGGAGATAGAGGAGCTCCACTAGCTAGCACTTGGATATCCCTCCTATTGTATGCAGATGACATTGTATTGATAGCTGACTCTCGAGAGGGTCTACAGAGATACTTGGATGCACTACACTCCTACACTTTGGACAGTGGGCTTTCAGTGAAAGAGATCAGCACCTAAATTCACATATGGATCTGAGGAGCTGGAGTATGTGGATTCTTATACATACCTAGGAGTCTTATTCACATGGCCCACCTTTTCTATGCGAGAGGCAGCAGACACTAGACTGACTCGCGGATACACAGCACTAGGTTGTTTGGAGAGGATGTGCCCATAGGTGCAATTCCAAGAACCCCGCACCAAGCTATGGCTCTTCGATACACTGGTCACATCCACACTACTTTACGGAGTACAGATATGGGGGCCTAGTCTTGACCACCATAGCAGATCAAGGCACACTTATGACGGATGGAGGTCGATGGAGAAACCCTAGTGTCCATGATATCCAAGATGATCAGATGTAAGGCCTCAGTGCCACATGAGATCATCAGAGCCGAGCTAGCAGCTACACCGATTGTGGTAGAGGCCCTCACCCGATCGGTCGCATACATACATAGCCTATGGGACTTACCCAGACACAGATATGCACGGTTGGCCCTTGAGTCCTCCAGATAGCTTGCCAAAGAGGGTGATACTTCATGTTGGTATGCACAAATGTCAGCCTGGTTTGAGCTCCATGGCTTTAGCATGGACAAATTACCCCCCTTCTAGTACTCCCTTGATGCACCATCTCTTGATCTGAGCAGGTTAGAGATCCGCAAGATCATCAGGATGGATCTTACCCACTTGGATATCAGACGGGCATGGTTGATGCCAGGGCAGGAGCTAGGGACAAAGATGGCTTTCTACCGTGTGCATTTCCTTCATACTACAGATGATGGATTTATTGTTCGTCCGAGATACATAAACACCCACCTTTCCCATGGGATCAGATGTACTATTGGCCAGTTGCGCACCTCCTCACATCAGCTAGAGATTGAGACTGGCAGATATAGATCCATCCCACCAGAGGAGCGCATATGCCAGATATGCCAATTAGAGCTAGAGACAGAGAAGCATTATTCGCTGCCCAGCGTATTATGAGGTCCGTGATCGTTTCCAGTCTCTTTAGATACGGATTTGGACCACTATCCAAAGTCGTGGGTTTTACTGATCAACGATGCCTTGGCCTCTTTCTTCTTGAGATACGACGGCTTTGTGACATGCGCCTCAAGAGTACAGCTGCTCCAGGACATCGAGGCCCTTCACAGAGGCAACTCTCTCACAGACTTCTTTGCAAAGGAGACTCAGAAGACTTCAATACAGTTACAGCCACAGTCCACACAAGAGCCTCTTTCACTGCCACAGTCCACACACAGACAAGGAGTACTGATTGATCGAGCCGTTCAGCTTAGCCGATCCAAACGTCCTAGGCCTCGACAAAGACATCGACGACACCTTCATAGGCAGATACAGGGGATTATTGCTTGGGCTAGAGCTAGGTCCTCCATACTCACATGAGATTGTACCATTTGGAGCTCATTGTTTCTAGATAGAGCTCTATGTTTTACACATAGCCATAGTTAGTTTCCTTTCTTATTTTGCTTTGTGCTACAAACATATTTTGCCCAAACAGTTGTACCATCATACACATGATTGTAACTCATGGTCTCATAGGTCATTTTGGCCTTTCGTAGACGTTAATATATCATTTCATTTCATCTCTCTCTCTCCACTTTTTATATTGATGTATACCAATGACATAGTCCTCATCTCCGGCACACCAGAGGGATTGCAGCACCACCTAGATGCACTAGGTGTCTTTTGTCAGGGCACGGATCTTACAATGAAAAACCAATGTTATGGTGTTTAACACTCCCTCCTAGTGGATTCAGTGATCAGTACCCCATTTCACATATGGAGAGGAGATAGTGGAGTTGGTCCAAAGATATGTTTACTTGGGAATTACATTTTCAAAGCCAAGATTCGCTTTGAGGAGAGTAGCAGACGATAGATTGACACGAGGCTACCCGGCTCTAGGGGCAATAGAGAGCCAGTGTACATGCATACAATTTCAGGAGCTTCAGATGAAGCTTTCACCCTTTGACACTTTGGTCACACAACCACTTCCGTATGGGGCCCCTATATGGGGATTGAGCCTCTACCACACAAGGAGAGCCACACAAGATCAGCTACTACCTAGGGGAGAGGAGATATCTGAGGGGTGGGAGCAAATGGAGAAACCCCTAGTACTGAGGGGTGGGAGCAAATGGAGAAACCCCTAGTACTGATGATTTCATGGATGATTCGAAGTAAGCCCTCTATGTTGCATGAAATTATCAGAGCAAAGATGGAAGCACCACCTATAGTGGTAAAGGCCCTATTCCAAACAAAAACTTTCCTACATAGGCTGTGGACCTTGCCGAGAGAAAGATACTCCCGGCTTGCACTAGAGTCATCTAGACATCTCGCATTACAAGGGGATAGTAAGTCCTGGTATGCTTGGACAGAGGCATAGCTATAGTTACATGGATTACACATGGATCACATCCCACCACTACAGTACAACTTGGATTTGCCCCACTTGGAGCTCAACTGAGAGGAGTTGAACTGCATCATCAGGATTGACATTATTTAGATACACACAACCAAGGGATGGGTGACATCTACTGAGGATCTTGAGATGAAGATGGCTTTCTACCGGAAGAATCTTCTACACATATCCCCGGTGGCTTTCTTGTCCACTCGAGATACATGGATGCACACGTCTCATGGTGTATGATGTGCCATTGGGTAGCCCCATACATCCTCACACTAGCTCCAAGTTGAGACAAGTAGATACGGCGCAAACTCCCTCCCCCCGGAGGACATGATTTGCTAGCTTTGTTAGCTCGAGCTAGAGACATAGGAGCACTACTTATGCAAATTTTCAGTGTACTATGAGGTCCAAGGGTGCTTCCATTGCTTGTTCACAGGGATTTGGGCCATATTATGGATTTCTTGGGTAAGGCATGTCTCGGGCTCTTCTTGCTAGGGCTATGCCATCACAAAGAGCACCTCTTACGAACCTAGTAGCAGAGATGTTGCACAAACTCCCTCCCCTCGGAGAACAAGATTTGCTAACTTTGTTAGCTCGAGCCAAAGACAGAGGAGCAATACTTATGCAAATGCCCAATGTACTATGACATCCAAGGATGCTTCCATTGCTTGTTCAGAGAAAGATTTGGGCCATTATCTAGGGTTATGGATTTCCTGGATCAGAGATGTCTCATGCTCTTCTTGCTACGGCTATACCACCACAAAGAGCACCTCTTATGAACCTAGTTGCAGAGACACAGGGCCACACACGAATGTGCACTCATAGAATTCAATAGAACATCGACTACTCCATCCACCACAGAGCCCTCATTGGTCCGCCCAACAGCCCCACCACGGAGGACCACCTAAGACATAGCCACAAAGAGATGCAAAGTAGATGAGGAGGAGATATGCAAAACAGGGAATCCCATACTTGTTTTCACCTTACACCTCATATGATCTACCATTATAGCCCACCAAATTGATTGTTCATTCCATCATTGTATCTTTGGTGTACTTAGCTTCTCTTACCAAAAGGATGGAGTATGTGGTCTCCTCATTGAGAGCATCTAACCAACCCTCAAAGCAATAGGTACCAAGCTGAATATTATGTTTTGGATGCAGATGATGAGGGGAAATAAGTATGGCTTCCATGTGCAACAATGCCCTTGAGTCTACACTATCTGTGAAAAATGTGGTGTGGTGATTGTGCTCAAGAGCTGACTCAATATGAAATAGGCATAACTTTTTATAACATCCTTATATACACAAGCTGCACCTCTATCCGTGACCCACACACCTGCTGTCCCTGAAACCAGCCTTTCTTCTCGGATAGGGTGGTTTAACCTAATTAAGCACTTAATTACAGCAATTAGCAAATGAACATAAACTGAAATGCTCACTTTACCTTCATAAACTTGGACAGTGGACTCCCTGTTGGCGCCAAAACTGGCGCCGCTTTCAGTATTTCTTTAATTTAATTGCTGATGGATAAATTACAAGCCGAGATTTCACAATCTCCTTGGCTAATTCAAAAGCCCCTTGCTGTTCCAATAATCAGCAAAGCATTCGGGCAAATTGCCCCTTGATTTTCACCCAGGACTTGCTCTAATGGAACCCCAACTGGTCAAATGCTGCCCCAAATTCACAATAGATGGACTGGCATCTGAAATCCTCACAATTCCACGAATTTCCGGTGCTGATTTCAGTGTACAATGCCTTTGACTGATGGCACGGGTCCCAAGGTGGCTGCTAAACCCTAATTACTGCTGTAATTTAGGGTTTACAGCAGTAAACTCTCTGCTGTCCACCAAATTTGGCTGTACTCTGCTACCCATGGCTGAGATTTGTTGAGAATACTTGAGCATAGACTGGAGGAGATGAGAGAATGCTGTAGAAAGAGAGAAAATTAGCTGAAATGTATCTTCTGATTCGTAGCTCTAATGACAAATCTGATGGCACCAACAGCTTCAAAAGGGGGGGGTAAAATACCAGCTCAGCTGGTGAGCCCTCCTCTCCTACCGCCGCCTCTCTTGAGGCGGAAGAGAAAACCTGCTACCCCTTGTCCTGTCGTGGCGCGCGATCAGTTATCGTCACCTCTCAGAGCCAAATCTGATCACCTCCTCTCCCTCCACCAAGCTCCGAATGGCTGCCATTCAGCTTCCACCACCCTCCAACCGCCTTCTCCCTAGTTGCATGGGAAAGTTTTGCCAAGTGGCAGTCTTCCTAATGCATTTTCAACCATTAAATTAATTTCAGCCCTTTTGACCCTGCCCAAAATTAAACATGCCCATCTAGAATGAAATCGGCTAGGCCATTTGCACCTTGGAGTGGTTCCCAACCTCTATTGACCCATAGACTAGCATTACTTAATTAATTAATGCTAGTCCCTAGTATCACCACTGACACTTAATGGCCAAACAATTGTCCTAGGGTCCAACCTGGCACCAACTAACCACCAAAACCCAGTTGGCATAACTTAACACACCTTTTGCCTTTAACACCCACTACATCCTCGGGGTCCTTGGCCCGTTCCCATGAAATAACTGCCATGTGCATCACATGTGCTAAACAACCTTGCACATTTGATTAGTAACTTAATCAAATGTTACTAGCAAGATTAAAGCATCTCAAAATTTCATCCCCGTGGCAGTCCCCCATGTTACTATCATAGACTCTTACTAGACCATGAATTACCAGCCTAAGGGGACTCCTTTATACAACTCACTACATTTTTCTTTCCCATTTATTAATGTATCCCAGTTGAGCTGTGTTTTCAACTGTAAATAGACTAAATATGTTTCATTTCTAATCTTTAATTTATGTATTGAATAGAAATCTGATCATGTATCTTTTTGAAACATACATTTCATAATTATGCAGTGTACAATTGATTGTTTAGATAATAGAAGAATCAGTACATTCCTGTGAGCTCTACACATGAAATTCATTATCAACAAATTGTGATCTAAGGCTACTGTCAAAACAGATGCAGACTAATTGGTCAGGATTTATAACTGTACCTGTTAAACTTCTCCTCTAATTCTGCACGAATTTCAGCTGTCATTGGAGCTGCCGAACCATCTTCATTACAAAGCACATAGGTACACCTGGCAATGATCACTTCTGGAGCACCTTTACAAAACAGAATCTCCTGCTGCTTTCTTGTGCAAAGCACACTCATCATTTTCCGCTCCCTTGAAAAGTCCAGCATGGCTATCTACATTGTCAAAGTGAGAAATTTTTTCAGTGCGAGGAAACTCCAAAAGGGACCTTGCATAGCATATAATATGCCACTGAAAGTAAGCCCATGATTATGATAAAAGCCCATGATTATGATAAAAGCTTTTCCAAGTCTAACAGAATTAAGGAGGTAAGTTATCACAAAAAGAGAGGCAGGTGCACTACCCATGAATACAAAATAAAGCTATGGCTTGAAAGAGTCGATCATAGCATTACCTTTTTAAATTGTTGTTCCCAGTAGTGATTACAATATGATGTGCGTTCCACTTTGCTCAGCATAGTCAATGCTGTTGGCATAGAGTCAAATCCTGGTAGCCCTACCTTCACACAAGTAAAAGCATTTGGGTCATTAGCAGAGTCGCTGTGATTCAAAGCTACAAAATCACAGCCTCCTCGCATTGATGGCATATCTTGGGAGGAAGATTAAGTAAAGCAGCTCATTTCATCTTTCCTACAAAGAAATCTCACATGTGATTGTTGCTTTAGTACTTAGCTCAAGCAGATACCTAGTTGAGGAGGCCTAAAAAGTGTGAGATATGAACCTGTCTTTCAATTTCATGAAAATTTCCTCCAGAACCTAAGGCACTTAAATCTAATCATCCAGTGCCTCCAAAACTTTATATTTCCAAGGACATGTGAAAACTTCCTGATTTCTATTCTCTTCTGAATGTTTAAAATCCCTACATTGACTCAGCCTATCCATCCACTACCAGCGGAGGAATGCCACCATGATGCATCTGATCTACCATCTAGTGTGCATGCCAATATCCTGAAAACCCTGAGTCCAAGCCAGCCACACTGAGTCTGGTACATCCCACTGTATTTACATTGACAATATATATCAATTTACCCCAAGAATACACATACATCTATCAAGGGGGCAGGTGAAGGTTTCGGCAAATAAATGTTAAGGCTACATGATCACAGTCTCCTTTTCCTATGGCATATGCAAAGGGGCTAGAAAATCCCTCAACTTTGCTGCAATTATATTTGGCTACGCAAAGACTTCGGACTACCTGTTAAGCCTCTTCGAACTGCATGCATATCTGCCCTCCTGCTGTTGCTGCAACTTTCATCCCTCATTCTCTCACGTTACTGCACCAACTTTCCATCATCTCATCAGTATCATCATTAGGAAGTGAAACCCACTGCTGACATTTCCATCCCCTCAAATGCCATCACGCTTCTAGAGGATTGCTGGTGCTGTTGCCATCTCCCACAGCTAACATCATCATTGCTGCCCTTCATGTCAACCTCCAGCTGCTCATGTCATCAGCCAAAGCTGTGTTTTCAATCAGCTGCTGCTTCTCATTCAGGTGCCTGCATTTTTGCTGTCATTGTCAGACGTCACAGCTGCTGCTGCACGTCACTGATATCACACATCCTCTCAGCCTCCAGTGCCCTCCTCATCCCGGGAATTGCTGCCTTTTGGCTTTTCTCATGTTTGTATGGCTGCATTTTTCTGCCAGCATCAATGCATCAATGCCACCATCAAACATTTACAGCGCTACTGTGTTTCACTGATTTTCAGGTATCCCCTCAGCTTCTGTATCCCAGGAACTGCTAACATTTTGACTTTTCTCATGCATGCCTAGCTTCCCGGTCCTTTCCTTCATCATCCAGCATTGTGTTTGGTGATTTTCAGCACTCAGAATCTGTCATAGAGGCTGACACACCCCCTTAGCTTTCTCCTAAGAGGGTCTGTGGCTGTTGGACATCCCTTTACCCCTTGAGCATCCATTGTGTCATGTCAACATCAGTTTGTTCAATGAGTTTTCAGTATGCGCTCCTTCTCTCTCTTCTACATTTGCATTTTGTTAGAGTTTATAGTGCTAGTTGTAAATATGTGCGCTTTATCCTCACATAATATCAAAGCCCATGTTCTTTTAAAAAGTACCCTAAGCTTTCATGAGCATTAGACTTGCACAAGCAGCATGAAATAACTCATGATGTTGTATAGCCGCCTTTAACTTGGGAATGCCCCATTGACCACCTTGCTTCTCCCCCTCTAGTGGATCTTTGGAAGCATTCCTCCCTTGATGTAGACGCCAATGCCAATGATTGCCTCCATCCCCTAGGTATCATTCCGTGAGGCCAATGCCAATGATTGCCTCCATCCCCTAGGTATCATTCCGTGAGGCCTAACTCTCCTAACATATTCCTTGTTCAGAAGATCCATCTTGGTTGCAGCAAAAAACTGCTGAGGATGGTCACCTCTCAGCTGGGGGAGAACATATCATCATCCTCATGGCAATGAGTAGAGACTCAGATTGTTAGCAGCATGATTGCAAGCAGTCCAGCACTCCAACTCACCTACCAGCATATCTTTGACCTTCTTGGTATTATATTTCTCCAACTAACTTCTATAGTTGCTCAATTTGCAAAGTGGATCTACCAATTCAAATTTTGTATTGCTCTGATATGACTAAGTTGCAAACTAAGAGCTAAACGGCAAAGTCTGTGCCCACCATTAATGTTGATTGATTCTATGTAAATATGCTGAGTCTAAACTGTATAACAACCTCTATGACAATGGATTTGTAACTCACTAACCTTTTCTGCAAGTACACGCAATGAAACTTCTGTTGATTCCCCTATTTTTTCATAGGTTCCCTTGTCTGAGTTGTAATGTACGGAAGATTCATTGCAAAGTGCAGAGCACATGGCAATATGTAATAAACAAGGGAGCTGTGCTGGATGCTCAATCTGTACAAGATACAAAAAGTATACCAACAGCCTCAATTGGTAGTCCAGCACGAGTTTTAATGAGCAGTATGAAACATATAAACCTTGAATTAATACCTGCCCACCAGTAGAGGTCAAGATCACACCATCTGGGGCATAAGTTGAGCCTGTGACTTCATACTGTACAGAAAACGGGCCCTCATGTACGGATCTAATCACACAGATCTGCAACACAACAGAACATCATACTTCTGCAGATTTAAAGAACATCAGAAAAGGCTGCCATGATTCATCAGAAATGCACATAATTTAAAATAGTATGGTCCTGTGAGCCATACGACATTCTCATCAAGGATGTCTTCATATACAATTGTACTTGCTTATGGTGCAACAATGATAATGTATTCTCTTTTTAAAACCAGAAGTGTTCTTATAAACATGAGGATGCAAGCCTCCTGGATCATACATTAGGAAAGAAGAACAAAAGAATGTGCAGATCTTTCCAAACAAGCATTATTTTCATAATACCAGCAAAAAGAAACTTAATTTTGGTATGTTCTTTCTTTAAAATAAGCTCAAGTGCAGAAAAAAAGCCTGCTAGTGTTTATGCTGTGCATATTGTTACTTAACCAAAAACTTGTACCTGTTTCATTGTCCAGTCTAAAGTTTTGGACTCTTGATACAGTTAACTCTGGTAATGATTCAAGTCACCTAACCAAACACCTCAAGTTTTCAAAAAACTTTGTATCAAGGGTTTCATCGTTAAAATTATCTCAAGCCATCCAATTTCCTTCTTTCTGATTTTCAGTCAATATTTTCATAAAAAGGGTTCCTTCAAGTCTGTCTAAGAGTCGCCACTACTTAATTTTCTCAAAGGCTCATACACCACTTACACACCTTGCCTATTATAGAGACTTACATCAAGCCCCAGCCACAGATTACTATGGCATCCATGACCAGACCTCACGGCTGTGAGGGTGAGAGAGAGAAATATAGACTAGCAAACCATCAAGAGAATGGTTATAAAGAGCATGCACAGATCCCTTATCCCCCATCCATAGAGGACGAGGTCATGAAAGCTCTGGCTGCTCTGCTGTCAGGCAAGCACCATGGAGATGATGGCCTGTCAGGAATTTTTCTATGAGCTATTGGCATCAGCTGTCATGCCACAAACAGATACTCAAGGAATGAGTCACCTCATTCACAAAGGGAACAGACAGATGGGAGATTGCTCAGTGGAGATCCATCACCTCGCTAAGGGACTGCTTACGGGATCCTTCTCAACATGATCACCCTCCAGGTTTCCCCAATGTTACACAATCCAAAAGCACGGTACCCTGGACAAGATTTTCACCTTACAGGAATCTGCGGCTCTTTCTTGCTCCAGGAACCAGGACCTCATTGCATTGCTCCTTGACTTTGAGAAGACTTATGACAGAGAAGATTGACAGTTTTGTGAAGGCACCATGTCCACCTTTGCACTGCCCTGATTTGCAGGCTGCAGTCCTCCCCTACCTGTAGGCTGTGTGCATCGTCTCTGCCCTGCCTCTCACCACTTACACCAACCCTTCATTACAACAGGAAACCCCTTTTTCTTCACTTTTCTCTCCACAGTCTCCTACCTCCACTCATGCTTGCTAGTATGTGAGTGTTGCCACCAAACCCTATCCCCTTACATAGTGTTAACCCTCCCTCTACTCTCATCTTAGTTATGCCTATGGTGCACCCTCTCTCAAAGCAGGATTCCTCCAGCTTCTGGAGCCCAAAGCTCAAGTTTGGGGTCTACTTCAAGGATGTGCAATGGAACCTGCCATGCAAACTTCCATTGCACCTGAGTTCTCCAATTTGTGTGTTGTGACCTCTAATGAACAACTTTAGTCAGTACAAACAACAAAGAAGTATTTGGAGACAACAATTCTTGGCCAAATTGTAGGATGCTCACCCTCCCATCACCCTCCACTTCCCAATGCTAGCCCAATGCAGCAGTGGGGTACAGCCACCTGGTGGAGGACATTGGATGCCTCTTTGACACACTGCTCCTGGCTTCATTTGAGGATGCCGCAACCTGTGTACGATGCTTAAGGTCTAGATGGTTGTTACAAGCACATGCAAAATCCCTAATGCTGTCGAGATTACGGTCAGAGACACCACAGTTTGGCAGCAGATCATTGTTAAAGGCAGTCAAATCAATACCTCTGACACTGCAAGTTTGTATGTCATGGGTTGATTGCCCTCTCAATTTGGCTAGAAGCCAACATAAATAGAGGCCCAGCTATGGCAGGTTTCCTGTAGAGTGTGCAAGATGTGGACAGCAAAGAGACTCAGAGGCACTGCCAATTGGGACTACACCACTGTCTAGGAGTTCTTGAGGAGAGCCCCCCAAGATCTGCTTCCATGGTACAATGGAGACTATGATAGTGACCTAGCAGCAATAGCTTGGGTCATAGACACAAAGGCCCAATGTATGAATACAAGGCTCTCACTAGATTTCTTGCAGGCAGAGTGGATTGAGGGCATAGTTGCCGGGGGTTTCTAAAACAAGAGGTATGAAATGGTTCTCATAGGTTTCATATGAGTTTCATAAAATGTTAGAAACCAGTTTCATTCGAATCGGAAAAAAATGGAACTTTATATACATACACAATATAACTCATGCAACGGACAGCTTGGGAGGGTATCCCATGCTGCAGGTATCCCAAATGTGCATATGATGAAGGTTGAGCCTCCCCCATAGGTGCATGAGCACCACCCAGAAATGTAGATGTAGAGGTCCCCTGACCCACTGCCTGGAAATGCCATCCTCAACGTCCTAGCTATAGGCTAAGAAGCAAAGAGCTGCTATTCCCCTGACCCACTGCTCTGGAAATCCCATCCTCAACATCATGCCATCTAAGAACTAGTCAACACAGTCATATGCCTTCTCAAAGTCAAGAAGGAACACCATAAGGTCTTGGTTCCTAGATCAAGTCAAAGCTGTGGACTCCTAGGAAGTGAAGATGTTGTCATCTCAAGTTGTAATCCTTCATGTCAATCTTGGTCACTTCCATTTGTTGGGGATTAGTCTTTTGGGCACTTATTTCTTAATTTAGATATTATCTACTGTTGCATTATGAGTCCAGCACAATTTAAAAAAGCTTGCCCAACACTCAAAAGTGACCCACTACTTTAAAGTACTTCAAAAGTGGTCCCACCTACTTTAAACTGGTAAGACAGACTGCCTTAAAGCAGGCATTGTTAGTAGTAGTTTGAAAGCACTATTCAATGCAGTTAGAAATAAAGGAGTTAAAAAAGTAGTCAAAGAGCCATCTGTTCACTGCTTTCTCAACACCAGTTATGTTTTTGAATAAACCACATGACAAAATTGTCGAACAAACAATCCTCATGGGAGTTGAAAAGACTTCTTCGAGAACCATTTGTTGCCAAATGGAGTTTGTGGCAAGCAGCCTAATGACAGCATAAGCTTTGGTTTGTCTACTCCAAAGTCTTCACCATGTATGCATTTGAGTGGCTTTCAATATCAGCCAAGATCAATCAATATAGATTACTCCCAGACTTTGATAGAAGAATCTATCATTTTACTAATGGTAGTCGCATGCAGACAGGGATGTACTTGCCTAGGGGTACTTTGTTCAAAAAGGATTTACTAGAATTTTCTTCTCTCTGAAAGAAGAAGGGATCCCTCTTTGCAGTCTGAGATGATGGCAGATGCACAACACAATGGCAAGACAATGGCAAGGTACGAATCATGATAGATGATTATAGCATTACAATATGCTACAATAGGAAGGGGTACAGTCATCCAAATCAGGCTATGTATACTCTCAATGTATGGAGGTATTTGGCCTATAACAGGAGACCCTTGCGAAGACTGCATTGGGACCCAAGAGCATAAAGAGATCATTTCTAGGATAGGGCTCTAGAAATTCCCTTATGCCAGTCCATAGACAAAGTAGAGAGGAGGATTCATAAGAGTAGATTCAGAGCGACTCCAACTGCAGCACAGCATTATTACAGGCATGTCTGCCTTAGCCCTTCCTGACAGATATATGGAGGAGATTGGAGGACGGCTTTAGGCCAAGAAAGGTCGCCTTTTTTGTTTGTCTTTTAGCACATAGGAGTCTAGCAATACGCACCTACCTTGGCATTGGTAGAAGTCTGTATGCAACTCAGTAGGCATTTGGCAAAACCCAGCTTTGGAGGAGAGCTCTTAGGCTGGTCTTTCAAGGACTCAAGAAAAGGTGATAGTTACTGAGAAGCAATTTCTTAACCAACTTATGAGAGGATTCATGAGAGTTTCCTGAGAGGATTTGTTTTCATGAGAATTTTATGAGAGGGCATGTTTTCACGAGTGTTTCATGTGCTAAGAGAATTTCATGAGAGGACTTGTTTTCATATCTCAGGGCACCAGAGGGGAGCCATACACACTCCAAAATTTCACTCATTTACTGCCATAGTTTGGAACACATTTCCAGTACATGATACATTTTGGACAGCTAGATACAGTTAGCAAACCTTCCTTCAGGCACTCTCAGCCACATCCGTGCAGAGTGTATATACTTTCAGGTAGATGGGAGGACTACAACAAGACTTAGATGAGATGAGGAGGTGAGATGCCTCCTCAAGCATTTAAGAGTCCAGCACATTCTCTCAGTGAGAGATTCCCCATACAATTTCGCACTATAGACCCTAAACTAGTTCTTTTGTTAGCCCTTATACTAAATATGCTTCCTTGAAAGCAACCAGCTTGGGAGATGTATATGCTTGGGAGATGTATATGCTGTTGAGCTAAAATATACATTACTTGCTGATTAGCCTCTTAAACAGCACCAAAACACACTAAAAATGTTCTTTTAGAGTGAAACCCTAAAACAGGGAGCAGTTCCAGAGAGTTCAGTGGAAACCCTAAAACAGGGAGCGGTTCGAGAGAGTTTAGTGGAAACCCTAATTTTTGGGGCACCCTTCCACATCTATAAATAGACACGCTGCCCCCATTCAGCGATTATCCTTGTTTGCAGGTTACACCAGCCCACACACCCTTTGCTGCTGTTGGCACCCAATTTCCAGCCTGTAGCCGCCTCCATCTGCTGTCCAGCCATCATCGACTGCAGCCACATTATCTTCAGCCTATCCATTGCTGTAGGCGACAGCTCCACGCTGCTGGCCACTGCTCCAGACTGTCCCAGACTGCTGTTTAGCCTGTTGTCCATCATCTCCAGGGTCAGCCAGCCTCCCTTTTCAGCATTGCAGGCCCTGACACTCTCAGACACTGTTTCAGCCTGCTGTTTACAGCAAACTGTGCACAGTTTCCAGCCTCCGATCGGTGTTACATGCTGCGTTTACCAGTTTCCAATCTCCAGACCGCTGTGTTTTGGTGAGCAGCCTGCTGCCATTCACTATTCAACACTCCTACACTCCGACCGGTGGCCACAGACTTGGGATCCGTCTTCGGTGGACATCACACTCCGACATTGCTCTGCCCTTGAGCACATTGTACACTCTTACATTCATTTACAGTATTCATTCACTTCAGAGTTGTGTTCTCTCTCTTCCTTCTTCTATTTGTGTTTGAGTTTTTGTATTTGAGTTTTGAGTTTTGCATTTAGGGTTTGAGTTTTTGAGTTTTGCGTTTAGGGTTTGAGTTTTGCCCTCTATGTCTGGGTCTGTCTCTTTGTGTTTCTATCGTAGTTGTACACTCTATGTGTCCTTAGTGCAAACCCTAGCAGTTTCCTTCACATGGTATCAGAGCCGGTGCTCTTGTAAAGAGTATCCTGCAGATATTGTGGAGAGCTAGTCTTTGTGCGAGGCACACAATACGACTCGTAACCGAATCACAATGTCCCAAACACCTTCTTCTCCAGTTCCTATGATGTCTTATCAGGTTTCTCCATCATTGGAGGCCCTGAGACGGCATTATGGACTCGATGAGAAAGACGACACTCCACCTTCACCAGATTTCACTAACATGACAGAGGAGGGCTTTGAGGAGTACCATGGCAACAAGTATGGTGATGTTTACACCCCTCCTACCAATTTTGCTACCACATCCGGACCAGTTGGTGAGGTTGGCCACCTCTCCGATCATGGAGGACATACGGCATTCGAAACATCTGGCTATCCATCTTCATCATCTCAGTCAGGTCCAATGTCAGGTTTATATAATTCTTTTGTTTTGCATGGATCAAAACCCCCACCTGTTTCTTCTTTTGAGGTACAGGATCCGGATGGCTTTGCTTATGTGAACTTCAATAGAGGGGGCTCACGAAGCAGACGAAATTGAGGTACATCTATAGCTTCTGTTTCATTTGAGCATATCACACACACTTCTCACTTCCCTCCCATCCCACCCTCTTCTCTATCCCACCTCTCATCATCTTTCTAAAACCTTGGATTACACTCCACATCTGCATCACACACCCTAGGGGTTGGATCTTCCATCTCTGCTCCTAGCACCTTTTCCTTCTCAACCCCATTCTCTACCTGTTTGCACCATGGTACTTCGTTAGGGGGAATGCCACCCTTTGACATAATGTCTCTCACCTTTCAGTACATGAGCACACCCATAACTCCTAGGACGATTGTCTTGGGCATCCCCCTCACTATCCCCAGCTTCACATCTCACATGACCACTCATATGCAGGGGTTTCCATCCTCAGCTTATGATGCGCCTTCACACTCTCCTTGGGTTACACCTACGCAGGGATTCCCATCTTCTTCTCACCGTGTTCCCGTCCCACCTCCTTGGGTTCCTCATGTGGCTACCATGCCCATGCCTAGTCAACCCATCCCTACCTATGGATCCACTTGCACACTACATGCATGCCTAGTGGGCACTCTGGGGCCCATTCCCAAGTGTACTCCACTCCCCCATCCTACCCACACTACAATTTTTCACACTATCCATCTTCGAGCACTACCACTCCTGTTGCAACGGCCAAGAATGCCTCACAGATAAGACACGTTTTAACGGGTCAAATTTCACCACTTGGTCTAATTTCATGCAACAAGTGCTTGAGTCTCAGGGTCTTTGGGGCCTCGTCATTGGTCTAGAGCCTATGCTGGACCCTCGACTAGCTCACCCTAATTACATCCGTCAATGAAGAGCCCGCAATGCCACAACCAATGTTGAGCTGACGCAGGGATTGCTTCCTGAGTTTCACTCTCAGTTCTAGCACTTCTCGCTCGCATCAAAGCGTTGGAGTCACCTTCTTGACCGCTATGCGGCTCGTGATCGTACTCGGCGCATCAATCTCAACTTTGAGCTTCAAGAGTTTCTATTAAGGAAGGGGATGATCTGAAAGTCAAGCTGGCTAAGTATAGGCAGTTACTTGCCGAGTTCGCCACTACTAGCTCTCCAAAGTCAGATGACGATCAAGTTACATTCTTCTTAAAAAAGTTGCCCGACAAGTACTTCAATTTCATTCAACACATCATCTCCCAACCTAGATTGCCAACCTTCTACAAGTTTGAGTGCCAGTTCTTGCGTTACGCGAGGCTGTATGATCAAGTCCACAAAAAATCCTCATCACAACCTTATTTAGAGCAGGGTTAGTTGCCTCTTCTTTGGGAGGAACAACCACTAGCGACAAGAACTTGCCAGATACGAAGGCAAGCCAATCAAAGGGTGACTCGTCTTCCTCAAATGGAACCAAAGAATCTAGAACTATCTGATAGCAACTCCCTAAGAAAAACGGTTTTGCACACATTGCCAGAGAGCAAGCCATGTGGACGAAGAGAATCGCTCCAAGGCCCAGGGTCTTCCACCTAAAAAGCCTCCGCAGGCCACTGCGACTGCACAATCTAGTGGAGCTACGCCCTCCGCTCTTGCTTCATTTGCTCCCTGAGCACCCGTTGTTGCTGCTGTTGGACATGTGGCTCAAGTACACTCAGCGGCCCCTCTCTTTCACTACCCCTGAGGGATTGACTAATTGGTCTACAGGTTCCGATCCCGTTGCAGTTCGTGCATCCATCTCACCTTCCTCTCCACCTCGTCAAGCGTTCCCTTGGCAGAGCCCTGCTACTAGACATACGCAATGGTAGCCACCTTCTTCAACTTGCATGGCTCTAGGTCCTTTCGGATACCCTAGGTCAGTCTAGCATTCATTTTTCGCAATCTTAGAGTCGGGCCCATAGGATTCATTTTCCTTAGTTTTTTCATTTTTTTGTCTTCCCCTGCATTTCCTCACACACATACATATTTATTGCATTTATTTTGAGTTAGATTTTCTTTTTGTTATGTTTTGCTTTGGAGCATCTCACTACTAGCCTCTGTGTTTGCAGATTCTCATCTCTTTTGCACGGTTTTGTCTTTCAATGTAGAGCTAACTTGCAGATTTCTTTGGTCCTCCCTGGGCTAGAGACGTGGAGATGTGCACCGTTCCTTTCATGGTTTCATCATCCTAGGAGTGCTTGCTCTTCTTCCAGCATGGCGGTTTCCTCTCCCGAGGTGGATCGTGTAGCATCTCTCTCGATGCTATCATGGCGGTGACTTCTACCTTGCTCTTCTAGCGGGGTGCTTCATCCACTTCATCCACTTCATCTTCTTTCATTCCTTATGGTTCTCGGCACCATATGAAGACCGATATCAGGCTCCTCTCCCTTCTTCGGCATCTACATCCAGGTTGAGAGGGGGTTCCTACCCTTCTTGGTATTCTATAGACTTCAGTACTTTGTCTTCGACATCAACTTTTTCCCCTTGTTATACCTTACTCTTGGCATTGCATGATTACATCATCCTTGTACTAGGCCGCTTGGGCAAGTGAACAATTTCTCCACGAGAAACACTGTCTTAGTGGCACCTGCTGCATGAGCATTCTTCAACATGTAGCATACTTTGCATCTCGTTGTGCAGAGCACCACTTGCGCGGATCCTAAGCTGTTTCCACTGGTGGTTGTTGTTACCATACCACCCTCCTTTTTCATCACATAGATACCTCATTATCCATTTTTCCTCATCATCGACACCCTAAGTGGATGGGTTAGCTTGTATTGTTTTGTGATGTGCTGGGTGTACCCTCCCTACTCCCATCTTCTGCGTCACTTTTAGACAATTGGCCGCATCCCATCAAATTTACTTCACTTATTCAAAAAAACAAAAACAAAAAAAAAATCCATGTGGTTCCATCCGCCTTTGTAGGGCTTGGTAGGCTACTCGGCAACCGACATGCACCCTTTGTCTGGTGCCCTATCCTCTCTAGGGTGACTACTTGGATTCCCTTGGTACGATAACCATCGCCTCTATAGTCTTGGTAGGCCACTGGGCAGCCGACGTGCACCCTTTCTCCGATGCCTTGACTGCTTTGAGATGGGACGCCTTGGGATACATAAACATCACAATGGCTGGCCTAACCTTTCAGCTCAGTTTTGGGCTTGAGAGGGGGCATTGAGTTAAAATATGAATTACTTGCTGATTAGCCTCTTAAACAGCCCCAAAGCACACTAAAAATGCTCTTTTAGAGTAAAACCCTAAAACGGGGAGTGGTTCGAGAGAGTTCAGTGGAAACCCTAAAACAGGGAGCTTCGAGAGAGTTTAGTGAAAACCCTAATTTTTGGGGCACCCTTCCACATCTATAAATAGACAGGCTGCCCCCATTCAATGATTATCCTTGTTTGCAGGTTACACCAGCCCACGCACCCTCTACTGCTATTGGCGCCCAATTTCCAGCCTGCAGCCCACCTCCATTTGCTGTCCAGCCATCATCGACTGCAGCCACATTATCTTCAGCCTATCCATTGCTATAGGCGACAGCTCCACGCTGCTGGCCACTGCTCCAAACTGTCCCAGACTGCTGATCAGCCTGCTGTCCATCATCTCCAGGGTCAGCTAGCCTGCGTTTTCAGCATTGCAGGCCCTGACACTCTCAGACACTGTTTCAGACTGCTGTTTACAGCAAACTGTGCACATTTTCCAGCCTCCGATTGGTGGTACACTGCTGCGTTTACCAGTTTCCAACCTCCAAACAGCTGTGTTTTGGTGAACAGCCTGCTGCCATTCACTATTCAACACTCCTACACTCCGACTAGTGGCCACAGACTTGGGATCCATCTTCGGTGGACGTGACACTCCGACATTGCTCTGCCCTTGAGCACACTGTACACTCTTACATTCATTTACAGCATTCATTAACTTCAGAGTTGTGTTCTCTCTCTCCCTTCTTCTGTTTGTGTTTGAATTTTTGTATTTGAGTTTTGAGTTTTGCATTTAGCGTTTGAGTTTTTGAGTTTTGCGTTTAGGGTTTGAGTTTTGCCCTCTGTGTCTATGTCTGTCTCTTTGTGTTTCTATCGTGGTCGTACACTCTGTGTGTCCTCAGTGCAAACCGTAGCAGTTTCCTTCACATATGCTTCTATCCTATCATATATCAAGCATGTACCCTTTTCACCTTAGTGATGACTATTGCTGAGCAGGCTTTTGGATACAAATCCTTTTTAAAGGCACCATTTCTCTTGACTTAACAGTGTGATATAAAGGATTGAAATCTGTAATGGATACAATACAGCTGGCTGGCCTTCTCTAAGACCTTTTCCAAGCAATGAGGTGTGTTCAAATAATAAAGCCAGCAAATATATCAAGAGGAATTTGACACAGATCTGCAGTAACTTAAAATAAGTTACACACCTAATGATTGAATTAAACTTTTCCATATTTATACAGACCAAGGGGTGGCATCAGAATATTTTGAATTGAGTAATTAAGACTGCCCCTCAACTTACCGAAACAGAAGCTTTTCCACATCAAATAAACCCAGTCAAGAGAATGATTGAAAGCATGTCTTCTCTACAAGAACCTGACGAACAAATGTTGACAAAACCAAAACCTTACCTTAGAAACCGACATCATATTTGTTGTCAATGTGCCAGTCTTATCACTGCAAATCACTGTAGTGCATCCTAATGTCTCAACTGATGGCAACGAGCGTATAATTGCATTTAGCTTTGCCATTCTTTTGGTCCCAAGCGCTAAGCAGCTGAGTTGAAGACACAGAGGTAACTTTTAAAATGATATAAAATTAACCTTACATCAACTTTTAAGTAGCAAAACAGTGAACTTTCTACATTTTCAAAACTCTATCAAGTAAGTAATTGTCACGTATGGTACCGATCGGGGGTAATGTATTTAAAGACTTGATAAGAAAAAAGAATCCATTATCGATCTGAACCTTACGTTGTCACAACAGCAGGCAATCCTTCAGGAATTGCTGCTACCGCCAAAGCAACTGCAATCTTCATCCATTGAAATACATCATTAACGACTGAAACATAAAGCTGTGTCATTTATCACTCAACAGCACAAAATTATTGAATTCAATCTATGCAGTTCCATATCCATGAATAATTTGTGCAAGTTTTGTATTCCCTTGGAAAAGCAGGACTTGTAGAACTCACCTTGAAATAATGGATTGCCCCTCCTAAGACTCCTCCATGTGATGCATCCCCAAAGTGGCCAATATTAACAATCCACACCAGCAAACAAATAACTGCAATCACCTGAGTCGCATTCATAAATGCAGTATATTAGCTGTATCTTTTCTGACTATTTACAAACCTAATTAGCGTCCAACAGGTAAGATATGACCTAGAGTTTCTTCTGGCTACTTAGTAAAATAGCAAGCCTGCTGAGATGACGGACTGGACATAGATTTACGTGATAACTGGAAATTTGCAGTAGGATTGGAAAAATAAATGTTTCAAGTTTCATGTCCAAAAAAAGTAAATATGGAATCACAATTGAGTTTTTGGTAGTAACTTGGAGGACTATAGCAGCCTCTTTAGAGTTTATGAGTATTCACCAGTAGATTCACCTACTTGGGAAGTTTTGCCTAAGAAAGGAGATTTCTATTTATAACAACTGACATTTCACATGGCCCTTGCATTAGAGTTTTTTTACCTTGAGAAAAGAAATTTTCTAGTAAGGACATGTCAAAAGAAAATTGTTCTTTTTCAATATTTCATCAATGTCCTTTACACAGCTTATCTTGTATATTTATCCTGAAATCTTTGCTGAGGTGTTATTAAAAGATTCATCTTTTCTTGGGGGGAAAACGAATTCTTTTTATAACAACTTACACAAACTAGACCAAGATAGATATAGTACGAGCCTTGTAAAGAACATCAATTAATAGGAACAAAAAACCATAATACATCCATGTAGCACCCTACAGGTTCTCCCATTACCCAAGGGTACAAATGCAGGCTCCCCCATTAACCAAGGGTGCGAATAATTGGTGGTCTCTACAATGTGTATGTTTTGTGCCTCAATGGCACCTTGTCTATATAGAATCCCATCTGTGATAGTTCCCAAACCCTTTTTTGTCTACAAGAAGCCTAATTGAACTGAAGCCTAGTTGAAGCATCTAGGTACACACTATTAGCCACATAGGCACTATCTAGGCACATGAACAAAGAGTACCACCTCTCGTAAGTTCAATCTTGATCAACCAAGATAGTGGAATCTCTTTTTTTTTTGTAATGAGTGTTTATATTATATCAAATCATAGGAGTGCAAGAGTCAGATCACATGAAGGATACAAAAGTCAAGGCAAAGAAGCAGAAGAGATCGCCGTATGCGAAGGAGCTAAAGCCTCCCTAGGGCGAAGATCAGCAAGCTGAACAAGATCTAACTGCCAATGTAGAAGACCCTTGATCCTAGCAATATGTCACTAGATACCTGTGGCGGATTCAAAGACAAAAGCACTCGGGATAACTCACTTTGCCAACAATCTCAAAATCTGATAAAATGGAACAAAATCCCACAGCGTGCCCCGACACCAGCTTGCCACCTGCCTCTCTCCCACCACCTGCCCCTGCCATGTGCTTCTCGCCCCCCCACCTGCCCTGGCCACTTGCTTCTGCCTGCCACCTGCTCACCACCAGAGCTGCAGCTTCTGCCTGCCGCCCTGTAGTACGTTGCTTCATGACTCACTATAGTGAACATGTGGCTGAGTGACAATATCAAAAAGTCTGAATTAAAGATTGAGGCTCAAGATGTGGAGATTAAATGATAAATCACTTAAGCAGCAACTAAATAACCTACAGCTTCATCCCAAATTGGAAGAAGGAGAAATCCAACCCAACATGGTCGAAGAGCACGGCTGCATAAAAGAGAAAGTACAGCAGCTACTTGAACCAGGACTCTAGAGAGGCCTGGAGTTATTTTAGAGAGCATTGCCCAGCCATGCCTATCCCATCCACTGCTACATGGGAGTAGTATGCAGCCAGCCTCTACACACTAGCAAATCAGCCCTCTCTCTTGGTTCCACCAGAGCCTTGCCCAAAGGCCACCACTTTCTTTGTTGAGACTATGGTCCAAGAGGCCATTGGCAAACACTGGAGAGGAAAGGCACTGGATCATGATGAAGTGGTAGCTGAGCACTTGATTCATGCTAGGGACTTGGTAGCGGGATTCTTAGCTTACATGTTTAACATAGCCATGTGTGAAGGCCTCCCAAAGAGCTGGAGCACAAAAACTATTGTGCCTATCCTCAAATCACGGGATCCGACTCTACCTAGTAATTATTGCACGATTATGGTGGGACATACATTGGCTAAGTCATATGCCTCCATCCTTGAGCATGAGTTGAGCAGATGGGTAGAGATGTGGGATCTCAGAGCATAGGGACAGGCAGGCTTTAGGAGAGGCTTCTCCACACTAGATCACATCCTCCACTTAAAGTGATTATTGAGGAGGCCAGGGCCCATGGCTGACGGATCTATTGTTGCTTTGTCGATTTTTGCAAAGCCTTCAACATAGTACTAAGAGGCAAGCTGATACACAAACAGCATGCTATGGAAGTACCAAAAGAGCTCAATTGGGGATTTTGCCATTGTATGAGAGGATTGTTGGTATGGCACAAACATCAAAGAGTCTTTTAGCACATCTCTACCCCACCATTGGGGTGAAGCAAGGATGTCCCCCTAACTTGGCCTATACATTGATGGGATTGATGATTATAATTTTCAGGGAGGAGACAGAGGAGCTCCATTAACTAGCACTTGGATACCTCTCCTACCATATGCAAAGGCATTGTATTGATAGCTAATTCTCATAGGGACCATAGAGAGACTTGGATGCACTACACTCATATGCATTGAACAGTGGGCTTTCAATGAACCTTAGTAAAGCCAAGGTGATGATATTTAATACCATATCACTGTGGGTTAGGAGATCAGCACCTAAACTCACATGTGGGCATGAGGAGTTGCAATATATGGATCAATATACATACCTAGGAGACCTTTTTTTACAAGACCCACCTTTTCTATAAGAGAGGCAACCAACAATAGACTAACTCGTGGATACATTGCCCTAGGTGGTTTGGAGAGGATATGCTCACAAGTATAGTTCCAAGAGCCCCGCACCAACATGTGGCTCTTTGACACACTAGTGGCATCCACATTACTCTATGAAGCACAGACATGGGGGCCCAATCTTGACCATCACAGCCAATTAGGTCGCACTTATGATGCATGGAGATCGATAGAGAGACCACTGGTGTCCATGATATCTAGGATGATGATCAAATGTAAGGCCTCAGTCCCACACAAGATCATCAAAGCTGAATTAGCAGCTTCACCAATTGTGATAGAGGCCCTTACCAAATCAATCACATACATACGTAGAATACGGGACTTGGCCACACAAATATACACAACTGGCTCTTAGGTCCTCCAAACAACTTGCTAGAGAGGGTGATACGTCATGTTGGTATGCACAAGTGTCGACACGGTTTGACCTACATGGCTTAAGCATGGACGGATTCCCTCCCTTCCAATATTCCCTTGATGCATCATACTTTACTTGAGCAGATCAAAGATTCACAAGGTCATCAGGATGGATCTCACCCAGTTGGATACCAAACGAACATGATTGGCACCAATGCCGAAGATTAGGACGAAGATGGCTTTCTACCGAAAACATCTTCTCCATACTATAGACGATGAATTTATTGTCCGTCCAAGATATATGAATACCCACCTCTCACATGGGATCACATGTAGTACTGGTCAACTACGCACCTCTTCACATCAACTAGAGATTGAGACTGGCATATAAAGATCCATTCCACCAAAGGAGTGCATATGCCAAATATGTCAATTAGAGCTAGAGACAGAGGAGCACTATATCCACCCGTTGCACAGCATACTATGAGATCCGGGGCCAATTCCACTATCTATTTAAAGACAAATTTGGACAATTGTCTAGAGTCATGGATTTCATCGATCAACAATGTCTTGGCCTCTTCCTCCTTGAGATACAGCAATTCGATGACATGCTCCTTAGGAGTACAACAGCTCCAGTACACTCTAGCCCCACCCAAGGGTAGCTCATAGACTACCCAAGAGGCCTTAGTGCAGTCACAGTCCCAATCCACACAAGAGATGCATCTTCATAGGCAGATACAGGAAATTATAGCTTGGGCTAGACCTAGGCCATCTATACCCCCATGAGATTGTAGCAAATTGTATCACCTAGAGCCCTCTTTACTAGCTGGAGTTCTCTGTTTTACATGTCCCGTAGTTTTCATTCTACTTTATTTACTATTGTACTGGCGTTTATGTTCAAATAGATGTATCATCATATAAATTATTGTAACCCATAATCTCATAGGTCATTTTGGCCTTTTGCAGACGTTAATATATCATTTCATTTCATTTCTCCATCCCCCCTCCCAAAAAAAAGATAACCAAATACCCAAAGCCTCACCCTACCACATCCACCTTCTTCACACACAATATGGTAAGGAAGGCCATAGAATATCTACAACATGGATGATCAATGGATCATACAAGTGTACATGTGAGCATTCATCTATGTAGTGGACATTTTGGGCCCTCTCCTTGCATTTATGTTTAACAAGGCACTGGCAAAGGACTTTCCACATACGTATACCATGCATACCATTGTACCTATCCATAAGTCTAGAGATTCTATCAATCCAAGTGATTACATGATCGTTATGGTGGACCGCACATTGAGTAAGATCTATGGAGCAATAATGGAGACAAAGTTGAAGTACTATGCAGAGAAATGGAGATCGAGAGCTACATCATAGCCTACATTTAGACACACATTCTCTATACTAGATATCATATTCACCTTGAGGGGTATAATCAAGCTAAAAAAAAGGAAGAGGAGACTCAATTGCTGCTTCGTGAACTTTCACAAAGCATTTGATACAGTCCAAGGTAAAGAGGCTACTCTAACCAGCCATCCTTCCGTGGATGGGTGGTAAATCCCTGATTACAACTTAATTACAGCAGCAAACAGTTAATGCAGATCTGAAAATACAAATTTACCTACTGATCTTGATCTTGGACAATGCACACTCGATTGGCCCCAAAATTGGCGCCCCTTTCGATATTTCTTAAGCTTTATTGAAGAAAAAGTTGATTTACAAGGGGATTCTCCCAATCCCCTTCTCAATCCAAACTCCCCTTGCTGTCCAAAGTGACTAACAAGTCTTCAATCTATTTTGCCCCTTGATTCAGGCACTTAATCAGCCTTCATCCACTTCATAGACGATGGAAATGCCCCAAATTCAATGGTTGGCTAGTCCTCCACCTACATTTAGTTGAAATTCACTTTTCAGCCCTGTTGAATCCAAGTCTTGGAGCTTCCAATTTCTGGCACACTTCCTGAGGTTGCTGTTAAACCCTAATTTCTGCTGTAAATTAGGGCTTACAGCAAAGAAATTTGAAATTTCTCAGTCTCCAAGGATCCAAATGCTAAGATCTTCGGAGCAAGGCTGTGAAATGGCTAGGAGATGAGAGAGAAAGCTATAGAGAGAAAATTCAAAGTTTTCTGGCGAAGAATGACTGAAAATCAGTCAAACGCAATTGATACCTTGCCACAACAGCTTGTAGATGCAAAGAACTGAAGAAAATCAGTCATTTACTGCTGCTGCCGTATCTTAACAGCCTGTAGATGCTATCACTTGCTATTGATTGGTCTTCTCCTGCCCCTAGCTGCCTCAGAAGGTCCTCCAACAGCTGCAAATCAGACCAACAGCTTTGGAAACAATAGCTCTTTGCCCTTCATCTTTCTCACCTGTGCCTTTTCAAATCACAGCAATACATAATCGCTCTCTGCAAAGTGCAAACCATGCCTATGACAACTGCTCTCTTAGTAAGCTGAAATATGATTTTTCATTACTTTGGAAATAGCATAAGCAAATACAATATGGACAGATTCCCCTTTCCATTTTACATCCAAAGTATGAACTTTGCCTCTATGGAAGAGGGTCACAATCATATCATGAGTATCAATCACTGCATGTACACGATGACACCAAGGCATACCAAGCAAGACATCACATCCCGGCAATGGAATCCTGTAACCAGCCCTCCTTCCATGGATGGGTGGTAAATCCCTGATTACAACTTAATTACAGCAGCAAACAGTTAATGCAAATCTGAAAATACAAATTTATCTACTGATCTTGGACAATGCACACCCGATTGGCCCCAAAATTGACGCCCCTTTCGGTATTTCTTTAGCTTTATTGAAGAAAAAATTGATTTCCAAGGGCATTCTCCCGATCCCCTTCGCAATCCAAACTCCCCTTGCTATCCAAAGTGACCAATAAGTCTTCAATCTATTTTGCCCCTTGATTCAAGCACTTAATTGGCCTTCACCCACTTCATAGACGAAGGAAATGCCCCAAATTTAATGGTTGGCTAGTCCTCCACCTACATTTAGTTGAAATTCACTTTTCAACCCTGTTGAATCCAAGTCTTGGAGCTTCCAATTTCTGGCACACTTCCCGAGGCTGCTGCTAAACCCTAATTTCTACTGTAAATTAGGGTTTACAGCAAAGAAATTTGCAATTTCTCAACCTCCAAGGGTCAAATGCTGAAATCTTCGAAGCAAGGCTATGAAATGGCGAGAAGATGAGAGAGAAAGCTGTAGAGAGAGAAAATTTGGAGCTTTGTCGCAAAGAATGACTGAAAATCAGTCAAACGCAGTTGCTGACCTACCACAACAGCTTGCAAATGCAAAGAACTAAAGAAAATCTGTCATTTACTGCTGTTGCCATGTCTCAACAGCCTATAGATGATGTCACCTGCTATTGATCGGTCTTCTCTTGCCCCTGGCTACCTCAGAAGATACTCCAATGGCTGCAAAATCAGACCAGCAGTATCTCCTCTCTCTCTCTTGCAAGCTGAATACACTAAAAATGCCTCTCTCCAACCTCTGAAGACGTTTTTCAGTCTTGCATAAGCATTTTTGACAAGTGACAGCCTTTCCAAATGGTTTTTCTAGCATTATCCATGATTAAATATTAATTTTCAGTCTTTAAATACTGAAAATTAATCTAATAATTATTTTGGTGCCCCGAAAAATGATCTAACTGACCAATAATTAAATTGGCTAGGCAACTTCCATTCCCGAGTGTCTCTGCGTCATCTTTGACCATCAAATTGGTGTTAGGTACCATTAAACACTTCTCTAGAGTCACCAACTGACACTTATGGCCAAATGAATGACCTAGGCTAACAACTGGCACCTGATACCACCAAGTATCTATGCGGCATAACTCATAACAACTTTTGCCTTGACATCTCGTAATTTCTTCAGGTCCCAAGCTCATAAATTTACTCTAATCCCAGTTGCACCTCACATGTGCAACATTTACTTAATCATGTGATTAAAATTTAATCCACATATTAAGTGAGGTTTCAAAAATACATGTCCTCATGACAGCCTACAGACACTTAAGATTCCATCAAACATGATTTGCGACATCTATGAACTATACAAGAGGGTGATGGGCCAACTCAGATGCCCAAGAGGACTTTCAGATGTGGTCTCTGGCACCATCGGTGTGTGAAGCAAGGACGTCATATCTCCCCTACATTCTTTGCTCTCCATCAACCAAATATAGGATCACATCACACAAGTTGCGGGAAAGTGGGGTGTACATAGCAAGTACATTGATCTCTATTATACTTTATGCTAATGATGTTGTCTTCATCTCTGAATCACAAGAGGGTCTACAGCAACATATCTGTGCTCTAAATAACTTCTGCAAACAACCAGGATTGACTATTAATCTTGCGATAACCAAGATCCTGATCTTTCAAACATTAACCCTAGTAGGGTATCTTCACTCTAGGAGCAGACAGATGGAGGCACCTGATTCATATATCTATATGGGAATTAAATTAACCGTATCTGCTAGGAGATTCACCATGTCACATACAACTAGGGATCGACTCACATGAGAATATAAAGCATTAGCTATGCTAGAGGGACAATGCCATCGAGCACACTTCCATGAGCCCCACACATGAAAGTAGTTTGATACATTGGTCACACTAGCCATGACATATGAAGTACCTATCTACACCCATTATGACTCGAGCCGACCACCATGTAAAGAAAGGGCAAACAAACATGACTCTGATATTTTCAGAAAGTGACCACAAACACTGCACCTACACAAAGAGGGGTGACAATTCAGAGAGCTATGGAGATCAGAGTTGCATGCTGACCAACGATGCAAAGATACCAGATACGGAGACAGTTGAGAGGCTAGAAGCCCATCAGCACCACGAGCAACATTTAGCAGAGCTGAGAGACCAGCCTAGGCGCTATCTATAGACTATACACCATCTCATAAAGGGTGTATGACACACATAGTAGCCTATCATTCAGTTACATGGATAGTCATGTAGTGCTCCATCCACCAATCCCCCTTTTTTGTATCCCTACATGGACATTGTATTGTACATCACTTTACACCTTGCTTGCAATATATATTCCTGATTACCACTCAGCATGCTACACTTCGATACCTGCTGCCTACTACCATTGTACACAATCCCATCCCAAAGGCCATTTTTGGCCTCAGTAGATGTTAATCCCCCCCCCCCTTTTCCTCTCTCCCTCTCTCTCTTTTTGTGAAGAAGCTTCAATTAAATGAAAGCATTCACATCAAGCCTTCTGGCCATCCATTAAAAAACCATCAAAATCCCAGCAATTAGAAATCAAGCCAAAAGGCTACCAAAACATAGCACACAAATATCATGTAGGCAGCACAACAAAAGTTCAGCAAACAATATCCAACCATTGAAGAGATCCACCGTAACAACAATCCTCGAACTTAAGAAATCTCTTTTTCTTTTTTCCGTAATGGATGTTATATTTATAAAGTACTAAACGACAAAAGAGTTACAAAAGTCATGGCAAAGATACAGAGAAATTTGCCATATGCCAGGGAAGTAAGTCCTCTTGAGGGAGTAAGTCAGAGTGCCAAATGAGATCTATCAGCCAATGCAAGAGACCTTTAAGCCTAGCAATATGTCCCTGAACATTAGAGGCTGAATCAAAAAGAAAAGCATTCCGAATGGTCCAATTGTGCCAACAGCCCCAGTATCTACGAAAGTGAAACAAGATCTTCATATGCAACTGTGCTGGTGTGGGGTATTTGGGCCGCACAAAAACCCAATCAATAGGGCTTAGCGAGAAACCAACCACTGCTCACCAAACCGCTGACAAGAGTGACCAAATTTTCTTAGCCAGAGGGCAAGAAATAAATCGATGACGGGCCGATTCCACACTGGTGGTGCAAAAGAAACAATTGCCGTTGGAGATTCGACGCTTGGAAACAGCTGAAGCAAGAGGAAGACCACCAATCATCACCCTCCAAAGAAAGACCTTGCATTTGAAAGGTGTCTTGTTCAACTAGCCCTCCATCACAGTTACCTTCCACCATGACTGAGATTTACGCAATCCCCATACAGTATTAGCTTTAGTAACCAGCCCATAGTAGACATAAGTTCTGCAATGAAAGACCAGTCTAAATAATCAAAAGCCTTTTCCAAGTCCAATTGAATCAATACCACCTCCTAATTAGAGTACCTTGCATAGTCAATAGCCATTTGCACATTTAAGACATTATGCAGAATGTTTCGGCCCTTAATGAAACCATATTGAAGAGGATGCACAATGGCAGAAAGATGCTTATGGAGCCGATTCGCCATCACTTTGGAAAAGATTTTATACATAGAACCCATCAAAGAAATTGGTCGCCAATGTTTCAACATAGACGGCAAAGGAACTTTTGGAAGCAGTTTGATAAGTCCTTCTTTCCATGAGAAAGGCATGAACCCCGTTTCCCAAACTTGCTGAAACATAGCCGTCAATGGTTTCACCAGTCGAGTAGCAAAAACCTCAAAGAATTCATTGGTGAGACCATCCCAACCGGGACTTTTATGATTTATCCTTGGGCAAGTGTAACAAAACATCCATAACCTCCGCCTCACGAATATCTGTCTCCAAAGTAGTTTGCATGTCATGTGGAACCTGATTGCGGACCAAATCATAGAAAACTGAGCGGGTATGAGTAATTTGGTCAGAAGGTGAAGGAGTAGAACCAAGAAGGTCTAGAAAATAATTCCTCCACATATTCACAATAGTCTGAGAATCAATGAGCATTTGACCTTCTACATCCTGGAGTCTAGTCATATTCTCTCAAGCAGGAGATGCATGGAGAGCTCGAAAGAACTTATGAGTCTGACAAGCACTATCTTGTAAATTCTCTGTCAAATTTTGCAATTTGGACTGCTGATAAGATTTCAACTGAAGCTCTTTAATAAGATCAGCCAATGGCAGCAGAAATACATCATTTGGAGTCTCCACCAGAAGAGAACGAACCAAAGCCAGTAATTCCTCCGCTGCTTGTCGACACCGCCGACAAAGAGAGGCATGATGGATCCCATACTGCCGAACAACCCGCTGCACATTAGAGAGCAATCGTTCAAAAGAAGCATTGCCCTTAGAGGAGAAGTCCAATAAAAATCTATCAATCAATTGCTGCATATAACCCTGAAAGATTGAATGCTTCAAATAAGACGAGTTGAAACGCAAAGGGAGTCTATCCAAAAATTGCTTAAAAGGTGCAATGGGTTGTAGAAGCATCTCAAGATGTAGAGGAAAATGGTCCGACAAGGCATATTGCTGCAACACTTTCATTTCCAGCATCTCAGGAAAAAAAGCATCATCCTGCATGATGTACATGCGGTCCAACCGCGACCATGTAGTTGTATACTGCGCAGAATGAAAAGTAAACCCTGTAGAAGAAGGGTGTAGCCATGACCAGAGATCTTGCTTAAGTACGGCAAGAGCAAACGCATTCCACGCACGGCTTTCCGGAGCATCCGTCACCAAATGCTCTGATGTGGACTGTGAAGGATCAACACACACATTAAAATCCCCCATCAAAAAACCCCGTCTGCCAAGTGACAAGGAGGTCTGTAAAGTATTCCAAAGATCCCGGCAGGATAAAGGGTCATTTGGAGCATAGAGCCCAAGTAACCATAAGATCTCTCCTTCAAATAAAACTTCAATCACCACAAAACGACCATGTACATCATTTTTAATAAGAACAGGCTGATATTTCTCATGTACAATCATAAGCACACCAGAATAATGCATGGCATGTGTCCCTGCATAAAACAAGCGAAACCCATGGCAATCCACAACTTTTCCTGCTTCACCGTGACTCTTGTGCTCAACAGCGCACAAGACATCCCACTGATTCTCATGCAATAAACTCCACATGGCATGTTACTTATTGCGAGAACAAATGCCTCCCACATTCCACGTGGCTATCTTCATGTGTATTCAAAAAAGAAAATCAGGAACGAGGCAAAGCTTGCCTCGATTTAACCTTTTCTGCTAGAATGTCAAGGACTCCCTCATCCAAAAAATCAGCTAACACGGCAAAAGAGTTTTGACAACCAGATTTAGAGGTAGACGGTGTATCCACTGTCTTGGGGATGGAACGGGAATAACGACGATCCCATGGGGTAATCACCTTACCTCTAGCATCAAAAGCCAACTTAGCAGGTGGGCCCTTCGGACCATCGGTATATACTTTCCTAGTGGGCTGATTGCGAGGAGCAGAAGAAACCATAGCATGAGTAGTGTGCTCTAAAGACAACATGTATATCATGCGCATATAAGTACGTAAGGAATCTTGTGAAGCATTAGGCATAGTATCCGCCATGCCAGCATCAAACATTTTACCTTTTTTGGCACGTAAATCTACCCAGTCATTGTCACGGAAATCCAAACCCGAAACACGTTGTTTGCCTTTATCCAAAACTTTAGGTGGTTGGGTCGCATCCTGCGACGGAGCATCAAGCACCACATCTTCCATGGGAGGCAAAACATGCTCAGCATCTGAAGTCGGTTGCTTCGCTGGACATTCAGCAATAAAATGCCCCAATTTTCCACACGAAAAACAATGCCTTGCAAAGTTACCCCATTTCAAACGAAAGTGCAAAGGATACATGCTAGAGCAATAAAGACATAACCAAGCAGGTATTTTTCAAGCAGTGTCCCATAACATACACAAACGGTTACGATTCGTGGCCCTTAGGCTCGGGGGAACCAAAACAGTGCCCACAACGGCCATGGCATCCTTTAAGAGTGGCCAATAGACAGCCGGACAGTTTTCCACTTCAACCCACACCGGGCATTAGCGTTGAAGCATGCGCTGAAAATCTGCATTTGGGCGCCATGGCACAACATGGACCAAACGGCGATCAAAGAACAATGGCAGTTTAGTCAACAAATCGGCACGATGCTTCTTGGATTTCAACAGCACCTCATAAAAGCCTCGGGGCCCAACAAAAATCTCTTCAACACACTCCCCTTTTAGTAGTTTTTGCAGCCACTGGCGAATATAGGAAAGCACTGGGATCGTACCAGTGAAGAAGAGTATAAGAGCACGTTCATAAAACACTGCAAATGAGCGCAAAACATTTTTAGGATCCAAAGTGGCTTCCAGAACATCTTCAGTTTTAGAGTCAAAAAACGCTTCATGATTATGTTGAACATAATCACCAAGCAGAGTGTTGGCAAACTCCAACAAATGCTCCCAGTCAACATCCTGAGAATCCACAGAATCAGACGCAACGTGAGCATAAGAACGTTCATGATGATCCATTGTATCTTCCAAAGTATGCTTGGTGCGTTTGCCCGCAGGCTGAAAGTCAGGACCGCATGGCATCTCCTCTGTGCAAGGAACCATATTCTTTGGTTCCTCTGTTTCAGAATCCGGACCAAGGGCTACCATCGTTTGGTCAAAAGCCAACTTAGCAGGTGGGCCCTTTGGACCATCCATATATACTTTCCTAGTGGGCTGATTGCGAGGAGCAGAAGAAACCATAGCATGAGTAGTGTGCTCTAAAGACAACATGTATTTCCTGCGCATATAAGTACGTAAGGAATCTTGTGAAGCATTAGGCACAGTATCCGTCATGCCAACATCAAACCTTTTACCTTTTTTGGCACGTACATCTACCCAGCCATTGTCACGGGAATCCAAACCCGAAACACGTTGTTTGCCTTTATCCAAAACTTTAGGTGGCTGCGTCGCATCCTGCGACGGAGCATCAAGCACCACATCTTCCATGGGAGGCAAAACATGCTCAGCATCCGAAGTCGGTTGCTTCGCTGGACATTTGGCCATAAAATGCCCCAATTTTCCCCATGGGATCGTCGTTATCCCCATTCCATCCCCAAGGCAGTGGATACACCGTCTACCTCTAAATCTGGTCGTCAAAACTCTTTTGCCGTGTTAGCTGATTTTTTGAATGAGGGAGTCCTTGACATTCTAGCAGAAAAGGTTAAATCGAGGAAAGCTTTGCCTCGTTCCTAATTTTCTTTTTTGAATACACATGAAGATAGCCACGTGGAATGTACAAGGCATTTGTTCTCGCAATAAGTAACATGCCATGTGGAGTTTATTGCATGAGAATCAGTGGGATGTCTTGTGTGTTGTTGACTACAAGAGTCACGGTGAAGTAGGAAAAGTTGTGGATTGCCATGGGTTTCGCTTGTTTTATGCAGGGACACATGCCATGCATTATTCTAGTATGCTTATGATTCTACATAAGAAATATCAGCCTCTTCTTATTAAAAATGATGTACATGGTCGTTTTGAGGTGATTGAAGTTTTATTTGAAGGAGAGATCTTATGGTTACTTGGGCTCTATGCTCCAAATGACCCTTTATCCCGCCGGGATCTTTGGAATACTTTACAGACCTCCTTGTCACTTGGCAGACGGGGTTTTTCGATGGGGGATTTTAATATGTGTGTTGATCCTTCATAGTCCACATCAGAGCATTCGGTGATGGATGCTCCGGAAAGCCGTGTGTGGAATGTGTTTGCTCTTGCCGTACTTAAGCAAGATCTCTGGTCATGGCTACACCCTTCTTCTACAAGGTTTACTTTTCATTCTGCGCAGTATACAACTACATGGTCGCGGTTGGACCGCATGTACATCGTGCAGGATGATGCTTTTCTTCCTGAGATGCTGGAAATGAAAGTGTTGCAGCAATATGCCTTGTCGGACCATTTTCCTCTACATCTTGAGATGCTTCTACAACCCATTGCACCTTTTAAGCAATTTCTGGATAGACTCCCTTTTCGTTTCAACTCATCTTATTTGAAGCATTCAATCTTTCAGGGTTATATGCAGCAATTGATTGATAGATTTTTATTGGACTTCTCCTCTGAGGGCAATGCTTCTTTTGAACGATTGCTCTCTAATATGCAGCGGGTTGTTCGGCAGTATGGTATCCATCATGCCTCTCTTTGTCAGCGGCGTCGACAAGCAGCGGAGGAATTACTGGCTTTGGTTCATTCTCTGCTGGTGGAGACTCCAGATGATGTATTTCTGCTGCCATTGGCTATACGTTTGGCTGATCTTATTAAAGAGTTTCAATTGAAATCTTATCAGCAGGCCAAATTGCAAAATTTGACAAAGAATTTGCAAGATAGTGCTTGTCAAACTCATAAGTTCTTTCGAGCTCTCCATGCATCTCCTGCTCGAGAGAATATGACTAGACTCTAGGATGCAGAAGGTCAAATGCTCATTGATCCTCAAACTATTGTGAAGATGTGAAGGAATTATTTTCTAGACCTTCTTGCTTCTACTCCTTCACCTTCTGACCAAACTACTCATACCCGCTCAGTTTTCTATGATTTGGTCCACAAGCAGGTTCCATATGACATGCAAACTACTTTGGAAACAAATATTCGTAAGACGGAGGTTATGGATGTTTTGTTACACTTGCCCAAGGATAAAAGTCCCGGTTGGGATGGTCTCACCAATGAATTCTTTGAGGTTTTTGCTACTCGACTGGTGAAACCATTGACGGCTATGTTTCAGCAGGTTTGGGAAACGGGGTTCATGCCTTCCTCGTGGAAAGAAGTACTTATCAAACTGCTTTCAAAAGTTCCTTTACCGTCTATGTTGAAACATTGGCGACCAATTTCTTTGATGGGTTTTATGTATAAAATCTTTTCCAAAGTGATCGCGAATCGGCTCCATAAGCATCTTCCTGCCAATGTGCATCCTCTTCAATATGGTTTCATTAAGGGCCGAAACATTCTGCATAATGTCTTAAATGTGCAAATGGCTATTGACTGTGCAAGGCACTCTAATTAGGAGGTGGTATTGATTCAATTGGACCTAGAAAAGGCTTTTGATTATTTAGACTGGTCTTTCATTGCAGAACTTGTGTCTACTATGGGCTTTGGTACTATGAGCCATTTGTCCTTGCACGCTCTGAGAGACAAGGTTGCCCGTTCAGTCCTCTCTTTTTGCCCTTGCGACTCATCCGATTCTTTCGATGTTATCTCATATGGCAGCTTCTACTCAGTTGGCTGGATTCTCTCTTCCTTTTGGACAGCACTTCATTAGTCAATCCTTGGCTGATGACAGATTTATGATTTTGCATGCGGACAAGGATAATCTTCGCAAAGCATTAGATGTTTGGACTCTCTTTGGTCATGCTTCTAGTCTTCATATCAATGCTTTGAAATCAGCCATTCTCAATTGCACAGAGTCAGATTTGCAGTCATTGGGCTGGCAGGGAATGGTTGTTCCCCGTGGTTCCATTGTCAGCCATCTTGGGTACCCATTGGGTGTTGATGTTCGGCCAAAGCAACTACTAGAGTGGATTTCACAGAAACTGGCAGCTAAGTTTCTGTATTGGAAGTCACAGGCTTGGCCCTTCCATGTTCGCCTCAAAGTGGCTCAGACAATTATATGGCCAATGCTCACATATTTCTTGCCATTGCTGCCTTGGACTACTACTACATTGAATGCTCTTACTCAATACATTCGTTTCTTGTTATGGAAGGAGGACTCCTTGCATGCAGGCATTTCATGGATTTCTTGGTCGCATGCATGTACCCCCAAACGCATGGGTGGTGGGGCTATTTTGGATGCCGAAACTCATATACTGGCACTCCGTTGGTCTCTTTTTCGTGCCATGTGCTTGGATCATCACCCGTGGGTCTTTATAGCTCGTTATTTTCTTGAGGATCACGGGCTTGTGCATGGTAATACCCAAATTCGGAGCTCCTGGCGGCATGTTCTTAATGCAAACTCTCAGTTTTCTAGTCCTTCATCCTCCCTGCTTGCTCATTTGGTATGTTCCTGGAAATTGGTTCTCCAGAAGGCTCAGTGGCATCCAGCGGAGGACCGCTCAGCTACTAACTCTTTTCAACTGGAATTGTTGGCAGCCTCGCGATTACTTTCTTGGGAAGGCAAACATGAGCTCAGACCAAAATTGAACCGCATGGCACGTTTGGGCTTGACTTCAATTGCAGATGCCACCCTTGCCAGTTTGAATGTGTTGATATCGTTTCGTACAGCCAGGAGGCTTTTCAGGATCCCTCGTGGATACCGTGATTTATGGGGACAGCTTTTGATGGTGCTCCAGAGCAGACAACCCTTTCCTGCCCTTGCTTCGGATCATCCCTGGCAGGACTGGGACCTTGCAAGCCGGCTGAATTTGGAAAAGGCCTCAGCTAACCAAGTGTATCATCTTCTGATTAAAGATCATCAATGGCTGGTTACTAAAGCTACTACTGTATGGGGATTGCGTGAATCTCAGTCATGGTGGAAGGTAACTCTCTCTCTCTCTCTCTCTCTCTCTCTCTCTCTCTCTCTCTTTGACAGCCTACCCCCCTTTCAGTACTCCCTTGATGCACCATCTCTAATCTTGAGGTGCTTAGAGATTGGCAGGGTTATCAAGATGGAGCAATAGACATGGCTCTCTACTCCATCCACACATTTCCAGCACCTGTTCCAATGTGTCGCCTGGCTACCAAGCACTGCATCAATATCTGCCTATGTGTCACTTGCTTTTCTCCCTGCTTGCATGTCACAGTCTGTCTACTACATCTGCAAGCACAACCTACTATCTCAGCACAACACACTGGACCCAACTCCAAGAGTTAATCTTCAAGGGCTTGTTCACGCACAGCCTCCTCCTAAGCACACATTTCAGCTGTTTCATATCAGACATCAAATCTCACCCAATTTTCTTGCAAAAATTTGGGCCTTTTTGTCACAACCCCTAAATTTCACCGAAAACTTTGGGGATTTACAGTTTTGTGCAAAAAAATTTAAAACTTCTTGACAGAAAATTGGGATTTCGCTTTTGAGCAACAATTTCACCAAATTCACATCAAGAAAACATTGTTGGGTCAATGCTCAACTGCACACATACACTCTCTCATAGCGAACAATGAATAGGAGAGAGAGGAAGAGATTGTTGGAAGGTCACATCCACTAATTGGAGAATGATAGAATGAAAGTACAATCCTAAGGTACTATAGCACCACACCCAAAGTGGGTAAAAAGTGATCATGGATAAGGGCATGCTCACACCAAAACAACAAAGGAACATGACAAGTATAACACCCTGCCATTTTGTATGGCCAACTATACATGACCACACCTTATTAGACTTTTCAATAACACATCTTTTGTCCTCTATCGTATTATGGTACAATACATTTGTTGAAAGCTGCATGAAATCATCAAGGCAAGGGAAACTCCAATCTCGCCAAGGATAAGAGTCCTAAAAATCAGAAAGATGAATATGCACTCCCCTTTACCAAAGCCTGTTGAGTTGGGAAGGAACCACAAAAGTGCACACTCATAGTCGGGTTTCGAGATGGATGGAGAGGATGACCTTCATGAAGAAAAAGGCCGTATTACGTGGACTCCAAGGGGATCCCATCTACTTGGACGATGACCTTACCAAGATACAACTGGAGCAAAGGCCTGTGAGTATGCCCAAAATAATCAAAGTTGAAGGTAGTCTATAGGGATGGCCAAGTCATCATTGATGGCAAGGCCATTGAATAGGGACGTGTGGCCTATGAGATAGACACCTCACAAATACAGATGACAATATGGAACTATGATGGCTCACTATGGGCACACCCATAGAGGATGGAGGAGCTGATGGAGAACCATGAGTTGATTCTAGTCACAAAGACACACCAGAGTCTTGAGAGGGGACTGCTTAGAGTACACGAATATGTTTGGGAGTTCACACACAACAAGAGTTGCATGAGACATCAAGGTACCACCCAAGGATTAGGAGTGGCAGTGTTGATCAAACAAGAGCTCCAGGACAGAGTTTCCATCATGACACGAGAACCTAACATGCAATACATGTGGATTAGAGTGGAGATCTCTCATGACCTCGTGCTATACATTGCCATCTGCTACTTTCCACCGCATGGATCAAGATAGGCGACCAACAAGCCCCAGAAACAAAAGAGAGAGGAAGCTGGAGGAGGAGAGTTTCCTTTTACATACCTCTTGAAGAGATTGTACAATACTCCGGACTCCAAGAGATTCTCTTGGTAGAAGACTTTAACACCAGGATACAGAGCGAACAATATGCCACATAAATTTGAGAATCCATTGCAGGTGATGGATGTAAAGAAGACAAGCACCGACAAGGTATCAATTGATACTAGGGGACATGGTGTTGAGAAACCATATCATTTAGTACCATTTTCCCACTCCATTTCTAATTTTGGTTTCCATTTACAGCCTCAAAAAAGGTTTTGCGGACACCTTTCGAGAGAGGGAGAGACTTCAATGAGCGACAATCTAGACAGTCTAGAGAATATGTCTATATATACAACAATGACTCCACCCATTCACCCATAGCAGCCAGAAACTTTAGAAAAGTTTAGAAACGAAACATCAGAAACGTGTTTCATAAGTTTCTTTCAAGAGGGGGTAAAATTAGAAATGCGGGTTTTTTTATTTAGGGATTTTTAATAGTTTTGACTGGGGAAAGAGGTTCTAAACCTCTATAGAACTCTCTCTTAAACAAAGAATGGCTAATTGAGCTTGACTAATAATAGAGTCAATTGAGAATAATAAATTATACGTTACATATCCATGATGACTTGTCACTTAAGTCAAAGTTAGTCTAAGCTATACTATGGTTTAGAACTCAAACACTATGATTCATACATATCATACAAAGAAAATTGAAATTAACATGTAAATAGCCTATCTATAATATGGACTCAGTCAAGTTGCAACATCATGATTCTCATTTCAAAAACAAACTAACAAAATATCAAAATCGAGAATGAATCGTAATATATCATAAATAACTCATAAATGAGGCTAAAGTTGTATAATATTCAAATCTCAAGAAAAGAATAGATACTAGATTGACAAAGTCCAATAACTAAACAAAATCACAAAAAAACCAGTCTCTTATCCAAAATCTTGAGCCCTCACGAGTCATTACGCATCATCATCATCATTGTAACATTGCCCAATAGTTGTTGTCAAAAAAACCATGTTTCGAGTTCCAACTCACCAAAAAAATTAAAAAAAATAAAAGCACTCAAGTTTTTTACTCTCAAAAACGTTTCGTACTTTAAGAAACATTTGGTAAGTTTCAAACTCAAAGAAACGCATTTCTTAGCTGCTATGCATTCACCCATCCCACATTCATTCCTTCCGATGTTCTGTCACTCTCTTCATCTCCACTACTGCTCACACCCCACCCGAAGCATATTCTAGTTCGTGGTCTCCATCACTCCTTCCACTAGACACCCTATCTTCCACGCCTTCTAGGGTGCATTTTTGGCTGCAAATTCTCTTCCTCCACCTGGCGACTATCATCTCCATTTGGCATTAGCAACGACACCTATGTTTTTGCTGCTAGATCACCTCTCTCTACCTAGCAAAAGTGCTCTCCACTTGGTGTCAACATCTCACACTTTGTTTCGCACTTGGACACTTCCTTCGCACCGACGACAACTCCAACAAGCACTTGTTGCCTCAAATACATCACTCCATTGTATCAACTTTGTTCACTTAGCATGATTTAGTGCTTCATCATCTTCTTCTTGTGTGTTTTCTGAGTTTCTCTTCTCTCTTAGTGTTTGCCACACACACTGTATTTCCTCGCAAACCCTACTATCTCTCTGGTTTGCTTTCACAAAAATCATTTCTTGACATGGTATCAAAGCATGCTTGTTTCTTGACAAATAGTACTCACTATGGCTAGCACCTCCTAGAGCTAGGGTCACGGCACCATCTCATTATGTACAACAGGATGAAAAAGTGGCTCAAATCCAAAGCACTAACTTGCTTCCAGCCCATTGGCTCTAGCACCATGGATTATGTACTAGATTCCATTGAAACGATGGAACTAATTAGATCCTTCACCATCCTCCCTTGCCCTTTCAAAGCAAATCATACCTATTTGTCCCTCACCATATCCGCCTTCCAATGCCCAGAAATGAGAGCTCTTGTCCACACCGAACCTACCACTTTCTATTTCATGCACAAGCTAGCTACATATACAACCATCACGTCTATGATGGTCTTATACAATTCAAGCATACTACCTACCTAAGCACACTCACCTCCATCCTACACTCAACGCTCTCCAAAGCTTCCCACACTCCACACACACTAGCAAACTCACAAGACCTAGGACCGTGCCCTAGAACAAATGGTATGATGACAAGTACAGCAAACTATAGAAAGACCTCTAGACCCAAAGAGGACTAGGGTCTATTACAAAGAGGGAGGCCTGCAAGCAGATGAGGACCCTGACTTGCCATAAGTAATAGGCACTGAGTGGGCACAGTATCGGGATCTATACCATTTATTCATGAGTAGAGATGTAACCACAACATGGTGCAAACTCCGGGAGCCACACCGCCCCCCACAGGCCACACCCATCAATGACCTAGAGACATGGCACTCTTATGCAAAGAAACTATATGATGTACCACACCAAACACCGATTTCTCACCCCATCGAAACCTCACACTACCACATCCACCTTCTTCGCACATGATAAGGTGAGGAGAGCGATAGTGCACCTACAATATGCACAATCCACGGATCACACAAGTATACAAGGTGAGCACGTCATTTATGCAGTGGACATTTTGGCTCCTCTTCTTGCTTTAATATTCAAGAAGAGGGTTCTAGCAAAAGGTTTCCCAGATGCGCGGACCACACATACCATTGTCCCTATCCATAAGTCTAGAAATTCCTAAGATCCTAGTAGTTACAGCATCATCATGGTGGGCCACACATTGGCTAAGATATATGGATCAATGATGGAGGCGGAGCTTGACACATATGTAGAGAGAGGGAGATTGAGGCAACAAGACAGGCTGGATTCGATGTGGATTCTCTACACTTGACCACATCTTCATCTTGAGGGTCATGATTGAGCACACAAAAGTGAGGAAGAAGAAACTCCATTGCTACTTTGTGGATTTCCACATAGCCTTTGATACAATTCCACGAGATAGATTACTACAAAGGCTACAAACATTGAGGGCTCTATTGGACATGATCTGGGGTATCTATGCACTGCACAAGAGGGTGGTTGGCCAAGTGAGATGCCCAAAAGACTTTCAGACATGGTCACTAGCACCATTGGAGTGAAATAGGGATGTCTCCCCTCCCCTACACTCTATTATGCTTTACGTTGATGATATTGTTCTAGTCTATAACTCATAGAAGGGTCTATAGCCGCCCTTCATGACTTTTGCACACAGCATGGATTGACAACTAATCTTGGAAAAAGCAAGATTCCAATCTTCCACACATCAGCCCTAGTGAGGAGGAGATCAATCTTCACCCTAGGAGCAAGATAGATGGAAGTTGTGGGCTCGTATGTCTGCCTAGGGGTCACATTCACTACATCAGCCAAGAGATTCACCATGGCACAAGCATCCATAGACCAACTCACAAGAGGACACACAGCATTGGCCATGGGGAGACAATAACACCAGCCACACTTCCAGGAGCCCAGCACACAGAGGTGGCTATTTGACACATTGGTCACATCAACCATGATGTATGGTGCACCTATTTGGACCCCGGTCCTAGCTACATACCTACGGACCCAAATTGAGAGACCAAAGGTCATCATACTCTCACAAATGATCCGCAGCAAACCATCAGTACCACATGAGATCATTAGTGCCGAGTTTTTTGCAACCCACCATGTTAATGGATGCCCTTTTCAAACCATCAACTTCATACACAAAGTGACATGCATCCAAATAGACTACCTACGAGAGCCTTTGAGGCCTCTCGACAGCTAGCTCAAGCAGGGCTTGAGACTTCATGGTATGCACAAGTTGAGCAATGGCTCACAAGATATGGGATCGACATGGGCCACCTCCCCCCCTTTCAATATGACCTCAACTCCCCCTTCACACACCTTTCCCACACTGAGAGGAACTTGGTCATGCAATAGGACCTTCACTAGCAGTACATACAGCACACATGGATTTCACCTCAGCAGCCTCTTCCACTGAACATGTAGCACTATAGGGATCACTTTATGAGGACTACAAGGGATGGTTTCATCATGAGACCTGGATACCTAGATGTATACATGCCACATAAGATGCAAGTAGCCATTGATTGGCCAACTCCCGATATCCTCTCACCAGCTGGAGATTGAGACTAGGAGGGCAGCCCACATCCCAAAGCTGAGCGGATCTGTAAACTATGCCAGGAGGATGTGGAGAGCAAGGAGCACTACATCTGCATATACACAGCCTATAGCAATGTCCGAGCTAGATAACCCACAGTACTTTGTGGGTGTGTGGGCGTGTGTGTGCATGTGTATGCACGTGCGTGTGCATGTGTTGGAGGGAAGGGTGGGTGGGTGGGTGGGTGCGTGTGCGTGTGCGTGTGCGCGTGCGTGCGTGCGTGCGTGCGTGCGTGTGTGCGTGTGTGTGTGTGTGTGTGTGTGTAAGGAGGTGAGACAAAGGCTGCCACCATCAATCTGTCCAGGCCATCATTACAAGTTTCAGAAGACACTTGGCTCACCACCTTGTTGAGGACAACATATTCAACATGCTTCAGAGACCCATGAGGTAACCAGAATTTATAACTGCACAGTCATGTACTTACAAACAGAATTATCAGCAGAAAAATAGTATTCTTGGAACTCCAACCAGCTAATATGAGCACATGACAGTATGGCACCAGCTTACAAGAATCAAATAAAAATGGCACGTCATAATTGCACACATGAAGTAAAACTTAAACCTTGTTTGCATGAGCACACAATTTCAAAAAGCAAATTACTTGTATGTACTACTTTGTTCCATGCATAAAGAGGGATAAGCAATCATGCATGGCATCTAGGAACCTTCAGTGTATAAAAGTGTTATCTAACCTTGGATAAGAATGCCCCAAACTCATCCAGCTTCTTTTTAAGTGGACTCGTCTCCTGGAGTAAACATATTGATAGAGGCAGTTAGCATGCAACCAAAGTACGTGTTAAGATAGCAAATTGCTCCAGTTCAAGGAAAGTAACATCAAGAATCGACTCTCTGTATGGACTCTCTCCAGAATAATGGTAAAGGCAAAATCATTAAGCCTTCTCTAAGTCACTAATATGAGATGAGATTGGCATCCAGATTTGAAGGTTCTCAGATTTTCAAAATGCATCAAAATTATTCTGCATGATTATTGGATTGAAACACAGGCAACAAATTTGTAATTTTTGAAACTCTCCAAACCTTTGAAAAGTTAAAACGACAGAGTGTGTTCCTGCAATCATGGCATGCTAAAGTAGCCTGCTGTCCAAATGTATGTTTTACAATCAACACACTAGGGTAAAACAGCACTGACACTTCCTTAAATTCCTGCTACACCCTCCTCACAATGCCAATCTACGTATAAGTGCCCAACTCCCAAAGTCTGTCATATAAAGACATGACATGGGAAGGGTAAAATCCAAACGTGTAACCCACTATGGTAGCAATGAGCAGCGAGAATGGTGCACATTCAGTACTGCTCAAATCTCATCCCCATATGCATTACTGTGCAAATGTATTACTGCTCCAATGTTAGCAGAAGCATGAAATGAAAGGTTCATCTTCAAATATCATCCCCATAATGCAACAAGAAAGTCAGCAGAAGTATGAAGCCAAAGGTTCTTTAATGCAAGAGCCATTAAAACCTTGTGAAACATCTGTCCTTGATTGGGTATACTTAACTATGGTATGGTACCTCGGAATACTTAACTATGGTATGTTACCTCGGCTTATCGATTCACAGATTCTTTAGAGCCACACTCTCCACAGAACATCTGGGTTTTTTTACAATCAGAGTTTGGGAAAATATCCTAGGTCCACTTCAAAAGGACCACATTACCAAGGGCAGATACTGAGACGAATGACACTGTAGTCCAAACAGACGGAATTATCCCCATTGAATGAATGCACCATAGTAAACATAACCATCACTTTGCACTTCTAAAATTGCAGAAAAGCAAAAACAAAACTTGTGTTTAAAAAAATAGTCCTGTATTCTCACATTTTCTGTTTCAGAAATGGCATCCCGAATCTTCCCCATCGCAGTCCTAGAACCAATGCCAACAACAACTGCCCTTGCATGCCCAACAGTTACTACAGTGCCCTGCAATAACACAGCCAAAGTGAGATCTCTTTTTTTTTCCAGTGAAGAAGCTTAAATTAAATGAGAATATTTACATCAGGCCTTCTCTCTCTTTTTCTTTTTTTTCGTGAAGGTAATTCTATTAGTTACCAAAACACCAAAACACAATATTCAGGCGTGCAACATGACTACAAGTACAAACAGCCTATATGCATCAATGATGAAGGCCCCTCAAATGGGCAAGAGAGCTCGGCACTCCACAAGCAGAATCAAAACTGAATGCATTACACATAGTGCATATGAGCCAACAGCCCCACGAGCACAAGAAATGGAAAAGAACTTTCATATCTGGATGCACAGGATCTGAGAAAAAAACCCGGTCCTTTGGAGACATTGACAATAGATAGCAAGGGCAAAAAACCAAGGGCCAAGAGAGCAGCCTTGTCAGACCAACCTCGCCAAGGCAAGTACACTTACTCCATCTCAGAAATAGCAGTTTAGCTTTTCCTGCAACAACCATAAAGTTTATGACAGTTGCATCCTTATCCCCAAGAGCTGAGTAGTGCCACCGTTCAACGTGGCACACAAAGAGGCAATGCTGCTAATAGTGTATATCAGCTGAGACATATGTAGCCCAAAACCCATGGTTTACATTAGCTCTGCCAAGAACGACCATTCCAAGTAATCAAGGGCCTTCTCCACATCTAACTAGACAAGAACAACCTTTTGGTTGGAGTGCTGTGTATAATCACTGCCCATCTGCACATTTAGTATAATGTGCAAAATATTCCCATCCTTAATGAACCTATATTGAATGGAAGGAAGGTGCTCATGAAGACGATTAGCTAAGGCCTTTGAGAATATCTTGGACATAGAACCCATCGAGGAAATCGATCGCCAATGTTTTAGTATTAAAGGGGATTTGGGGATCGACTTGATAACCCCTTCTTTCCAAGATATAGGCCTTAGTCTAGTAGCCCAAACCTCCTAACACATAGCAAAGAACTTTGCTAAAGGAGCAGCATAAGTCTCAAAAAAATCATTCATGAGGCCATCCCAACCAAAACTTTTATCCTTGGGTAGGTTTAACAAGACATCCACAACCTCATCCTAACAAATATCCTCCTCTCAAACAGCATGAATATCTGGGGTGACTTGATCCTTGGTCGAAGCAAAAAATATTGAACGCACATGGACCATCTGATCCGAATGAGCCTATCTTGAATCAAGGAGATCCCGAAGTATTCTTTGCACATACCAACGATAGAGTCAGGGTCTGTGACGATCTGACCATCAGCAGTCTGCAATCTCACAATGTTTTCCCAAGTAGAGGATGCATATAAACCACAGAAAAATTTATGGCACTGATAGGAGTTATCCTGCACATCCCCAATCAAGACTTTCAGCTCTACTCGCTGATAAGAATGCAGCTGAGAACGCTCAGCACAGCCAACCACATAGATAAGAGAGCCAAGAAATCATCATCTGGAGACTCGGTCAATAAAGAAAGCACTAATGCCAACAATTCCTCTGTAGCATGCATACACTGCCTACAAAGAGAAGCATGGTGAATCCCATATTGTCTAGCAACCCTCTGCACATTTTGTATCAATCGCTCAAAGAGGCACTGCCCACACATGGAAAGTCAAGCAAGTTGTCCCATGTAGCCACTAAAAATCTCATGACTCGAAAAGGAGGAATTGAAATGCAAGGGAAGCCTATCCAGAAATTGTGCAAAAGGAGCAATGGGAAGTGATCAAATAATGCATACTACTGCAATACCCTCATCTTTAGAACCTCTAGCAAGGCAGCATCATCCCTCTCTCTCTCTCTTTTCATAATGGGTAACTACATTGATTACGAAAAAAGTGCAATATATTGAGATTAGAAGGAGCAGGTTAGCTCTAGGCCACCATGTGTAAACCAAATACAGCGGATTCAAGAAGTAAAACAAGATGAGAATGCAAAAGGCACCCTGGGACTAGACAGACACAAAAGAGTTTTGACAGGATTTAGCCGTGTGGACCTTAGCTGCCAATATCTCCAATACACCATCTTCAAAGAAGTCCCCCAGCACCACAAAGGGATTGGGTCTGTGATGTTCAGCCCAAGAGGAGAAAGGCACATCAGCTAGGTGAGAATAAGAACCTGGATATCCACAATGCCAGCAAAAGCCAGCTACGCTAGAGGCTCGCAGCAGGCGCAGGGCAATGATCGAGACAATTGCTGATGTTGCTAGTGCTCTTTTGGGGGGCTACAAGTCCTTGGCAACGGTAAGAACTTGAGCCGTAGGCACATCCAAGGATTTGTCTAAATTGCAGAGGGTGTCCTACGAAGAAGAAGGATCAAGAGACACTGTGGGGACAGAAGCTTTTCTTTGCTTTTCCTTTGTTGCATTGGGCTTCCATCCACCCCTCGGTTGCCAAGTCTGAAGAAGGAGCGGGCTGCTTGCTAACTGTGTTGCTGGGCAAAGTGAAGGGACGTATTCTCATCCCTATCCATGTGCTGATTCACTAATGCAGTCTTGCAATCTAGACATTCACCCATGAATGACCCGTTTGACCAGAAGAGAAACAATGGCTAGCAAAAGTACCCCAGTTGAGCCAGAATCAAAAAGGCTGCATGCTTGTACAATTGAGGTGCAACTGGTTGGGTTGCTTCCTAGCAATATCCCACAGTATGCACAATTAATCTATTATCTAACCAAGAGTTGACATAGTCATCATTGGAAGTGGTGTACCACACCCCTTCTAAGGATACATGGTATAACAGTTATGGTTGCAGGATCCATTATTGGACTATTTCCCCAAGATTTGACACACCATAAATGAAAGCAGATACAAAGAGGTGCATCTCATGATTTGCACAAACATATGAATCATGAGACACAAATCAGAAAGAGATACAAGAATAGGTCAATGTTAAATTATTAGCAGATCAAAATATGCATATACAATAGATATAGATAAAAATCAAGAATGACTTGCTAGCACAAAGGTCACCCAAAATGGACAAGTTGAAAACTGAATGTAGAAAACCATAGACGTATGCAAACTTGAAATCTTGGAATTCAGAGAGGAACTAAACATATTTAAGAAAAAAGAAGTAAATGTGTACAAAGGACTACAAAAGGACAAAGAAGCACCGATAACATGTGAAAGGAAAGTCCACTCGTGGGCAAAAGTGGCAAACATAGCACAAAAGCGGATAGAGGAGGCCATCCCATGGACTAAGGTGGAAAACCAGAAACAAGGGAATATCAATGAACAAAACAAAGATAATGAACACCATTTTTGGAAGAAGAGGCCACGAGACGAGCTAGGGCATTACATGTCCGAGTAGTAGGATGGGAGGAGAATGGCAATCCATGTAAGGATACTAAGACCTTGGCAAACAAAATTGGGCCTTCAGAGATACCTATAGGTAGTGCTTGGAGGGTGGGGAAGTGGACTCTAGGTCAAACATCTTAATTGTTCGCTTTGGGGATGTGGAGAAGAAAAAGGCCTTCCTCTCTATGAGACAAGCCCTTAAAGCTGAGATGTATGCAATTTATTGCCAAAAAACTAGTTTTCGTAGAAAATCCAATGGAACACCTTCAAAGCAATAACTATAAATGTCATATCTGATTGAGGCTCTATCCTCCATATTTTAGAAATTCTAGTCTAGCAAAAGAAAAAGAGAAAGCGATTCACGCAATGTGCATGTCAAATAATATAATTCACGTGTTAAATTTTATGGACGCCCTCTTGGATTCATGTATCCAATTTGATGGAATTGGCAGTCTAATATTTAAGTGGGGCTAGATTAGTTTCTCTACCAGGTCAGCGTATGAATTGATCCTACCTAAAATAATTTGTGTTTGGGTTTCTGAACTAGTACAGCCCTGATTTTAACTCAAATAAGCATAGCTTCTATTTAGCTTAACCATGCTTAGCGTCAGCATTGTCCTAATGATACTACACCTAAGCCTAGGCATTACACTTGGGTTATCTTGCTTCCAGTATAATCAAAGGCAACTCCTTTGATATATCAACTATTAACTCCTGGTACAAAGGGGCTGTGTTTGAAGCATTTGAGAAAGTGATTAAGTGGATGACATGGCCACAAAACCAAGAACTTGAAAGTGTGTTTCTAAACCAGTTTTTCCAGATGTGCACACCCTTGTCAGTGTTTTGAAAGAAATATATGCAGAATAGTTGTGTAGCCATTTCAGGTAGTTTGTCTCGGCAGTACCCAAGAAAAAACCCCTCTCATGTTGTAGACCGTCTCATTCATTAAAACATTAACCATGCCCTTGTATTGGAGTCGAGAACTATTTAAATGTATACATCCCTCTCATGTTGGAGACCCTCCCTACTATAAAGCATCAAGCATCCCCTTGTAATGATTCAAATGACAAAAGCAATGTTTCAAATTGGGGATCAAACTTTTGAAGCTTCTCGCTTGATTTGCACAATTCCCTCTTTCTCATGCACTGCTGATATGTCCCATGTAATATTTACCACAGATGCACTACCCATTGCAAAGCCTGTAATGATACACAAAATTGCAAAACAGAACCTACTCATTGCCCTGACTAGAAGGGAATGAAGAGAAAGAGTATCTGAAAAGAATTTAGATGTAAGTAACATGGTTCCTAACAACATGCTTAGAAATAAAGATAAATGGAAAAACTCAACAGGATGGTCAAATAGCCCAAACTTACAGAAAATAGTATATTGGTTTTGTCTTGATAAACAGCTCTTTTAGTATTTGTAGCCTCCATCATTTTCACAACAGAACAGCTTTCCCCTACCATTTTAGCATCATTAGTTTGATGGTTTTGCTCTTTTAGATAAGTTGCACATAGCAAAAAGTCGAGTGATATGCAGAGTGTCAACAAGTATCAGAAATATGCCAGAAATATGCAAAACATGAGATTAACATTACCGACTTGCCATCACACCAACAAAAGAGAGATTAAACACATGAGAATAAAAGAAATCAAAACACCTGTTTTGCTGCACTAGAAAGGCAAGAGAGTCAACAGATACAAACAGTAGATATTCGAATCATCATACAAAATGTTTCTGGGTTCAGACAGTGCGAACTGCACTTTTATTAGAATCTCATCCAGATAATAGGCAGGTTACAGTGTATTACAATGCTATGTGGTTAGAGGGGGCTAGCCTGCATGGACAAATTTAGGACTGTCAGGTGCACATCTTTGTGGATGATGGCATCTTTCACTATTTTTATGGCTGTTAGTTTGGTTTAAAATTTAAATCATTATTGTTTTCCACACTGAGCACAACATCTGGTTCGTTATCAGATGGGATGGTTCAATGGACGTGCCTGAAGTTTCAAGTGCTCACTGCTATGTTGTGCAACTAGCTAAGGGGACACATCACTGTGGAACACCCAAGGTCCCAATGGGGGTGTGGAACTTGAAATCCAAGGCCTTAAACAATAGCTAACTATTCAGCCGATGGATTTAGATCATTTGTGAATTGTGTCGGGTAGAGAGCGGGATCTATGATTTAGCACTAGATCTTTCTTGTAGTTACTGATACAACACCTTTGACTTTGACAGTGATAGCATGCACAACCAACTCCCTGGCAAGCAAGCATGATGTGGCAAAATCACCATTTATTTGTGTGGCATCATTGCAGGAGTCAGCGGACCCAGTGAATTCAACCCGTTAAAACGAGTCTTATCCAAGGTATTCTTGGCCGTTGCAACAAAAGTGGTAGTGCTCAGATAAGATGGATAGGGTGGGAAGGCAAGGTGAATGGAGTATACTTGGGATGGGGTCCTAGAGTGCCCACAATGCATGCAAGAAGTGTGCACAGTGGATCCAAAGGTGGGCATGGGCTGACTATGCATGAACATGATAACCGCATGAGGAGCCCATGGTGGAGTGATAGGGACACATGGAGCAAAGGATGGGGATCCATGTGTAGGAGTGACCCATGGAAAGTGTGATGACGCACCATAAGCAAAGGATGGAAATCCCTGCATCTCAAGTGTCAAATGAGGTGTGTGACACTAAGGATATGAAAAAAAACTCCCTGCCCATCACGCGCGCCTGCTCTCCCGCCCTCGACTAACTCCTCATGCCCGCCCCGCTTGTCCTCGCCCGTCGCCTGTGGCCCATCCGTGGCCCTGCCTGTGGTCGTCCCCCCCTGCCCGTGCCTGTGCCAAACCCCCCCCCCCCCCCCCCCCCGGGCCTATAGCCGTCACCCCCCCGCCTGCCACTATTGCCCCACCTACAGCTTGCCTGTGCCCCCGCATACAGCCCATCCGCCCCCGCCTATGGCACTATCTCCATCACCTGTGGCCCACCCCCCACCTATGGCACTATCTCCATTGCCTGCGGCCCACCATTTTGAAAACAGTGAATCTCCCCTGCCCCCCCCCCCCCCCCCCGCACCTCCAGCTGCTCCCTCCCCCTGCAGCAAACCCCCCCCCCCCCCCCCCGGTAGCACAGCAACGTGATAGGTAGGTTCCCAACAAAGACACGCAATGGAAACCTCTGGTCAGACGCTGGCGCATTCTGCAAGTGCCCCCAAGTCAAACACTTTGCGCAACATCCTCTCTATGGAACAGCTCTTAGCCGTCCGTGCCACACAGGTGGAGTTGAAAGAAACAACGACCTTTGATCGAGGGCCTAGCTACGGGATAGGCTCCACTCCACGCTATGCACTGGCACAACACAGATCGTGGAGGCAATCCTCATGGGCCGAGGGATCTTCATGGCTTAACTCACCTCTGCGGATGCAACTCGTGAGTTAGTGGAGAGCTCGCCCTATGCCTCCACGAAGGGGGTCATCTATATGGTTCCCTGGTATAGCGGCTTCACAGTGGAGACATTTGCGCTCCACAACAGATTTCTCAAACACCCAATAGCCTTACTTTTCCCCGAACTGGCGGTAGAGTACCACCAGTTAGTGGACTTTGGAGAGCTCTTCGGCGGCACAGTTCTTCCTGCCTCCTTTGCGGATGCAGTGACAGCTGCAGGAGTCCCAAAGGCATGAGCGGCCGTGGAAGACACAAAGAGTATACAAAAGTTCCTGGAGATTGAGGCAGGAGGTCACTCCTTTAGGCAGTAGGTCATTTTGACTGGGCAACCAGGGCAGTGCCTGCACTGCCACAATTTTGGGCATCAGGCACCAGAGTGTACGCGTTTCAGAGCCAAGGTGACTCCACTGATAGGCTCACAGGTGGACGCTGACGGCTTCACACGGGTCCAGAGACGACAGAGATGGAGACGGCAGGGGGGGCCGTAGCCAACTCCTCAGATGCAGCCTCGACAATAGGGAGCAGGAGGGCGAGCAACACCCCCTCGACAAAGCACTCTGCAGCCCAACCCACCCAGCAAGACTGCAATCCCCCACAGCCACCACTCACGCCACAGACTACCTCACCTGAGATCCCACAGCCCCCAGACCCACTCCCCCCACTAACCTTGGCCCACATTCCCCCCCCCCCCACACCCGCCACGTACCTCCAACCACCCCACCATCCCTCGATCCTCTTCTCCCCCACCACCTCCCCTACCGAGAACCCCCCCTGATCCGCACCCGGTTCAGGTGATCCCCCCCAAACCCACCCCCCTCCTCCCACAAGAGGTGATGAGCCACACACGCCTACATCCTCCTCGCACCAGCACTTTTCCCCCTCCCACACAGCCACCAACTCATCTGTCCCTGCCGCCCAACACACCTTCCCGAGAGATAGGCACAATTGTTGCCACAGGAGTTCTTCCGCAGTGGCCCATGGTCCTACCTGAGAGTTGCGAAGCGCAAAGAGTCCCCCCTACCTCTAGAGGTGGGGATCTTCGTGGTTCGTAAGTCAAGGAGAGGCAAGGTCCATCTACTAGCACCACTGGATGGACCAAACTACGCTTTTTTCTTTCAATCCTCTCAATCAGGGGATTGGACGGCGGCACAGATAGAGGAGTTGAAGAGTCAGGTGGCGGATCACATCTCCCAGTGGATGGGAGAAGGACTAGCACTGTTTGCACAGCACTAGCCAGGTTGCATGATGGACATCAACTAGTGGGCCGGTGCCAAGGTCCCACACTTAAACACTATCTTTCGAGCCCCTCCACAGTGGAGTGCTCCGAGGGATGTGATCGAGTGGCCCCTGGCACAAGGGGCCCATTTCTACTAGTGTACAGAGTCACAATTCTCAACATGGCTGATAGATGCATTGATAGTACCACTTGGAGCATCTATCACCCCTATGGTCCAACCGAGGGCCACCATAGGGGATTGGAGTTCGCCGTTCAAACCGGCAGCAAAGCGTACTTGCATGCCTCATAGTTTCTCCTCCTCATCAACACCCTCCACACCGAACAGATGCATGTTCGGTCAATTATCCCAGGTTTCCCCCTGAGCTTACACCTTGCATCCTGGAATGTGAATAGTCTCCAATACAGTGGGGCATGTGGTTCCAAGAAGTTGATTGTTCGGCAGGAGCTGCAGCCTTCCCTTGCTGGACGGATCGACATCTTACTTCTACAGGAGCACAAGCTCACCCCCACCCAAGCCCAACGGGTAGGAAAGGTACTCCCAAGCAGCTTGCACACTTACTGGGAGCACGCCATAGGTGCCTACGGCGGCAGGACTAGAGGCGTATCCACCTCTATTGGTTCGAGTCTCACCGCCTGCGTACGAGACCATGGGACAATAGTTGCAAGGAGGGTTCTATGGATCAAATTGGATATTGGGGACTCATGCCTTGGAGTCCTCAATGTCTATGCCCCTACGGAGGTTAGGGCACGTAACAGGTCTGGGTGGAGATCGCAGACGGACTCTCAGAGGTGGACTCCTGGATCGTTGGAGGAGACTTCAACAACATGGAGGCTTTGGAGGAACAGCAGGGCAGAGGCAGAAACTACCAGGGCATGGCCAGGGAGGAGAAGGGGGCATGGGAGGTCTTTCTACTGGCAGTAGGAGCACACGATGCCTGGAGAGACCTTTCCTTCCATAGGAGGGAGAGGTCGTTGGATTTCTCTTGGGGATACAAGCAGCTAGGTGAAGTCCTGCTGGAGTGGTTGGATAGGTTTTATGTGGGAGAGTGGGGAGGCTCTCCTGGAGGCCAGATTGGGCGTTTGGCGGGCACCACGTTGTCCGATGATTGCTCAGTTCTCCCGACACTAGATCGCCCAACATCTGCCCTAGACACACGATCCTGCCGGATCCCTGACTCGATCTATAGGAGGAAGGAGGTGACGAGACAAATAGAGCAGATTTGGACCAGGGAGAGGGGCAGTAGGGACCAGATCACAGAGGAGGTTGCTAAGGTCCTAGCCGAATCGAGCAAAATCTGCCAAGAGGCAGCCATACACGCATAGCAACACAGTTGGGAGGAGGAGAGAGCACTCCGGCGGGACATTGCAGCCACGCAGAGATTATTGCAGGAGGCACTAGGCGATCCCACCCTCCATGCATAGGAGGTGCGCATGCGAGCAGCCATTGCTGGTCTAGAAAACAAGAGCTCAAACTTCTCTTTCCACACCTCAGCAACTTTCTGGGCACGGAAGGGGGACACGATGTGCAGGGAGTTTTTCCAGGTGCACCAACCTCGCACCTTGGAAGAGCAAATACATAGCCTTCAAGATCAGTATGGAAGGACTCGTTCTAGCCCAAACGAGGTGATGGAGATTGCCACCGCCTACTATAGACGCCCTTTCCAGCATGAGACAGCCTCAACTAGAGGGCAGCGATGTAGGCAACAAGTCTAGGGTCACATCCTATCCCTCGTCACAGAGGAGATGGGACGCTCCCTCCTAGCCCCCTTCACAGAGAAGGAACTAGAGGAGGCTTTTTAACTTCAAGACGGGCAGAAATGCCCGAGAGAGGATGGCCTCTCTAAAGCCATCTTCACTACCTATTGGGAAGTGGTGAAGTCTGAAGAAACCCCTGCTGATGTCCTTCCAGGAGATTTTCACTTCACGACAAATGCCAGGGAGCCTTTCGGCAGCTCTTATCAGTCTTCTCCTCAAAGGGGAAGATCGGTTGGAGCTTTCCCAGTGGAGACCGATCACCTTATTGTCAGTGGCCTATAAGGCACTGGCAAAGATGATTGGTCAGCGACTACGCCCCGTGCTTCCAAATATCATCCATGACACACAGACAGGCTTTGTCAAGGATAGAAGCATCCTCGACAATGTATTCACCTTCTTTGACGCGACAGAGTGGGCTCAGCACAGTGGGCAAAAACTGGCCGTACTACACTTGGATTTCGAGAAAGCTTATGACAGGGTGGACTGGGATTTCCTAGAGGGCACCATGGTGAGGTTGGGTTTCCTCGAGGCTTGGATTCGCGAGGTCTTCACACTTCATAGATCGGCCACCAGCAAGATTCTCATAGGTGGTAGGCGAGGGAAGAAATTTCGGTTGGAGAGATTGGTCCGGCAGGGTTGCGCCCTGGCCCTGTACATGTTCCTACTCTTTGCAGAGGCAATGCCTCACTTCCTCATGTCACGTGTGAGCGGATTACGCGGACTCCGACTTCCAGTGAGAGAGGAGACTGAGTTGTTAGACTTAGAGTATACAAATGATACGGCACTCTACATAGAGGACGATGAGTTGATGCTGGAGAGAGTAAGGCTAGCTCTTGAGGTATTTTGTTCTGCAGCGGGAGCGAAAATCAACTGGCAAAAGTCAGTTGGTTTCCTCACAGACCCAGACTCTAGCATGGAGTGGGATGTCCACCTGGGATTTAGATGGGTGAGCAGAGGGCAGATCGTTCGATACCTAGGGTTCCAAGTGGGACTCGACATCACTCGCCCAGCAGTTCTTCCAGTCCTTGATTCTATTTCGAGGAAGCTAACCTACTGGAGCACAGTTCACCCCTCACTAGCCGGCAGAGCCTTGGTGGTTAACCAAGTCCTTCTAGCAACGGCCTTGTACATCGCCTCGTGTTGGTACTTCTCCTCATCCTGCATAGTGCAGCTTCGCTATCTAGTGTGGAACTTCCCTTGGTCCAGGTCAGATGGCTCCAGGGATTCCAAGGCCAAGGTGGCGTGGGCGACCATCATGCGGCATTGGTCACAGGGAGGGCTTGGGATCATAAACCCAGAGTATTAGAGTATGGCCCTCTTGGGCAAGCTAGTTGTCCGCGGCCTCACACCGAGAGGGCAAACCTGGAAGGTCCTATTGCAGGAGGGTCTCAAGGATTGTAGACTGAGGCTTGGCGGTGAGTGGAGGCCGTCCCTGAGATGGATCTTCATGTCAGCCCAGATCATCCCCCCAAGATCACCTTTCCTATGCAGCTTGCTCCGCGTATGGCAGGGCCTTCGTAAGGCCCTAATCCAGAGCCCCCCAGGCTACCAGGAGGAGATAGACCGTCAGCCGGTGATCTGGAATCCCCATGTCACGGATCGGGAAGGGGCACAGATTGGCGAGTCCCCCCCCACATCCAATGGGCTGGTTGGGAGGCTGGCCCAGCTCATACCATTAGGACATGGCGGGAGGTATACACGATGATGGATGAGGAGGTGCTGCAGCAAGGATCAGGCTGCCAAAGAGGAGTGGAGTTAAGGAGAAGGGAGATAGACGCAGCAATACCTCAAGAGTAGCTTGCTCCCCCGATACGAGAGCCAATAGAGCCCGGGGAGGTATGGGCCGCTAGGTTTTACCAGCAAGCATCCCCCTACAAGTAGCAAGTAGATTGGGCGGCGGTCCACCCGAAACCTTCTTCACCGTACAAGGGGGAAGGGGGGGGGGGGGGGGGGGGGGGGCGCATTTGGCTCTTGACAGAGGGCAGCAGGATGAGGGGATAGTTGTCCTTTCATAGAAGAGGATCCGAGTGATTGGCCTTCAGAGGAAGACATGGCAACTAGCCCCTTTTGTCTTTTGGCAGGAGCTCAGGGAGTGGCACCTCTCGATCTGGGAGGGCATGCCACTTGATGAGCTGGAGTGGAATCCGGGAGATCGGCTATGGCCGGCCACTGCAGTCGCCAAGAAGCCACCGAGGTTCTTGGAATACACCGCCAAGATTGGCAGACACGTACTAATGCAAGAGGATATGGATTGGGCGCCATCATGTAGCAAGCACTAGGCGAAGCATAGCATCACGAAGCCTTTCCAACGGACCTTCTGGCGCCACCTATGGGATAGCTGGAGGCCGAGGAGGGTATCGTATTTTTTATGGCTGGTGGCACATGGGGGCTTGGCAGTGGGAAGCTGGCTTGCCCAGATGTAGGAGGGAGATTGTAAGCGCTACACACAGTAACCTCTGGAAACCCCAAAGCACTGCCTTTGGTCATGTGAGACGGCACAACTCGTGTGGAGAGGAGCATGCCAGATCCTTCACCATATAGCACCCAGCCTTATGTATTTTATGGGGGGCTTGCCGCTGGCAGGCGGTCAACCAGGGCCGTCACCTTCTGTATGAGGCCAGGATGCACGACACGATATTCATTATCGAGGCAGGGTCGTGCACAGTGGTTGGTTTAGAGGCTCTACCTATCCGCCAGGTACTGAAGCCCACAACAGACCGCTCTAAGTTATGGGAGATCATAGGGAGTCTTACTGGTTGGCATATCTGGAAGGCGCGGTGTCAGGAGGATTTCGGCGGAGAGAGACTTTCAGTACATGCGACCTTAGCAAAGCTCTGGACCTCCATCATCCACTCCCTCCTCTGCCGATAGGATCAAGTGCAGGGCGAGTCCAAGGCTCGTCAGGAGCTCCGATGTCATTTCCTACGCACTTAGGGTGGCCAATATCTATTTTTCGTGATGTAGGCAGGCAGCCCTTGATGGCAATACACCCCCCCTCCATGGCTTCTTGCCCCCATCCCCCCCAAACCGCCTTGAGAGGCTTGTATACATGATGTACTTGTGATTTTCATCAGCTCCAGCTAGTCTGTTGAGCATGAGCACTCCGTTGTAATCAGTTTTTTTGAGTAATATAATCAGCCACATTTTCCTTGGAAGAAAAAAAAAATGAGGTGTGTGACTGGGGGTAGTGAGGGGGATGCCCATCACAACCATCCCAATGGGAAATGATATACTCATTTGCCGAAATGTGGATAGAAACTATGTTAAAGGGTAGCATGCCCTATAATAAAGCCCCATGGTGCAAAGTGGCTTGAGGATAAGTGGAGGGTATAGTGTTAAAGGGTGGCATTCTATATATCGATGCATCGTGATGTGAAGTGGTAGAAAAGTGTTAAGTATGGAACTGAGAATGAGAATGTGCTAGGAGCAGAAACACAGGTTCCAAATCCCAGTGTGGAGGATCCAACTCCTAGTGTGGAGGATGCGGATGTGGAGTGTAATCCAAGGTTTTGGAATGAAGAAGAGAGAAAATTGATGTGTGGGCTAGAAGAGGGTGGGATGGGAGGGATTTGAGAAGAGTGGCTTACATACTCAAATGAAACAGAAGATGTAGATATACTTAATGAGAGATGTCGACTTCAAGAGCCCCCTCTATTGAAGTTTAGATACACAAAATCATCCGGATCCTGAATACCAAAGGAGAAATAGGAGAGGATCTTGATTCATACAACTCAAAGAGGTTATAGGAACCTAACACTGGGCCTGGCTGAGATGAAGATGGGTCGTCAATCGTCCCAGATGTCATATGTCCTACATGATCAAAGAGGTGGCCAGCCTCACAAACCGATCCGGATGGAGTAGCAAAGTTGCTAGGAGGGGTGTAAGTTCAACTATAGGTGATGCATGAGTACTCCTGAAACTCCTCCTCTGATATGAGACTAAAATCCAGAATGGAAGAAACCACAAAGGAAGAAACCATGTCTATCTGATATGATGTTATGGATACTACGTGCATGTTTTACTAGCATGTCATTGCTTCATGTCATGGTGCTAGTGTTTCTTTACCATTGTGATGGAATTATGCATCTGCAACCTTTGTGAACAAGATAGTATATTTAATTATACATACAGTACTTTCCTTGCAATCAATCTTAGTTATTGACTAATGTGTCATTCCATTGTTGTTGAATGCTTTACTCATTATTACTGTTCTTATAAGAGTTGTGAGTTGTGACGATGAATCCAAAATGATAGTATTGATATTATTTAAAAAACCTTGGACATTTCAAGCAACATCTTCGGCTCACTACTTGCGAAAACTTACGTTGTTTTGCATGATTATATGCACTCTTTCATAAGCAATACACACGTGGTACTCCCATTGTTTTGTCCTATTCTCACTCTAGTAGTATGTTTCCCTTCTCTCACTGCCATTTTTCGGGACAGCAAACCTGCAAATTCAACATAGCACCTCTTCTGAAGCTATTCATCCACTCCCACTCTTCTGAACCTCTTTTGATATGAAAGCCTTTCTCAAGGCAAGCCTGAGCATACAATAGAATATCCTACCAATTGAAAGCATTTTGCTCAGCTTCTAGTAGGAAAGTGTAATATTAAGATTTTTCAGGTCAAAGAACAGTTGTTCATGATTTTTACAGCATACAATCAATAATTTTCAGTGGCAAGCAGTTTCAGATCAAATTATTTCAAGGGTAGCCATTATACCCTGCTACCTTAGATGCAAGGCACTGAAAAATGTACCTGTCAAGATGGCCTGATCAACTCTAAGTTGGTTGCTCAGTATCTCAATCAGTCTCATATCAGCAGGGACTTGAGAGCCAACTTATCAAAGCATCAAAGAGCAGCAGAAAGTTAGGTGGTTTGGGAATGGAAAGGCTATGCACACATTGTCAGTTAGGCATGAGACATGTGCACACCTGACACCTCAACAATGTCTCCAGGGACAAGATTTGAAGCTGGCACAATTGAAAGAAGGCCTGTAAAATGCAATGAAGTTTGATTCACTGTTATCAGATCTACTGAAGCGTGTTTTTACTTGCTATGATGTTATTTCATATTTCAAGATCCTGCAAAAAAACACGAGCTTTGAAGTTCTATGAGGAACTTGAAAGCTATCTCAATACAGCATTTTAAGAAATTACTTGCATAAGTATATAGCAAAAAGAATATCTAAGATCACGATAAGTGGTTTGAGACATGGAACGTAAAGAACTTCAACTTGAAGTCACTAGATACACACCATTCCTTAAAACTGTAGCAACATCAGCTTGGTAGGCCTTGAGTTCCTGTAGAGTTAAATGCATGATAGTCAAAGTGATAAATACTCAGAAACTCCCATTTTTAATTCATTAGAGTTATCAGATACTATCAACAGCATTTTTAGATAAGATTTTTGAACCTGGAGTGCCTTCTCTGCATTTGTCTCAGTGATCACTCCAACTGTTGCATTGGCAGCCAAGATCATCAAAATAACCTGGACCCACAATAGATTTTACTTGATGAGTTTCAAAAGATGGGAGACAGACAAAAATGGAACATACACAAAGGCATTTTGTCAGACATGCTGCTTCGGACGATTTCATCCCTTTCAAAAAGCACACCAAGTAACACTCACAGCGGGCTCCAGGAAAGGACTCAAGCCAGTTTCCCCATTGATGAGGGCTAAAATGAATGACACAACTGCTGCAACTATCAAAATCTTTACAAGCAAATCATTGAACTGCCTGAGCACAAGCTTCCAAAAAGGTGTCCCTGCCATGACATCATGCAGCTTCAGTACAAACAATGACTGGTAACCACATCAAAAAGCTGGAGACTTCATTGTTATGTAAGACTTATCTTTTCATGCACTATACTTCTCAATTTCATATCACTATTTTAATTGCCACTCGTCTTGGAATCTTTGGCTCTCAGACCAGCAACTATACAACACAGCCATGTAAGAATTCAGACTTGAAAATCTTTTGGCAGCAGTACCTATTCTGGTGATCATATTTGTGATCAGATTAGAATGCAGGAGATCAGCAGACATGGTAAGTATACATAAAGCTATAGGCCTAATGCTATCCAGCCAAAAGCATGCCTCTCATGAGCAATTAGGTAAATCTACCTTCCTGGGCTGAAGTCCCTATGGAGCAGGAATGCTGTAGGACACTTCTCAAGTATGAGGCCTCTCTCTCATAAATTTGCCTTCTGTTATATTAGTTGCTCCTCAGCTCAGCTAACACACTTTTAGCCACATAATCTGCTTCTACTTGCATACAGCATCTGTAAAATGTTGGAATGATCTCTAATCTCCTGGATCAACAGCTGAACCACTTTTATATGAAGTAACTCTAGTTTGTTTTACTGGAGTCACTTGAGTGAAGGCATTCATAGTTCATAGTTGACACCCCAGCTGCCTCCTCAAAATGTGTGTCACTACACCTGTAGCCAGGATGGAAATTTACAAGAGACAACCTGAGCAACAATGCACAAAACACCAACCGCAATGACAAAGATTAAAAGAGCATGCCTACACAGCAATTGATCAAAACTCTAGAGAAATCCTAAAAGGGCCAGGCACTCAAAACATTGGGGCCAAATGAAAGAGATCGTCCCCACACACACAAAAGGCCCAAAAACTCTGATGTCAACCAGGACATCTCTCCCCTCCCAATCCTCCACCACTGTTGGGCCAACTGCCACTAGCCACTCGGGTAAGCAGCAAGCCATCATCATCATTTATGACAGCTACTTTACAAGGATGCTTAAGATTCAGAAACCTTAGGCTTCACTTCTTGCTCTCGACAATCTTCCACAACCTGGGGGCAACTGGCTCTTGATATTTGTTTTTCATAACTTATGGTTAATCCATTCAGTTTGCCCTAATCCACTCATCAGGAACGAAGACAAGCCATAAACTCTGTTCCCTACCAATCCACCAATTAGCTCACCCCAAACCTAATAACCAGCTACTCACCAGCAATTGAAGAGATACACCTGCTCAAGACCACTAGGAAAGAGCTGTAGATAGTCCCCCTCCGACCTGCAATAGGTTCATTCGCACCATATCAATTGTGTGTAACATTGGAAAACAGCCTGTAAACATGTGTGTCAGCATGCACCAAAACTGCACTACAGCCAAGTAGGGCAACCAATGGCACAAGACCACACAGCTGGAGGCCTCAAGGGGCATGGCATCCACAAGGCAGGATCTACTCAACAACAAGAGGCCCAAGGTAAAGTCAGCAAACATTCACAGTCACCAGCATGGAAACAGTACTCTTGGAAAGCACCAATTCCAAATCAGCCCATAGATGCTTCAGGCCTCCATATTACAGGTGAAACCTGAGATCTGCCAGTGTACTTATGTGCAAGAAACTTAATCGCCCATATGCCCCCTTGGTTTCCATGGGAATGCTTTTACAGCAACACTGCCATGTCAACAATAAAACCAGATAGCACCATGGCAGTACAAAGGAGGACAAAAAAAAGCAAAAGGTCAAAACTGAGCAGCACAGCTGCCATGTGTGCTGCAGGAAGTTGCAAAAGATACCACAAATTGATTTTTCATATTGTTTGCTATTGATTAGTTGAACCAATCAGGTTAATAGACCTAAACTAGTTTGGTAACTTACGACCTCTCAAGTGACCAGCTTCCCAGAATTTTTGACATAGTGACAGTAAATTTTCAATCTTACTGTTGTCATGTGCTTCTAGTGCTGGAAAAGGCTTGGCATTTTGCTTGAATATATTTGATACCTTTGCCTTTATGCCTTTAGAACTATGAATCAACTAGAATCCTAAGCTAACCTAGAGGCACACTGACTGGAAATCCTTTTCTTTAATATTTTAAAAGGCCCAACATCATTTAGGTCAAATATGCATTAACTGGTTTGTTTTTGGATCCAAATTTGATAACATGGTACTACAATGTGATTTTTAACACTGCAGACTGAGGAAAAACTGCAGTATAACAAAGTAACTCACTCACAAGATCAAACAACCACTATACTTCTAAGTTGTTTTGTGAAAAGTCATGCTGACCTTACCACTTTACTTCTAAGCTGTTTTCTGGAGATTCATGCTAATCTAAATATTAGAAAACTAGATAAAGGCCCAATAGATCCTCATAAGTCTCTTTGGTGAGAAAGAACCAACCTAACATGGAATATAAGCATCAAAGAGATCATTACACGGAGTGGTTGAAAACTGGACAAATAGATACTTCATCAATGCTATGAAGTAGAGACTCTCTTAGTGTTATTCCTATCTATTCTACAGTAGCTCATATTTTTCACGATTATGGATAAGCTACCACCATCTGGAGTACCAACTTTAAAACCAGTTTTTCAACGACATTAACATGTGTGTCCTGTTCAGTGTAATAGATGTATAAAAATGAAATTTTTGGCATGCATATCACTTGCTAGAAGTGATAAATATCCTGAAAAACTAAAACAATCGTAAAGCTAAACAGTTTTTTTTCCTTTTTTTTTCCAAATTAAATTAAACAATCATTTGTAAAGCTGAAATGAGTTGCAAGGACAGACTTACTTGGCTCAGAGGGCAGTTCTATTAAGAATCACATCCAACCGAACCCACCCACCAAAAAAACAAAAACAAAAAAAGAAAGGGTTTAGTAACTTTATCACTTTCCTCCAAATAAAATGACAACAACCACAAGGACATTAGAGTTGCAATATTCCATACATTATGCATACAAAGCAATGACAACAAAGTGAACACTTCATAGAAGGCAGGCTTAGAAAATATTGTTGTCTGTCGTTGAAGCAAGAATGGCACAATTGCATTTTCTGAGTTGCCTCTCACAAAAATAACTAGGTTGAGAGTCTTTTAAATTCGAATCTTATCTCTCTTTTCTTCCTCAATTCCCTTAAAACTCATGGCATAATTGAAAAACAAGAAACAAAAATGTACAATAGAGTTGCCTAGTAGTGAAGGACCAAAAGTCATGATTCCACACTACCAATTGAAATATTCACAACATACTTAAAAAGGGAAAAAAAGTAAAAATCTAGAGTAGAGTTGCCTACTAGGAGCTGGCCAAAAATCATGGTGCTTCCACTCTATGGTCAAAATGGGTGCCACGCAATTCCACCTACTCAACCAAAGCAGGCGCTTGTAGCCAGAGCTCAACATACCAAGATTAAGCTTGCACACAAAAAGGTTACTCATTGCTTTGTAAGCATAGACAAGATCCACAAAGCAACTAAAAAGATGGATGACTATTAGTTTAATATATATAGACTCTTTCACCTATATGACATGAGCAAGCACCATTAGTCATAGCTCAAAACATTACAGAAATCCTCCTTGAATGCAAACCAAATAACCTACATAACAAATTCAACAGCAGCACATAGGTCAGAAGCACCCACACCCTAGGAAGGAAATGCAATGGCCCTCTTGGCCTGATAAAATATATATTGAGAGCACAATATTCATCAACAAAGTGCTGAGAACACTCCCTTAGTCTCTACAAATCTCACTTGATATGCAAAGCTGAGACCAAGGGTTGGGCCACTTAGGTGTCTATACTTCCTGGCACTCTTAGTCATTCTCCCACACATTCTTCTCCTCTCCAGCTCAAGGACATTGCAATTCATGGCCCATGCTCCCCTGTTGTCAAGCACCCTATTCTTCTTCATGACACATGTGCATTGCATTTTGGCTACAATCTCCATCGTCGAGCTGGCCAACTACTCACTAGCTACTTGGTGACTCTCTGACTCTGCTGGCATCAGCATCCCACACCTAGTGACAACCTTTCTAGGCTGCATTTTGAAGTCTCATATCATCCTCCACACCTGGCGACAGTATGAGAGATGTCGAATGGGGAGAGTCAGTGCCATATTTATAGGCACATACTCTCTTGAGTAGCGCCCTAGTAAGTGGACGCCAAACACTTTTTTGGGGCTATCAGTACAAAAACAAAAGGAATGAAGTAGAAATGTACTGAAAGACCAGGTTTCTCAACACTTGAGTGGACTAGCTCCGATATCTAGTGGTCTTGGATGTACTTTGGTATCATTCAAGGTGTTGTATGTTGACAGTATTTCTTCCTGGATTCAGTCTACTAGTCACTGTGGACTAGATTGTAAATGCCTATAGTTGTACCATGGCTCTAAAACTATATATTTGCAAGTGATACATATTTGCATTGAGGCATTGTTTATACAAGGTTCTTGCATTACCTTGCCTTGGAATGGTCAAAACATATTTGGATTTTAGGCATATTGGTCTATTGCCTTTAGCTCTGACGGCAATTATGATACATGTGTGGATTGTAACTTGGATTTAGTGGCTGGAAATTTCAGCATGCTATAGGCATTAGCATGGTTAAGCAATAGCTGCAAATGATGTTTGACTTTGATGCCGCATGTATTTCCAATGGAAATTAATGCTTTTGTCTCACCGCAATATGCAACTAAGGATGATTGCAGGATTCTAATAGCGAGGTCTCTCCATCATGAATTTTGAACTTATTTCTCTAGGGATAACTAAGTCATGCACATGTGAAATTAAGTTAACATGTGAGTCATGGTGATAGGAAAAATTAATTTGAGCAATGGGGGACATTGACAAAAATTGCGGAGGATAGATGCCATTGCATACTTGGGACAGATCTAGCCAGAGACATTAAAACAAAGAGATAAGTTCAACCCAACTTCCAAAACAGGTGTCTGTGGGATGTAGCTCATAATCATAGGGGTACAAGCTTTATGATCCCATTTCTAGGAGGTCTACACAAGTCGATATGTTTGGTTTGTGGAGTTTCTAGTTATAGAAAGGGGTGAGGAGCACCTTGTACTTGGAGATCAAGTTGACACTTGGGCACCTAAGCCATTGCCTTTGGATCCTACGCCTCTTGAGGCTCCACAATCAATGGAGGAGGAGTTTGCTTCACCACTCGATTCACCCTTAGAGTCGGCACCGGTGGTTGTCCTACAAACTAAAATAGAGGTAGAGCAACGAGGGGAGTACCGGCCTCCTCCTCGTTGAGCACATGAGACACTGCGTGATGCAAGCATTAAGGGAGTTCCTAAGAAGTATCAGTTGCAAGACGACCCACGGCTATCTCAAAGGAATCAAGTACATTCCACCAAGCTTGTTTATAGTAACTATTTTTTAATGACTCATGCCATGCATGATAGAGAGTCCACCTCCATGAAGGAGGCTTTGCAAGTAAAGTTCTATGTCTATCATCTTGAACATATCATGTAGTGCCTCCTTTGTTTGCTTGGCCTTCTGGGCATGGTTGCATGGTTTGAAAGTCATTCGAACTTCCTCCTAAGTGTCTTGAACGATTCATCATGTTGGTCATTGTTTCTTGGGTTTCACAGTTGACTAGATCAATTGTCAAAATGAGATCGTCCACACAAATCATGAACACATTGTGCCCTCAAGTTGATGTGTGGACCTTCAACTGGGGATCAATAGTGGAGCGTCGATACCCTAGCTTCCTGTGGAGGTAGAGTCTATCTTCTCATTCCAACCACGTGGAGACTCTTTGAGACCGTAAATGTCCTTCTTCAACCTGTAAACTTGGCTATCTGATGAAAAAAGGCTAGAAGGCTGCTCAACATAGATCTCCTCCTTCAAATCACCATTTAGGAAGGTAGGCTTCACATGTAGCTGATAAACTAGCCATCTCCTATGGGCTAACGAAGGCAAGAACGGCCCTAATGGTAGCCATCCAAGCTATAGGTGCAAAGATATCATGGAAATCGACTCCTTGCCACTGTGCGAACCCTTTAGCAACCAGCCACACCTTGTGCTTATCTTTCTAGGTCATGAGATTTAGCAAACAACCAGAGGCATTTTCATCTCTCAATAGCAATACGTGCATGAGATTTTGACCACCTTTGAGTTGGAGGGATGTCAATCTATTTCTACTCCCATGGATCTAAACTGGAAGGCTATAGCCCATCCAAATTCACCAACAGCACATGCTACCTGCTAGAGGCAGTTGATTAGATCATTGATATGGCTCCTCAATACTCAGATTGTTTTGTGCTTTGCTACTAGTTTTCTTGCATGGTTCATGAGTGAGGTTAACGACTAGCTATCGCTTTATTTTGGGTGCAAGTGCTATCTCTTGGAGTAGTAAAAATGAGCCCATAGTTGCCCTATCATCTACAAAGGCATTCACCAACAGCACATGCTACCTGCTAGAGGCTGTTGATTAGATCATTGATATGGCTCCTCAATACTTAGATTGTTTTGTGCTTTGCTACTGGTTTTCTTGCATGGTTCATGAGTGAGGTTAACAACTAGCTATCGCTTTATTTTGGGTGCAAGTGCTATCTCTTGGAGTAGTAAAAATGAGCCCATAGTTGCCCTATCATCTACAAAGGCAAAGTATAAAGTAGCATCTTCTAACACATGTGAGACAATGTGGCTTTGAAGGTTACTAGGAGAGCTTGGCTGCCCACAGACAGCTCCTACTACACTTTACTGCAACCATCAAAGTTGCATTACTTTGGCACGGAATCCTATGTTCCATGCTTGGACAAAGCACATTAAGATACAACCCTTGTTGTTCAAGGCTAGACAGATTCACACTAGACTAGAGACATTAACCACAAGAGGTTAACAATTGGCTATTGCTTCTTTGGGTGCAAGTGCTATCTCTTGGAGTAGTAAAAAGCAACCTATAGTTGCCCTATCATCTACAGAGGTGAAGTATAGAGTGGTGACTTCTACCACATGTGAGTGTGTGTGGCTTCGAAGATCACTAGAAGAGCTTGGTTGCCTGCTGACATGTCCCACTACACTTCATTTCGACAATCAGAGTTGCATTGCTTTGATACAAAATCCTATGTTCCATGCTAGAATGAAGCAAATACATTAAGGAAAAGATATTGGATGAGACAATTGATGTAGTATAGTGTAAGACAAAGGATAACTTGGCGGAGTTATTTACAAAGGCTTTTTCTCATGCGGTTCTTCGATAGCACTAAAGAGCCTTGAACTTATGCTACGTGCAGGATCTAAGAGGGGGTGTTAGAGATTTGGTCATCCCCTAGACGGACACAAGTAGTGTATAGGCATGTTCAGGCAGATTCATGCATTTCCTGATCAAGCCGGACAGTATGCAGCAGTTGGCAGCAGTTCGGGCAAGGTTGGATAGAGCCAGACAAGGCAAGCAGGTCAGGCAAATGCCATGTGGCAGGCAGCCTGCAATCACAACAGTTTTTTTATTATTTTTGTGCAGTTTATGTGCAATCAGTCAGTTTTACACAGCCTATTAATAGGCAACCCAGCCTGGGTCACATACATTCAAATTCAGTGTATGCAGGGTGAGAGATCTTCGGCGGACACATTCCGTAGCATGTTGTACATATCTGCTCCCTTTGTTCAGCATTCATTCACTGCAGATTTTTGTGTTCTATTGTCTCTTTCTCTCCTCTCTCCTTGTTCCTTTCTTTCAGTCCGGTCATAAGCTTTCATTCGCTGCACTCTAACACTTTCTGGCAAGGAGGGCTGATTTCATATTCCCAGCCATAGCTTTGAATGTTGAACAACTCCCAAAATAATCTGTATGTGTAGATGGCTAAGGAATTGTCTGCTGTCCATCAGAAGCATGCTGAACACTACTCCCTTGTGCATTAGTAAACTGCTTTATTGCAGGTCCTTGTACATTCAGCACTATGGGCACCAGTCCAATGCCTTCAGCTATGATGGCCGCCAATAAGCCTCACTTGGCCATCTAGACCAAGAACCCGACCTTTTTCCCTTTCAAGATGCAAGTACAGCATACCTGAATTCAGCAAAACTAAGGTTATTGAATCAACTCTCACCATGTGCTCATTACTAATCACTTCTGCCCTAAATATTACATAAAATTCAACAAAACGAGGTGGTTAGTGCAATGTGCTCACTACACTTACACTAACCAATTGTGCCCTAAACATCGCATTTTCTTCATGTTCCTCGTGAACCTATAGAACTACCTAAGAAAGAGTTGCATGGTCATCAATTGCATTGCTTGCATAGTGTCTTGAAGCATTTCTTGTATTAGGTGACTGAAAGCATGCACATTGTCATGAGAACGTGAGATTTTATTGATTTGCTTAGCATTTGATTAAAAGTTAATCAATGTGCTAATGTGCCTATAGAACTACCTAAGAAAGAGTTGCATGGTCATCAATTGCATTGCTTGCATAATGTCTTGAAGCATTTCTTGTATTAGGTGACTGAAAGCATGCATATTGTCATGAGAACGTGAGATTTTATTGATTTGCTTAGCATTTGATTAAAAGTTAATCAAATGTGCTAATGTGGCTTCCATATGTGAGGTGTGCATCAATTATTTCACTGTGGGACCTAGGACCCCGTGATATCAGATGGTGCCAAAGACAAAAGTTGTAATAAGTTATATCTGACACGTACTAGGTGGTACTCGGTGTCAGATTTTAGCCTTGATCAATTTATTGGCCACTAATGTTAGTGGTGACATTAGAGACTACCCATTAATTAATTAATTAATGCCGATCTAAGGGCTAATAATTGCTCAAGGATACTTGGAAGGCAAATTGACCTAGCCAATTTAATTACTGGCTCATGAAAGTAATTTTTTAAGCACTAGAATAATTATTAAAATAATTTTCACAATTAATATTCTGAAAATTAATTTAATAGGCTGAATAATACTCAAAAATGAGATTAGAAGACTGTCACTTGGCAAAACTTGCCCATGCAAGTGGGAAAAACGTTTTTAGGGGCTGGTGAAAGTTTGTTATAGCCATTGAGAGAGAGGAGGAGACTATTAGAGAGTAAGGAGATGCTGCTGATGTGATTTGCAGTCACCATAGACCAATTCTACAGCAAGTGACAACAGTTTGGAGTCCTCAAAGGGCAAGTGACAAAAGCCCAAGGTCCTTCTGGTATAGATGACAACATACAGGAGGAGGCAGCAATCTTTCTGGTGGTCCTAAGCTGTAGATAACTACTTCCATGGCTATTTGAGCAAGGCAGGAACAATTCTTGAGCATTTCTCGCAATGAAACTTTGAAATTTCTCCCTATAGCATTATCTCTCATCCCCCAGTCATCTCTCAAGTTATCTCAACATTTTCCAGCAATTTGAGTCATATTAGAGAGAGAGATTTCAGCCAATCTTTGCTCTTGTAAACCCTAATTTAGGGTAGAAATTAAGGTTTGACAACCACCTTGGGATGCATGCTCAGAATTTAGAGCCTGGGACTTGAATTCCAAGAGCTAAAATTGAGGAATTTCAAGGAGATCCAAGAGACCAACTAGCCAATATCAAATTTGGAGTTAAATTTGTCTTTCAAGGAGCAAGGTGAAGGCCAATCCCTAAGCAAACCAAGGGGCAAATTTGTTTGGAGGCTTGCTAGTTAGTTTTGATAACTAATGGCACTTGGATTAGCGGAGTATATCAAAGGATCTCAATTCTACTCCATCCATTTGCAATAAAAGTTAAAGAAATACCGCAAGGGGCGCCAGTTTTTGGGTCAATGGGCTGTCCAATGTCCAAGATTGTATGGTAAAGTGTGCATTTCAGTTTTGTAAATTTATTAGTGTTAAATCATGTTATTTACCACCCTATCCAAGAAGGTTGGTTTCACACATAGTGCCTCTCTCAAGAAGATGATTCCTATTCCTCACATATCGCCACTGTTGTGGGACATTTCCACTAATTGCTCTTTGCCAAACTTTCAGCAAGCTAAACCCTGTTGTAATCAAATTACAGCAAGCCAAACAGCTATCTTTGTACCTTTAGACGACCAGAAGTCGCCTTCTTAAAGAAAATGGTGATGTCCAAGCAAGGGAAGCATGAAGGTGGCCTTTGGAAACCCAAAGGGAGTTAACCTTGAGCATGATAATTACAGCAACATACTAAAAATTCAGCAAAGAAATTAATCACAAAAAAGGGAGCTAGAATGCTCCTACTCAACACGTAGACATCTATTGCCCCAAGTTTGGCACCCCTTCCAGTTTCTTTAGATTACTAAGGGATTGCCCCAAATTGAATACAAATTGTTGATTTTCCAGTGGTTTGTTGCATCATGCCTATTTTGCGCATGCTCAATGGTGCTTCAGAGCTTCCAAGCTGATCTCCAATGCACCTGTGACTAATCTCACTGCTGCCCTGACTCACATACACACTGCACCATCATTCTAAATAGCTGAAACTGTCTAAAGTTGGAGTCAAACTAATACACAGCCAAGATTCAACTTGTGCTGATTCACACACACACACACACACACATGGCCAAAAACGGCGAAGATCAGCTTGCCAAATGCATCCCAAGACAAAAAACTCCACCATCTGTACAGCTTTGGCTACTAACATCGCTTTTCCACTCAGCATGTTAGTTGGCAGACACTTCGTACAATAAGCTGGCTAGGAAAAGAGAGTTCAATATTTTCTGAGCATATTCATAGATACTGCATATAATTGTTCTTTCTGAAAATAATAAGTCAAGTAACACCTTTAAGAATCACATAAAGCTCATTAAACAGAATATTCTTAAAGCATTTCAATCTTCCTAAAACACAAGGAATCCAAAGCCTCTCCAAAAAATGCATCAGACTGAACAACAGGAAATAGGGAAGTACCATTTGTTCCAAAAACCGTCCTATTTGCAGCAACCTGAAATCAGTCCATAAGGCACACAGTCCACCATCCATTAGGGTGACTACATATCTTAGATAATGTTTGCACTAGATAAGTGGACGGCTTTCATATACAAAAGTATGAACACTGCCAACATTTAATAAGCATCAAATCAACCTACAAACTTCTTAGATACACATACAAAAAGAGGAAATCTCCAAAGCCCCTAAAATCTCGTGGTGCTATCTCATAGAAAGAACTCTTAGAGTGCATGCTTAATTGTAACATGTTACACCAACAAGACCTTCCAATTCAGTTAAGGCAATTACTACAAGCCCAATGTCATTCACCTCTTCCATACCAAACAGCACAGCATCCTTTGATTTAACTTATTGTTGAATCAAAACAGGTGTTTCAAAGGTTAATGAAACATGCTCAAGGACTGTTTATGGCATAATAACTTGCACTTCAGTGTCAAGGTTATAAGTTGACCTGTGAATCTGTGAGCCCTCTGTCTTTGTTCACTTGGAAAAATGCAAGAACCTGAGAAAGACATTCAGTATCAATGAGAAACTCTCCACAGCAAAAAGGAACGGCAAAGAAGAGGTCTTCCAAATTATAACAGCAACAGTCAAATGAAGAAACAAGAGCTTTCAGATTGCATTATGGATGCAGCTTTCAAAAGGGCACCTATTTCAAAACATGCATGGCATTAAATTCCATCAAACACCACTAATACTAAAGATCCCCCTTTTTTTTCAATTAAGACTCTATATTTACTGTGTGAATTAACAGAAAACGGGCATCAAATAATTGTCTCATCTGGAACACAATGTTGTCAATTATGGAAGCCATACCCTAATTGAAGGCATGCAACTGGTCTTTTAAACCGGGGGATGCTTTCAGGACAGTGTGTTAATAGATACCTGCCTGAAATAAGAGAACATGCAACATAAAAAAGAATGGTCCTAACCAGCAAGTTGGCAGACCTGAACTTCAGCTACTTATAAATCCAGAGTTCCGAGAACAGCAGGTTGGCAAGCTTATTGCTATCATGGTGATAATGGACTTTGAACGCAACTTAAAATGATTCTAACATCCATGATGTCCTAGAAATCTTCTGGGATCAAGGTCACCCAGACTAACCCAAGTTAGGTTATACACCACATCATCAACATCTACGTCAATCTCCTCTGACTTAACAAATTCCAATGCCTTAGCTGTTGAGTGAGTTGAATTAAGACTGCTTGCTTTGCTCTGATAAACAAGTAGTTCACATGGAACACTTTAACCAACACTTCCAATGTGATATTCACAACAATCTTCTCGATCAAGATGGTCTTCATCAAGATCATCTTGAACTCATTGCCCATAACACCGGTCTTCACAATCCCAGTCGTTGGTATGTTGGTCCTCACAGTCTTCATCATAAAGACAGTCAACCTGATCTTGCAAATTGCATCTGTCAGCCATTGTCCTTCAAAGAGCTTACAAAAAAACACAAAAGAAAAATCATGCCATTTTGATGTTAGTGACTCCAAAATGTGAAGAGGACTGCTGTTAAGAAAAACTGCTCGGGTTTGCATTGAGGAAACACAGAGTGTATGAACACGACACAAACACAAAGAGACAGACACAAACACAAAAAAGCAAAACCCAAACCCTAAATGCAAAACTCAAAACTCAAACACAGAAACTCAAACACAAACAAAAGAAGGGAGAGAAGAACACAACTCTGAAGCGAATGAATACTACAAATGAATGTAAGAGTGTACATATACTCAAGGGCAGAGCAGTGTGTTGGAGAGTGACGTCCACCAGAGATGGGATCCGGAGTCTATGACCACCAATCAAACTGTGAAGAGAGAGGAAGAACACCAAACACTAATCACCAGAGTGTAGGCGACTACAAAGGATGATGCATGATGATGAAAACGCCAACAGAAGGCTGTAAACGCAACTACCAAGTGGAGGAAGATGGTCACCAGCTGCCACCAGGTGATGGAGAGCTCCAAACGCAGTAGCAACAGGTCACCTGATGGAGGAAGAGGGCTGCCAATTGTTGTCTACAACTAGAAGTTGCAAACACAGGGTGTAGATGAAGGTGGAGGAGCTGGCAATGAGGAATAGGGCCAAACGCAACAGGTAGGAGGGCGCCAGACAGTGGACGACACCTTGGAGGAAGGCGCCAAGGCACTCCAAGGGCTGATGGAGAGAGAGAGGCAACAAGGCACTACAAGGGCTGATGGAGAGAGAGAGGTAGCAGTCAAAGGGTTGAACCGCCACGTGTGTGTGTGCTGATGGCTGCAATTTGCAAAAACGAGATAGGCTCAATGAGGGCAGCCTGTCTATTCATAGATGTTGAAGGATGCCCCAATCTCTCGGACTGCTTCCCTTTTTAGGGTTTTTCATTAATTAAGTGTGTTTTGGGGCTGTTTAAGAATGCTAATCGGTTGAAAAGCGTGTTTTAGCTCAACAACCCCTCTTAGGCCCAAAATAGAGCCGAAAGGTTAGGCCAGCCACTTTGATTTTACTTACCCCAAGGCATCCCACCCCAAAGCAACCAGGGCATCGGACAAAGGGTGCACGGCGGCTGCCCAATGGCCTACCAAGACTACAAAGGCGATGGTTATCTTACCAAGGGAGTCCAAGTAGTCACCCCAGAGAGGACAGGGCATCGGACAAAGGGTGCACGTCAGCTGCCCAGTGGCCTACCAAGCCCTACAAAGGCGGATGGAACCACATTGAACTTGTTTTTTTTTTTTCTTATAAGTGAGTTAAATTTGATGGGATGCAGCCGATTGAGTAATAGCGACCTAGAAGACGGGAGTAAGGAGGGTACACCCAACACATCACAAAACAGTACAAGCTTACCCATCCACTCAAGGATGTCGATGACGAGGGAAAAAAAGGAATGAGGTATCCATGTGATAAAGGAGTATAGTGGTGTGGTGACAACAACCGCCGATGGAAACAACTGAGGATCCGCTCTCAAGTGCTGCTCTGCACAATGAGATGCAAAGTATGCTACATGCTAAAGAATGCTCATACAGCAGGTGCCACTTGGACAGTGTCCCTCGCAGGAAAATTGTTCACTTGCCCAAGCGCCCTAGTACAAAGATGATGAACTCATGCAATGCAAAGAGGAAAGTACAACAAGGGGGAGAAGCCGATGTCGAAGACAAAGTGCTGAAGCCTCTGGAATACCAAGAAGGGTGAAACCCCCTCTCAACCTGGATGTAGATGCCAAAGAAAGAAGAGGAGCCTAATGTCAGTCTTCGTGTGGTGCTGAGAACCATAAGGAATGGAAGAATATGAAGTGGATGAAGCACCCCACTGGAAGAGCAAGGTGGAAATCACTGCCATGATAGCATCGAGAGAGATGCTGCATGATCTGCCTCGGGAGGGGAAACCTCAAACCTCCATGCTAGAAGAAGAGCAAGCACTCCTAGGATTATGAAACCATGAAAGGAACGGTATGTATCCTCACGTCTCTAGCCTACGTAGGACCAAAGCAATCTGCAAGTTAGCCCTACACTGAAAGACAAAACCCTGCAAAAGAGATGAGAATCTGCAAACACAGAGGTCAATGGTGAGATGCTCCAAAGCAAAACATAACAAAGAGAAAATCTAACTGAAAAGACAATGCAATGAATGTGTATGTGTGTGAGTAAAGGCAGCGAGAAGACTTAAGAATGGAAAAGGTGAGGACAATGAATCCTATGGGCCCGACTCTAAGAGTGTGAAAAACGGATGCTAGACTAACCTAGGGTATCCTAAAGGACCTAGAGACATGCTAGTCTAAGGTGTCTTCCATTGCGTGTGTCCAGTAGCACGGCTCTGCAAAGGAAACGCCTGATGAGGTGGAGAGGAAGGTGAGACAGATCCATGAAATGCAACGGGATTGGGACCTGCAGACCAATCAGCCAGTCCCTCAGGGATAGTGAAAGAGACTATCTGCTAAGGCTGTGCTCGGGCCACATATCCAACAGCAACAACGGGTGCTGAAGGAGCAAATGAAGCAAGAGCGGAAGGCGTAGCCCCACTGAACTATGCAATCACAGCAATCTGCTAAGGCTTTTTAGGTGGAAGACCTTGGGTCTTGGAGCGACACTCCTCGTCCACATAGCCTGCTGCAGTGTGTGAAAAACCGGTTTTTCTTAGGGAGTAGCTGCTAGATAGATCTAGATTCTTTGGTGGCATCTAAGAAAGAGGAGTCACCCTTTGATTGGCTTACCTTCGCGTCTTATGAGTTCTTGCCACTATTGGTTTTCCCTCTCGAAGAAGAGGCAACCAACCCCCTCTGCACTGAATAAGGCTGTGATGAGGATTTCTTGCGGACTTGATCATGCAGCCTCACATAACGCAAGAACTGGCACTCAAACTTGTAGAAGGTTGGCAATCGAGGTTGTAAAATGATGTGCTGAATGAAATTGAAGTATTTTTCGGGCAACTTATTCAAAGAGAACATAACCTAATCGTCATCCGACTTTGGAGAGCTAGCAGTGACAAACTCGACAAGTAACCGCCTATATTCAGCCAGCTTGACTTTCAGATCATCCGCTTCCTTAATAGAGAACTCTTGAAGCTCAAAGTCGAGATTTATGCACCAAGTATGATCTCAGGCCGCATAGCGATCAAGAAGATGATTTCAACGCTCTAATGCGAGCGGAAAGTACTGTAACTAAGAGTGAAACTCAAAAAGCAGTCCCTGCATCAACTCAACATTGGCTATAGCATTGTAGGCTCTCCATTGACGGATGTAGTCACGGTGAGCTATATAGGCTCTAGACCAATGACAAGGTCCCAAAGACCCTGAGACTCAAGCACTTGTTGCATGAAATTTGACCAAGTGGTGAAATTCGACCCGTTAAAATGAGTCTTGTCCGTGAAGGCATTCTTGGCCGTTGCAAAAGGAGTGATAGTGCTCGGAGATGGGTAGTGTCAAAAAGTGTAATGGAAATAAGATCGGGGAGTGCAGTGCACTTGGGAATGGCCCCCAGAGTACCCGCCAAGAATGAGGATAATGTGCAAGGTGGATCCATAGGTAGGGATGGGCTAACTAGGCATGGGCATGATAGCCACATGAGTAACCCCAAGAGGTGGAATGGGAATACATGGAGCAGAAGATGGGAATCCCTGTGTAGGTGTAATCCAAGGAGAGTGTGAAGACGCACCATAAGCTGAGGATGGAAACCCCTGCATCTGAGTGGTCATGTGAGATGTGAAGCTGGGGATAGTGAGGGGGACGCCCATCACAATCGTCCCAGGTGCTATGGGTGTGCTCATTTGCGGAAAGGTGAGAAGCACTGTGTTAAAGGGTGGCATTCCCTGTAACAAAGTACCATGGTGCAAAGAGATAAAGAATGGGGTAGAGAAGGAGAAGGTGCTAGGAGCGGAGATGGAAGATCCAACCCCTAGTGTGTGTGAAGCGGATGTGGAGTGTAATCCGAGATTTTGAAAGGATGATGAGAGGTGATCAAGGTGTGATATAGAAGAGGGTGGGATGGGAGGAAAGTGAAGTGTGTGTTACGTGCTCAAATGAAACAGAAGCTATAGATGTACCTGAATTCCGTCTGCTTCATGAGCCCCTTCTATTAAAGTTCACATACACAGCCATCCAGATCCTGTACCTCAAAAGAAGAAACAAACGAGGGTTTTGATTCATGCAACTCAAAAGGATTGTACAAACCTTGCTGAGAAACCCTTCACCCATAGTTTGCGTTTTGTGTTAAGGGTTTGCGTTTAGGGTTTGCAGCCCCAAAAAGGGGTGCCATCCTAGACTGACTGTGCCCATTTATAGGCCACTCTCTCATTCATTCCTCATGGCTGATTCATTCAATCCGTCACCTCTTCTCTCCAGCCTCTCCACTACCCTCACACCCCTTCAGGAGGACATTGTGTCGTGGTTCATGGCTGTCTTCATCATCTTCCTTGTGCTACGGCACCCTTGTTCCCTTGTATCACATTCACTCCATGATTCAGAACTTCATCATTCCATTCATCAGAGTTTTTTTCTCTCTTCTCTTCTCTTCTCCATGTTTGCCGAGTTCACTCCATGTTCCTCCCCGCTAACCCTACTGTCTCGCTGGTACGTCATCTTTTGATATGGTATCAGAGCCAGATCTGCTCACCTAGCAACGAAGATCCTCCACTCCAGTGAAGGCAAAGACCGGTGGCAGGTTCGGCATCCACTTCTCTTCTTCTTCCGCTACATCAAAATCTCGTCTCTGCAGATTTCAGGTATTTCAGCTTCCCCAAACACGAAGGACATTGCAGTCCAAGCTGGCCATTGCTGTCTACAACAGTCTGGTGTCTATTTCTAGCCTATCACACACTGTTCGGAGCTGATTTCAGCATATTGACTGCTGCTGCTGTTTTTTCCTACGTTTTTAGTCTTTCTCTCTCCTACAGGCTGCGTTTTAGTCTCTCTCTCCTTCTGCCTGCGTTTTTAGTCTTTCTCTTTCCTGCAGGCTGTCCTGCCTGCGTTTTTAGTCTTTCTCTCTCCTGCAGGCTGTCCTACTTGCATTTTTAGTCTTCCTCTCACCTACTACCTACATTTTAAGTCTTTCTCTCCTGCAGGCTGTTTTTACCTGCGTTTTTAGTCTTTCTCTCTCCTGCAGGCTATCTTACCTGCGTTTTTAGTCTTTCTTTCTCCTCACCTGCGTTTTTCTACTGGTTGCAACATCTTATTGCCGGTCACATCCTCCTCCCACTGGCAGCTCACTTCCAACCCTTCCACTACCCTCCCACCCCTTGAGGCGAACATTGCGGTTCGTGCTTCACACTGCCCTCACACCCCTTGAGGCGGACATTGCGGTTTGTGGTTTATGGTGGCTGACCTCTTCCTTCTTCAGCAAGGCACACGGGTATCCATGGCTTCTTTAACAACAGATGTACTGGGTGCTCCTACTATGGCATCACCGGACACACCACCGATGCTTGCCGACTTCGACCTTTGCTCCCCACCCCTCCGGAGTACATGTGTCTTCCACCAGGCACTCCTTGTGCCACCTCTCCTTTCTAGGCCACAAAGATCATTCTGCATCGGCTATCAGAGTATTATGCTCACGGCAATAAGACGCAATAAGATGCATTCGATGCGTACTAAGTTCTTTGGAGCACATGGGGGATCGATTGGTGCTACGACCTCTTGGAGATCGTCCCAATTCCAACGGCAGTCTTCTCCCACTTATTTTCAGGTATGATGGCTTCCACGACCTACGGACTTGCAATCCGCTCCATTGAGAGGCAATGATTGTTGGATACCATCTCCTCGTCACTCTGCTTCTTCGAGAGACAGTGGCTGCTCGACGCCTTCCTCTTCTTTGGCTACCCAGTCTGCTCCACTGAGAGACAACGACTGTTGCCCACCCCTTGCTCATTCTGAGTCCCACCTTCCCCACCCTCGACTACTCCGGTTCAAGAGGCTACTTCTAGGAGCTCTTCAGCACCCCATATACCTTCTTCGGCACGACCAGCGGCACTTCCTTCGTCATCAGACATTTTGGAGTTTGTGATCCATGAGTTTTTGGATTCCCTATCTACTTCAGAGGGGGATGTTATTTCTTTGCCCTCAGAGGAAGCATCTACTTCTTTGACTTCAGCGGGGGCCCCTCCACCTCCTACCTCAGAGGGGGAACCTCCTACACATGAAGTTCTTCACCCATCCTCTACTTTCTTGGGGTGGCTGTCTTCGACCAATCATCTCTTCTATTGATACCCACAATCTTCAGGTACCACCTAGATCGGGACCTCAGAGGTTCAGCCGCGACTTGGTGGCGAGGCCTTCGTATTCCTTCCAGCATGGATGCACGGAGCTAGTGGCTTCTCTCCCAAGGTTGAGTTTCGGGTTCTCTAGTTCACTTTGTCTACTATTTTTTACTGTCGGTTCCCTTTCAGGTGGAAATCTTGGATCTTAGGGATCCTCTACCTCCTATGCATTGCATGATTTCATCATCTTTGTACTAGGGCGCTTGGGCAAGTGAACAATTTTCCCATGAGGGATATTGTCCAACTGGCACCTACTGCATAAGCATTGCATCTCCACCATTGTATCCAAATATCAATTGGACAATACGTTGTGAACCTTTAGTCCTTTCTAATCTCATGATGCATATTAAGCCTCCTCATGAACAAAGAACTCTTAAATACTAGAGTAATAGTCCCTAGTGGAGTACTGGTATTGACAAAGCCTTGCCATCTTCTAAAGTAAGCCTTTAATAGATGCTCTACCTTTTCTAGTGACCCCATGTGCTTCAATAATAGCTTTAGATTCTACAAAATAGTCACTACCAATAAGGCATTCAATGATCAAGACACAACATTGATTTGCCAAAAAAATTTCAGACTGATTTCTAGTCATGTAAGTCAAGACACAATTAAAGCACCAATGGTAGGCAGTTACCATACGATGTTGTCTATAGGCATGTGACAGCCTTTTTTTTTTATGTCAAGTTTTTGTGCTTTTCCTAGTCATTTCCGCCCCCCCAAAAGTGGTCAAATCTGAAATACGATATCATACTCCGGATTTCATATGTTTCATACACCTGCATTACTGATCATATGAGTATAATTAAAACAATAAGCCCGGACATTGGAGGCTGTTGAAGAGCTGCCCCCCGTGATAGCCCTTGTAGGTTGTCTACAAGCACGTGAATGCAATCCTTGGACCCATAAGAGCAAGTGACTACATATGGGGCTCCTGTTGATGGTGGGCTACAATCAACAATTAGCCATCCACAATAAGGCAACATTGAATTTCAGCTAACATTAAACCCCAATTTACAGCAAAAAAATGTAAATCTGCATGGGCTATAGCCTTCCATTTTAGATCTATGGGAGTAGAAATAGACTTATACCCCTCCATCCCAAAAGTGGTCAAAAGCTCCTACACATACCATTGCTAGGAGATGAAAATCCCCCTCAAAAGTCTGCCAAATCTCATGACCTAGAAAGAAGTAGGGAAGTCTCATATCAATCATCTCAAACATCTCATGTAGCACCTCCTTTGTCTGTTTGACCTTCTAGCATGGTCACCTTTCAAAATGAGAGATCGTCCACGTAAAGCACGAACAAAGCATGCACTCTAGCTAATGTGTGGACATACAGCTCAAGATTAGTAAGCAAAACATCAATACCCTAACTTCCTTTCAAGCAACAAGTCTATCTTCTTGTTCCAAGTGCGCGGAGCCTATTTGAGCCCGTAAAAGGCTACCTTCAACTTGTAAATCTTGCCATCTAATGAGGAAAAGCCAAGAGGTAGCTCACATAGATCTCCTCCTTCAAATTACCATTAAGGATCTAGCTAATAAACGGAGCATTTCCTATGGCTCACTAGGGAAAGAACGACCCTAATGGTAGCCATCAGAGAGGTAGATGAAAGGTATCACGGAAATCCACTCTTGCCCACTGCACAAACCCTTTAGCACCCAGCCACACCTTGTGCTTATCCAGAGCACCATCACTATGGTATTTGGTGTTAAAGACCCACTTGACTCCAATCACCTTCCTATGTAGTATGAATGAGGCATCATGCATGGCATAAGATTCCAAGTGCCATTATGCTCAATACTCTCCAACTCCTACTCCATAGCCTTCTTCCAATGTCGTTATTGCAAAGCAAAGCCTTGATGGAAATCACATCCCTATGCCGCTTGCCACGAATGCAAGACACACATGGCAGGTGGCTCACCCCAATCTCTGACAATCCACAAACAAGTTGTCCACAAGCCACCTTCCTATGGTACTTGTAGTTGAGGTGGCCGAACCGAATATGCCATAACTCGATCTGTGTCTGAGAAGAAAGGAGAGAGGTGAAGGTTAATGAAGTCCGCATCTTGTAGACTCCATCCTCCTCATGGCCTGTACAAAGAACCTACCTTGAATCTTCATCAAGAACTTGGAAGGAGTCCTTATCAAACCCGACCAGAAGACCAAGCGCACAAATCTTGCTCATAGAAAGAAGATAACCTAAACCCGGTACATAGAGAACCTCTGATATATGAGCATCAACATGACCATTCAAAATCAGCAGCATATCACCTTCACCTTTAATAGGGACTAAAGAGCTATCACCAATGAGGATTTGCCCATGCATCAAACGCATACAGGCGATATCATTTTTAGAAGAAGTCATATGGTAGGAAGCACCACTGTCCACAATCCCACTCACGCGGCTATGGGGCCATCATTATTGTATCAAAAGCCACTGGTATGTAATCCTCAATCACGTCCAAATAAAGAAAGGTGACTGATAAATGAGCAACCACCACTCTTGAGTCCTTCGTAGATTTCTCCTTCTTGGTGTCCTTGTCCTCGTTGGAGCAATCCTTCTTCCAATGACCTGTCTTGCCACAAATGTGGCAAGTAGAATCCTTGGTTTTTTCTTGCTGGGTCTTCTCGTCTGTCTTCTTGTTATTCTTCTCCTTCTATTGAGAAGACTAACCTATCGACACCTTCATCTTGGAAGCATTTTGACCTTTGAGTTGCTCCTCCTAATCCAAGACCATTGGAACCAACTTCTCCCACTTAAGGGTATCTATCCGCCCTGAAGCAATCAAGGTAGTGTAAAATGCACTAAATCGGGGAGGAGGGAAAAGAGTTATCACCATGTTCTCTAGGATCTTCCTTGTGTTCTAGACCTACATCTACAATTGTTGAAGCTTATTGGCATGCTGTTGCATGGGAGGAAACTTGGACAGGTTCAACGTCTGCATTTGTACCCCCAAAAACACTCGCTTCAACACACGCATCCCATTGTATAATTGATCTAATTCAAGCCATATCTCCTGAGCAACCATCAAATGCTCTATGTGGGCTATCAAGGCCGATGTGCACAAGAGAAATAGGAGCAATCAAATGCGGGCATTCAATTTGTCCCAATGTGCCTGTACCTTCGCCAACTCAACTTTCTCATCAAAAGAAGGCTTAGATAAATCACGAGCTATAGGACAATCTATGGCCTCAGTCACGAGCTCCGCCAAATCATAAGACTCAATATGGCAAGCACACTTACCTGCTAGATCAATAATTCTCCCAATGGAGCTCTTGATCTTGAGGAAGACCAAGTAACACGAGGACCTTACAATCCATAGTAGCCTAAAACTCCACATCGAGCTCGAAAGACATTGTCACCTAAATCGCATGTGCAAAAACAAGGGCAACCCCCTTACTCTGAAAATGCAGCCTATTAGGATTCTTCTACTTGTCCTGAACCTATTTCAACCATCGGAGACAATGAAAACTCAAAATTTGCAGCAAAAAGCTGAAAACCAGCCTATTCTAATAAATGAACAGCTAAAACCTGCAAAAAATCTGCAACTTTGCTCCTTTCTTGCGCTTCTTTGCTCATCTCAGCCTTGTGTCAATGCACAGGCCTCCCACTCACCCTCAAATGCTGAAAACGCAGCCTTTTATCACGCTGAAATCTCTTCTTTAGGTCTGCCCATGATCAATCAACCCTTCTATGCTGCTCTGATACCATATTAGAGTGCAGCAAATGCAGAAGCAAATGACCGAACCACAAGAAAGAGAGGAAAACAAAGAGAAGAGAGAGAGAAAGAGATGGTGGAACGCAGAAATCTGCAGTGAATGAATGCTGAATGAAGGAAGTAAATATGTACGATGGGCTGTCAAGTTTATCTCCGCCGAAGATCTCTCTCCACTTGCAAATCAAAAGTATGAACTGATGATGTGTATGCCTGGGCCGCCAGCAGCCTATAAATAGGCCGAAGGAAAACAACAAAATAATGCAAGTCGGCCAATAAAAAACTGGCCAACTGCAGCAAAACAGTCCGCCTGAAATAAAATAATAATAATAATAAACTGTGACTAATGCCTCCATGTCGACAGTGCCCATCCAAGGGTGACTACATATCTAACAATTGGGATAAGTCGAATGTCCACATTCGCTCATTCCTCTTTCTCTCTTGCACACCAACTATGATTGATCATATTGAGCACCTAATCAATGTTCATGAGATATGGCTTGAGTTAGACCAGCTCTACAATAGGATGATTGTCGTGAACACGTATCTTTGGAGGCACAAATGTGGACTTTGAACCCAAAGAAGTCTGCTTCCAATTGTGAGCATGTGAATAAGCTTCAACAATTACATATGCAAGTTCAAAATGCAAGCAAGGCAATTACCTCCGAGGACATGGCGATTACTTTGTTGTCACAATTGCCCCCTAGATTCAGTGTATTCTATTCCACCTTGATTACTTCAAGGTAGACAGAGACCCTTAAGTGGGAGGAACTAGATCTTATGGTCTTGGGCCAAGAGGAGCAATCGAAGGGTACTAATTCAAAGAAATCTGAGGCTCTTATAGGTCAAGCTTCCCAAAAGAAGGGGAAGGAGGAGGAGGAGAAGGATGATAAGAGCAAGAAGAACAAGGAGTCTACTTGCCACATATGCGGTAAGACAGGGCATTGGAAGAAGGATTGCCTTGATAAGGATAAGGAAACCAAGGAGAAGACTACAAAGGACTCAACAGCAATGGTTGCTCCTTCAACAAGTACCTTTCTTCATCTCGAAATGATTGAATCTTCTACACAAGGATGTAGCATTGATGGTCCCACAATCTCGAAAGTGGATTGTGGACAATGGCGCTTCCACCACGACCCCTTCTCTAGAGTATATTGCCCATATGCATCGAATATGTGGGCACATTTTGATTGGTGGCAATTCTTCAAATCCGATATAGAATGCGCATGGCGGTGCCCACATATCAGAGGTTCTTTGTGAATCAAGCTTTGGCTATCATCTTCTTTCCATCAGTAAGATTTGCACAATTAGCCTACCTTAGGGCTGAGTTTGATGTAGATTCCTTCAGAATTCTTGACGGCAAGACTTAAACAAGTGTTGTGCTAGGGGCATAAGAAAAACGGTGTCTACAAGATGCAGATTTCCACATCCCCTGCTTCCTTACTTCTCTCTTCACAATTCCAAACCGAGTTATGACATGCTTGGTTTGGCCACCTCAACTACGAGTACCTTCGGAAGACAGCTCGTGATCAGCTAGTGCATGGATTGCCAGATGTTGGATTGAGCCATCCACCGTGTGTATCATGCATCCAAGGTAAACAGCATAGAGATCTGATTCCCAACAAGGCTTCAAGATGGACAAAAGAGCCCTTAAAGCTTGTTTACATCAACACTACTCAGGAGAATGGCTTATTGGAGCAAAAAAACACGAGTGTGAATCATGATCAAGATGGCTCAAACTATGATGGAGCATCAGCAGAGACACCTCAATGTCTATGGGCCAAAGCATCGCAATTCCTATTCTAAATCAGTCACCCACATCCGTCATTGCTGGTATGACTCCTTTTCAGGCATATTTTGGACTAAAACCAAATGTTTCTTATTTCAGGATATTCAAGAGATAAGTTCGAGCTCACATCCAAGAAATAGGTATTCATTGGCTACAGCTCTCACTCACACGGATATAGATTTGATGATCCCATCTTACAAGTTGTTCACTTGAGCCAAGATGTGTAGTTCGTAGAGTTTCCAACTGCAAAGGGGGGTGAGGAGCGACTTGTTCTTGGAAATCCAAGTGATAGTTGAACACCACGGCCAGTGCTTATGGAGCCTATGCCTCTTGAGGCTCCAACTATAGATGAGGAGATTGCTTCTCCACCAGCGACAAGGGGAGTATCCCCCTCCTCCTTGTTAAGCTTGTGAGGCACTCCATGATGCAAGGATTGCGTAGCCACATGGGAGGGAAAACGGGAAACAGTAAAGGGAATGAGGAATGTGATTGGAATGGGAAGGCCCCATTCTAGGAACGAGGAGAACAGGAACCCGAAAGGAATAGGAAGGCCGCATTCTAGAAACGGGAGGAGCAAGAAATTTAAATTAAAAGCAAGATTTAGGTTTAAATAATTCTGCATTAGGCAACTTCACAAGTATTTGAAGACACTCTAAGAGCACACTTTAAACATCATATTGCATTAATGATGCAAGATATATTAAGGCCAATCAATGTTGCAAAATTCAAATAAGACTTGAATACATAGTGCACACAATCAAAACAAGTTAAAACTCTAATGATCAAACTTTGAAGTCTCGAGATTCATTATTTATAAATGTTTCAACTTTAAAGGTTGAGTAACATATCAAAGTGTCACAATTCATGAAAGAGGTAAGGCCCAGGTGGCAAGCCGCAAGGCCAACAATACATACAAAATAAAGGTAAGAGGCAAGACTCAAGACTCAAGACTCGTGAGTCATGACTCATAGCTCAAACTGAATACAGACTTATGTACTCAGCAATGAATACTCAATAAACTATCAAAAAGATACATCACACTAGTAACTAGACACTAGTCTCTAGAATATTAGAAAGATACATCATACTCCAAGCTCATATGAATAATTACATAGAAGTCCATGTGGCATGACAACATCCTCAAGACTCAAGTCCTAACCTCTAGGACCTCATGATTCGCCTGCCATGTCACTAATGCTCTCCAATGTTGCCTCCTCAATCTCTCCAGAGTGTGGGACCTGCCCTACTATATGCTCCTCCTCCATCTCCCACTCTAAAGAGATCAACCTTCACAATCATACTATTGCAAAGCATATGTAAGTTTGCACTAAGGAAGACAATATCATTGGCCTTCTCTACACACCAAGGTTGCTCCTTTTCTTGGACGCAATGTGGCTGTAAAATCTTCGCAATTGCTAAAAACATGAGGAGCTAACAGCCTAGCTCAAAATGAGAACTACTAGGCGCTTAAGCTCAAGGCCATCATATCCATAATCCTCCCACCATAAAGGATCGCCTCTAGTGAACCTATCCACCTTTGCATCACCACAACCATATGAACCATAGATGTTTTGGCCTGTCAAGGCCATAACAGAAAAGACAGGAAACATCAAACTACCTAAAACAACTATGATACTGCAGGAAACTCCCTAACATGATTTACAACCATTTCATACATTTATTCTTCAAGAACACTATGCAAACACGAACAAGTGCAACAAAACTTACCCTAAACACCTTGCAGATGTTCTCATGGTATGCTCATATCTCAACTCAGCCTGAATAATTGCTTTTTGACCCTTTGATCTAGTACTTCAGGACTGTCCCTATAGTTATCCACATCAGTAAGCTGATTTCCAAGTGTTTCTTGCTGAAATTCTTTAGGATAACTCCTATCCTAGTCCTGAACCCTCTTATGGGTCTCGTTTTCTGATCATGACAAAGCTTTCAGCGTCCTCAAGGGTTGCAGATGTCGAGTTACCCTTGTTTGTGTGGAGGGGAGATCATGACAAAGCTTTCAATTCCCTCAAGAAAATGCTCATTGTAGCTCCTATATTGCAACCTCCTGCATGGGATTTGCCTTTCCATATTTTTGTTGATGCTTCTGATCTTGTTGTGGGAGCTGTGTTAATGCAGGACAAAGTACCTGCATGGTATAGACCTATTTACTATGCAAGTCAGAGATCGAGTGCTGCTGAAAAGAATTATTCGGTAACTAAAAGAGAAGCACTCGGTATGGTGTATTCAATTCAGAAATTCAGACATTATTTGCTTGGGAATCAAGTCATATTTCATGTGGACCATCAGGCACTCTTGTTCCTGATCAACAAACCTCAATTAACAAGAAGATTTGCCAGATGGATGTTGCTGTTGCAGGAATTTGATTTCAAAATTATTCATACTCCTGGGAAAGAGCATGCTATAGCTGATTATCTCAGCAGACCGGACAATGATGATATGGAGGCAGAAGTTCCTAATCAGCTTCCTGATGCTGAACTTTTTGAAGTTCAGGTAATAGATCCTAAGTCCTATTATGATCAGCTGTTGCATTTCTTGCGGGATGGAGTGATGCTTGCACACTTTACAGCAAATCAAAGGAAAAGATTGGCATTGAAGAGTTGGTCATTTCAGGTTATTATGCATATTTTGTACAGAAGAGGACTTTATAATGTTTTACAAAGGTGTGTTCCTAAATTTGAGCAACCAGCAGTTCTTCATGAAGCTCATTCCGGACTGTTAGGAGGTCACTTTTCTGGAGAAATTACAGGCAAGAAAATTCTGCAGGCAGGTCTAGGGTGGCCTACTGTGTTGAAGAATGCTCGTCAATATGCTAAGGAGTGTTTGTAATCCCTGAAGGAGGGTCAATCTCTTGACAGGGATAGAATGCAGGATCATCCTGTATTATCACTTGAACCATTTCAGAAATGGGGAATAGATTTTGTTGGACCCATTAAGCCAATTGCAAAAAGGACAGGTAATCGGTACATTTTGGTTTGCACTGATTATGCCACAAAATGGGTGGAAGCTCAAGTCTTAAAGGATAATAAAGCTGTTAGTGTGGCCAAGTTTTTGTATACTAACATCATGACCAGGTTTGGATGCCCCATTGAGTTGGTCAATGATAGGGGTAAGCATTTTTTGAATCAAGTTATTCAAGACCTGACTGTCAGACACATGATTCTTCACAAGAAGTCGACCCCATACCATCCTCATGCTGGTGGGCAAGCTGAGAGTTCCAACAAGATCTTACTCCATATCCTGAAGAAAATTGTTGAGGATAACAGGAAGGATTGGGATGTAAAGTTGGATTCTGCATTGTGGGCTTTTAGGACTGCATATAAGGTGACAACTGGACTTACACCTTTCAGGTTGGTGTATGGATTAGAGATCGTGGTCCCTATGGAGTTTGTGGTCCCAAGTTTAAGAGTTGTTGTTGTACATAAATTGGATCCTGAACAATCAGTGCAGCATCGGATGGAACAACTTCTGAAGTTGGAGGAAGACACTGTGTTAGCTGCCTATGTGTCAAGAATCACACACCAAAGGAGACAAGCTTGGGTGAATAGACACATTTTTTTAAAAAATTGAAAAAGGGGATTGGGTTGTTGCTTACAATTCCCGACTGGGAAAATTCCCACGTAAACTGAAGCTTTGGTATGCTGGACCATTTATCATTTATGAAGATCATGGACAAGGTACATTTCTGCTAAAAATTTTGCAGGGCAATATCTTGAAACCTGCAATTAATGGTTTCAGGTTGAAAAGGCTAGTGCAACCTTATTATTCACCTACTAATTTAATTTTTCCTATTGGTGCAAATGAATCAGTTTTTGAGGATTGCATGTGTGGAGGGTCACAATTGCATGATTCTGACATGACAATTGGCACAAAAGAAGAGTCACTCAAAGAAGACTTAGACCTCACTTTTGAAATGGAGAAGGAAACAGGGTCTTTTGATGTTTCTTCTCTTTCTCCATCACCGTGTGCTTCGCGCCCTAATGTTGCCGCCATGACCCACATGCGTCGAAGCTCTGCAAGGAAGCTAGCTTTACCAAAATGTGCTCGACTGGAAGAGGAGGAGGAGGAGGAGTATGAAGTGTCTAATGATGAACGACCTACGCGACATAAGGATGGAGAATCAACACTAAAGCAAGTGTCGCAGCTGTCGAGTCTTAGCGTTGTGAGTACTCCCTTTGTTGACTCTACATTAGTCCTTTATATTGAGGACGAGGTCCACAGTGGTTGGCTGCAAAATATTGGCCTATATGCATTTGCATGTCTACCATGGTCTCGATAGGCAGCGAATGTTAATGCGTCAACACAATTGGATGTGTTGAGACAAATGCAGGGTATGATTGTAGGCCACATAGAATTAACTATAGCAGTGGTTGCCCGGGTGTTTGCACTCCCCATGAATGACAATCCGCCATTGTGGAGATGCAGTGAAGAGCAGATGTGCCAAGCATTTGGGGACCCTGCTGGTCCTAGAAATGTCTATATCTTGAAAAGAACTGATGCTGTGAGGAAATTGCAGCTGCGTTGGTTCATGGAACACTTCATGATGTTTATTAAAACCGACAGCATAGCTAGGGAAACCTATGGAGTTATTTACTATGCAAAGAACATTGGCATGCCAAATTGGGTAGGATTGATGCTTGATAGACTCATGGCTGAGATTAAGATATCAAGGCCTAAAAAGGTTTTTCAAAAATCTCGAATGGGATGTTATTTAGCTACACTCTATGAATATGCTCAATCACAGTATCCTGATGTTGCTTTGGAGACTTTGCATGGTTTGAAACCATTGTCTACATTGGGTGATGCAGTGCAGGTTGATGGTCAGAATGCAGGTTTTGATTCTATCAAAAAGAATGATGACAATGATAGCCTCTTTGCAGGTGATGAACACAAAAGGGTTATTTACAGGGATTTAGTGCACGTTGGATATGACAAAGAATATGCTCGCAAGGTTGCATTGGAATTTTAAAAAAGATCATCAAGATGTGTCTTTGGATGATGTGGTTAATCATGGGAACTAGGAATATGCAGGTACTGTTAAATCTAAGGGCCAGGAGCATTCAAAAAAGAAACAGAAAATTGGCAAATTTTGGCTAAGAAGATATTTCTGCAAATACTCAGGTTCCTGCAGAATCTGTGGTTATTGGAGAGCATGTGGGTGTTGATAAGACAAATGTTCCATTTGTTTCATCTCACTCTCGGGTTGATGATGCTGCAGTCAACAATTTGTCAGATGCATTGAATATGATGAAGAAAGTGATGATATATTTTGAGCAAACTAAAAAGAATAATGTTCAAATAGCGGTTGAACTTAAACAGGTAAAGTTTCAATTGGATATTCAATAGAAGAGGTCCGATGAGTTGTCTAGACACTTGCAAGTGAAGCAAGTTGAATATGATTCACTACAAACACAGTATCTTGCAAAAATTGCATATTTGTAGCAATTACTGGATAAGCGAAAGATATCAACAGCATTGTTCGAAAGATGGACTCATGAATTGAAGGATAAATGTATGCAAGAATTAAAGAATTTTGTGGATATGCATGTTGGGTTGCAGGTTGAACATAAGATGCTGATGGAGAGGGTTTAAGCCTCTTAAAAATGTTGAAGAGCAGATATTGCAAAATTTGGAAGTGGATGTTGATGCTTCTGTAGTACTGAAGTCTGAATTTCATGAGATTCAGCATGCTTTGATTACTGATGTTAAAAATATTTGGCAGGTTATGGCTAGGAAATTTGAGAATATGGTTTCTAAACCATATCACATTCTTAAGGATGCTTTTGTGTGAGCTGATTATGATGCACTGATTCATGAAAAGAATGCATTGGTTCAGCAAGTATCTGATTTGCAAGCTGTGAATATGGATCTTACTGCCAAGTTGGAGAATGCATTGGATGAGAAGAGGAAGAGTGATGATTATGTAGCATCTTTATTGCAGCAAAAGAATTTTCAAATGATGGAAAAGGATGCTATGTTGCAGGAAGTTATTCATGAGGTACATGAAGAAATTAATGCTACGGGTCATGGAACTACTGAGGATCATGTTGTTGATGGTTTGGTGTGTCGGATGTCTACTTGCAGAGACATCATTCTTTACACTCCTAGTTCTTTTCACTAGTTGCCTTTGATGTACTTCTTCTTCTTCCAGATCCCCTAAAAGATCTTTGAGGCATTGTGTCAGTAATAACCTGATTTACTGCAACTGGCTGCATAGGTCTCAGCCTAGGCTGCCCCATTGGCATCTGCTGTGCCATCCTAACATTAGGATTGTACCAACATGTCCCGGTTTCATGGCCATTTCTTTGGCATATCTCACAATACTTTTCCTTCCTCTTAGTGTTTAAAAGACATAAATCTTTCAGTTTCTGCTTAATCTTCTCATCCAATTTACTCTCCTCTGCTTTTCTTTTACTTCTGTCTTTTGTTTTCTTCTTTTTAGACTTGGCTGATCCTAATTTTTTCCTCTTCTTCCTATGTTTCTTCCTACTAGACTCCTCATCATCAGAGTCACTGGAATCATTTTCTGAATCTGAACTATTCTCACTATCATCATCATCAGTATCACTTTCACATCCTGAATCTGAATCTGTATCAAAATCTGTTTTTGAACGAGAAGTACCTAGCCTTCTCTCAACTCTCATAGCAGCCCTAATCATGGTATCCAGTGTACCATTTTGTCCCAATTCTACATTAGCAATTGGGTTCCTGATTTTACTCCTCAAACCCTTAATGAAGTACTCTGCATCTCCACTGATGGTGCATCGGCATTATTCAACATGTTCAATAGGTTCCTAAACTTTTGAGCATAATCTTCCACCATCATACTCTTTTGCTTAATCCTCTTGATCTTCCTTAGAATATCCCCCGGGGTTTTATATTTCCGGAACCTGCCCAAAAATGCATTTTTCAATTCATCATATGTATTAAATGCTGCCATACCATAACTGGAAAACCAGTCCATGGCTTTTCCCTGCAGAGTGGTTGCAAACTACTGCTCTTTGACCTGATCTCCATACAATTGATTAAATCCACCTGCTGTCCACCTTGTTTCAAATTGAGCCACATGGCAGTCTGGATCTTCCTTCTTGCCTGAAAAATTAGATGCTCTCACCTTTGGGTTGAATAGTTGATTTTGATTCATATTGTTTTACTTCTTGGGCTTCCTCTGTGGTGGTAAAGGGTTAAAACTCAAAGATTTATTTACTAGAACCCTTGCATTCCTTAACAGGAATGTCCTTCCTAACACCGCATGCTGCAATCTTTCAAGTGCCTGCCTTGGAGAAGTACCTTGATAGTCAGGAGGCAATATTGCTTCATTATCTGATAAACCTGGTATGCTTGAAGAAGTTGGAGGTGTTGGGGGGGACTCTGTAGAGGTGGCAGGAGAATGGTATATTGTTGAGGTACCCTCAAAGGAACCCACTCCCAAGGGATTCTGTCCAACATCTATGAACTCTTCTTCATCCAGCCTACCTAATTGCACCGCTTCATCTGTATCATTAGGCCTTGCAATTTGTTGTTGCTATCTTGACAACACCTCCCTCAATTCTTGAGATCTGCTCCTTGTGAGGATAGGATTGGATAAATAAGGATAATTGTTTGACATAAATACTGCCCATGCAAGGCACCTTGTACATCTCCAATGCCATTAGCATTCTGAATTCCTACAGCCCAATTTTGTAATTATTCTTTCCAAGCCTAATGCCTAAATCATGAGAGTTATTCCCATGAAACTAGCAGGATCGCCAAAGTGTTATGGCATGTCAAGACCATAACAGAAAATACAGGAAACATCAAACTACCTAAAACAACTATGTTACTATAGGAAACTCCCTAACATGATTTAGAGCCATTTCATACATTTATTCTTTAGGAACACTATGCAAACACGAACTACATATTACATTCATCAACGCAGAACTACTGTCCTGAAAACTATCACACAGTTCTCTGTCATCACGACCGCTCCTGATCAGATAACTTGAAATAGACATCGTAAATATTCAGGACACAAACACAAACTAATAGAACCAGATATGAGCGACCAAAATCTAGCGTTGTTTTGAAGAAGATAGCATTACTCATCACGCAGTATCTCAAAAGATACAATTTCCTGAGCATTAGGAAGGCGCCTGAATGTCAAATAAAAACTTCATATGACATTTTAAGTCACTTTACATATGCTGGTTCTACATGTATACTAGTACTAAGATATAAAAGTACTAATAGCAAGTGCAATTCGAGCCTCAACAATGGAAAACCCTATAGAGTGCAAGCTAATCCTTCACTATGCACCTCATCTCAATATCAAAAACCATAGGCTCCAAGATGTGCCTCTAGCCATCACTAACATCACTATCATTATCCTGCCCACAAGCTTGAAACTCTAGGTCCGACATGTATGCTACTGAATGCAAAGAAGACGCATAGGCATCCCACCATGTCACATAAGGTGCAGATCTCATCATACTAATTCTCATATAGCACCAATATTCTAGGCACCCAAAAACTCAAAGATTACCAAAGTTTCTATGTCCCATAATTCAAAACCCTAATTTTGGGAGGATTCACTTCTATAAATAGAAGCTCGCCTAGCCATTCTGTTCATCCCCTCTCTTGCAAGTTTTCCGCCATCGACTCTCCTTCCACTAGCTATCCAGCCCATAGCAACTACTGCCACATCATCACCAACCCTCGGCACTCTATCCACTATCGCTGTCTACTATCTCCAATTGTGCTAGTGACCTAATCTAGATTCTCGAGCCATCAAACAGCTATGTTTACTATTTGCGCAGGCTGCCCTGCTGTCCAGACTCCTCCAAAGCATCTTTCAGCTTGTGCTTTCTACAATGCATGCCCAACCTACATCAGGTTCACCTTCTATAATTGTCACCTAGCCTCCTAATGCTGCCAATGATCAGCTAGCTTCATCCTCAACTGGTTACATTGCTGCGCTTACTCATAGAGGGTAGTTTGTCCTATCCATCTTGTCGGATGCAGGTAGAGAGGGTAGTACTAGCATCTGCTCAAGAGATGCCATCAATGCCAATTAAGGATTGGAAGCCCCAGAAGAATATAACAAGAAAGAGTGATAGGATGGTTGAAAGATCCCCCTAGGATCCAACTTGCACACGAGACATGACACAAGCCAAACTCAACATAAAAGGGACTACACATCAAACTCATCTCCCAACCATAGAGTCAAACGGGCTCACCCCCGAGCTTGGGAGCCAGAAGCACTCCGCGCCACGACCTCATCCCAAGGGTTGGCGTCCCATACTACCAACCCACACCATCCCGGTATATGGATGCATCGGCCAATGGGCCAAGAGTCCAAGAGTGGTGATCACACAATGAATGTGCACAATAGGGTCTTGAGTCCTACTTATAGGACTCAGCTACCCTAACCCTAAAGTGCCCTTAGTGCATTCGCACCAAGTCACCTCATAACCACTGTGACCAGTGCTACTAGCACCCATCCACGTGTCTAGGGATATAATAATGGTGGTCGATCTGAATCATATCAAACCACACAATCCCCCATAGCATACACATCAGCCAAATCTGTCCTTCAAGCAATACCTGTAAGAAAACAAAGGAGATGCTGCAACTAGGATATCCTCCACCTATATGGGGTCCTTCAGGGTGCTGATTAGAAAGGACTGATGGACAGTAGTGTAGACAGGGAGTATCCCAAGTGAGAGAGACAACTCCGTGCGGAGCAGAAAGAAGAAGCAGTAAACGCAAATGAATACAGGTCTTCAACCTGTAAACGCATGCAATCCACGGGCTGGTATGGTGCAAGGAGTGCCTAGAAGTACAATGCTTGCAATGAATGCCGATCTGCCCTGCATTAGGCCTGACATAGAGGCCACCCAGCATCGAAGAAAAGTCATCCTGGTCAAAAAGGCCAGCCAGGGTGAAACGCAGCAGAGAAAGGATGTTGTCCACCTGTAAACAGGCTGCCCCAGCTGCTGAGGTGCTGCCTACAAAGAAACCAACTGCCTGGAAGAAAAACGCAGATCAAAGAGGACTGTCTATTGTGCTGAGTGTTGCTCTTCTCAGAGAAAAGAGCCTGACTGCACAAACACAAGCAGTAAATGACCAGCACCTGTAGATCCTCGATAAAACGCAGATTGGCATTGGAGAAACCAGCCACCAAAGAACATCTGGACCAGCGCTGGAGAAGATGCTGCACAGGAAAAACCAGAGATCAAAAACAAAAATCTGCCCTGGTAAATGCAGGAATAAAGGGCTGGGAACAGAACGCCCTACCCTGTTTGGCTCCAAACGCAAGGTCTGCAGCATGTTGGGAAGGCGCCTGGAAAGTTTCGTCACGGCATGCTCCTCTTCAAGATCTCCGGCTCCCACATGTGGCTCTATTACCATGTGAGAGTGCACAACGGAAAGAGGAAAGTGAACACAAGGAGACAGAGAGAGAATGCAGGTGAGAGAAGGAACAATGTGACTGCAATGGCTAAAGGTACAAGGTTGCAACAATCAGCCCCACCATGCACCGCTACACGTCACACTGTCGCGTAGCAAGGGGATGAGAGAATGACGAGGACCGGCTGATCATGAAGGATCAATGATGGATAATGAGAGTGGAAAGGTAGGCCGCCTATATATACACAAAAAGTAGCAAATCTCTAAATATGGTCAAAACCCTAAATATGGCCAAAACCCTAAATATGGTCAAAGCTGTCTAAAAAGAAATGCACTAATGTGCCCTCCATCTAAACTGTCTAAAATACATAAAATGACAGACAAATATAGTGTCGGAGCTCCTAATGTCCTCATCTAACTCAAATTGAGGCTCAAGTAGGAGTTGACCACACAAGGCACACGACTGCTAACACCTCTACCTTCATTCACTCTTATGTCAGGTACGGAAATCAATACTTCTCAATCTTCTGAATTGACTTCCTCTTTTCCACAAGTTATTAGTGATGCTCAAGATGAGGGAATACCAAGTATTGGTTCATAAGCCTTGAGCAAGATAGATTTTTCCATTTGAACTCCAGAAAAAGTTAAGCAAAAGTTACACGATTCATTGGTGAGTACTCCATCTTTTCCTTCAGCTTTTACATCTCATGGTCAATTTGATCTTGGTGAATAATTGTTTTCATCACTTGCATTTAATGGAAAAAAAGGAACCTAACTCATTCCCACTACTACACAAATGACAAATCCATTTAATCTTCGACCCATGCCACCGACTAGTTCCTGTGAGAGTGCGCTGCGGAAGAGGGAATACGAACACGGAGGGAGAGAGAGAGAGAGAAAGCAGAAAATAAGGAAGAGAAATCTGCACTGACTGAAATGAATGCTGAATACAAACGGGAAGGCGGAAGGAGACTGATCAGTCCCTGCACGTAGCCCACAGCGTCAGTGAGGGCACCAGATCAGGCTAATGATGATAGCAGCACCACCACGGGAGAGCAGGAGTGTCGGAATTTGCAAGAAGACAAGTGATCAAGTGGGGAGGGGGGCTGCCTATAAATAAGCAAAAGGACAAACCCTAACCCTAACCCTAAAATGGGTGCAAACCCTAAAAATGCCCTAAAATGGGCGCCCCACATCAGTGACCAAAAAAGTGGCCGGGCAGCCAATGGCTGCCCACTAAAAGAGGCCAAAAAGAAATACACATCCTAAGACAGCCAGTCGAGAGTGACTAGCCTCCCCCATCATAGCACATGACAAACATGTCAGAGCTCCTAATGTCCTCGCCTGACTCAGACTGAGGCTCACAGGCAGGAGATGACAAGGCATGACAAACATGACTGCTAACACCCCCTCTCACATCCTGGATGTGGCTGAAGGCCAAGGGAGAAACGGATCCTGGGGTGGCAAGAGGAATGCCAAGGTCGATGAAGTCCGTCGATGTAGACTACCACTGAAGAAGCTCCTCACGATCCTTGGAATCCCCCTCTAAAACACTAGGGGCCAGGGAATCCACAGCCGCATCACCGAGATCATCCCCCGCTAAAAGGGATGGGGGGTACGAGGGAACCACCGGAGGAGAAAGTGGGGGATGGGAAGGAACCTATGGAATAGAAGGTGCACAAGAGGGAACGGGTGTAGCAATAGACTGCCTCGGAGGACCCTGCATCAAAGAAGGGGAATGGAGCTTGTAAAGCCCGCTCTCCTGCCAACCTGTAGATAAGACAGCTCCTGTAAAAGAATCCCCAATAACAACGGCATGCTCGGTGAAGATCACTCGTGTACCAAGCCTCGTAAGGCCATAAACTGAGAGGAGGGGAAGGCCCAAATCCGGAACATGTAGGGCCTGTGAAAAGGAGCTCGAAGGTCGGTCGGTAAACAAAGGCAATGTGCCAACACCACTAATAGGCACCGAGAAAATGTCACCAATAGTGACTAAACCCTCTGATGGACAGAGATCCTGTAACAAATCACCTCGGGGAGTCAAATGACTCGAAGCACCACTGTCCACTAACCAAGGCTGCGCAGAAGACACTGCAGCCACGGAAGAAGGATCCTCCTCCAAAGCATGGATATGAAGGAACACTGACTCATGGGTAACAGCTGGTGTAGAGGTAGAAGAAGGCTCTGATGTAGATCCACCCTTCGCTCCCGGACGAAGGTGAGGGTACTTCTTCCAGCATTTCTCCTTGGGATGTGTCCCTTTCCCACAGTGTGGGCACTTCAGTCTCTCTGAATCTGAGTCAGAGCCTGAAGAATTGTCCTTCTTCTTAGCCTTTGACTTCTTCTTCTTCTTCTGTCCTCCCGAACCTGCAACAAAGGCTCTAGTGGAGTCGAATCCACTAGCACTGACCTCTCTGAGTCGCTCGTCATGCTCCAAGACAAGCGGGGATAGCTCCTCCCATAGAAGCTTCTCACGGGTCCTTGATGTAAGAAGGCTGGTGTAGAAGACATCAAACCGAGGCGATGGCAGCTGAGTCAAAAGAATCATAGCCATGTCTTCAGAAGATATCGTCCGACCGAGGGATGCAAGCTCATCCCTCATATCTTGTAATCTATTGGTGTGGTCCTTCATGGAAGGACTATCATCACTAGCGAGCATCCGCAACTTGTTTTCGAGAGATATCCAGTGGGCAAACGTCTTCTGTTGATAGAGAGACGCGAGCTTTCTCCACACGTCTGCTGCAATCTTCAACTTGTGAACATGAACAAGGACAGAATCCTGCAAACTCAGAAAGAGGAAAGATCTGGCTCTAGAATTGAGCCGATCCCATAAGGCTGCACGATCCATAGATGTCCCATCTGTGGGATCCACCTTAGGCCGGGGAATAGGAACAGAAACAAGCTCCCAAAGATCGAAGGAGTCCAAGATACACTCCACCGTGCAGGACCATAGAGAAAAGTTGGAGCCATCCAACCAGTCCTCTTTGGGAAGCCAAGGAAGTACGGGTACCTATACAGGGGGTACCAAAGGCTGCATCTTCGGCCCACTGGAAGGGGCTTGCCGAGATACATGAATAGAAGGGGGACGGGAAAGAGGAATAGACTCCGGACGACGGTCCTCGTGATAGAAATCACACCTCCGTTCAGATGAGTGTCGAGACAAAAAGCTCGTCATCTAAGTCATCAAAGCCCGTAAACTGATGAGAAGACATCTTCCAATCTGCAAAACACCAAACACCAAAGAAAACTTTGCCGATGCCGAATAATGACCAGCAGTATGGTCACCAATCACCAAAACGCAGGCGGTGAAGGCCTACAGACACCTGGAGCTGCAAAACGCAAGGTTGTCTGATGAATAGCACCAAGACAAAAGCCGCCAGCACCAAAACGCAGCCTGGGAATAGGGCGCCAGCAAGAAAAGAGCCGCCTGGAGATTGAACGACAGCCAGAACAGCAAGGCCCAGGCTGGAGGAGTGTCCCCCAGCTGTAGGAGTGGCCTCCCTGACTAAAAACGCAAGCAAGAAGGGGTGGTTGATGACGTGGCAGCCTGTGGAGGGGGCGCCTACAGCAAACGCAAGGATTTGTGACCTCCTGGAAGAGCCGCCTTGGTTGTTGGGGATGAGGCCAGCAGCAAACGCAAAGATTTGGGTGTTCTTCCACGTAAATCTCAGCTCCGTGTACTCTCCTTCGGCTCTGATACCATGTGAGAGTGCGTTGCGGAAGAGGGAATACGAACACGGAGGGGGAGAGAGAGAGAGAGAGAGCAGAAAATAAGGAAGAGAAATCTGCATTGACTGAAATGAATGCTGAATACAAACGGGAAGGCGGAAGGAGACTAATCAGTCCCTGCACGCAGCCCACAGCATCAGTGAGGGCACCAGATCAGGCTGATGATGATGGCAGCACCACCACGGGGGAGGAGTGTCGGAATCTGCAAGAAGACAAGTGATCAAGTGGGGAGGGGGGCTGCCTATAAATAGGCAAAAGGACAAACCCTAACCCTAACCCTAAAATGGGTGCAAACCCTAAAAATGCCCTAAAATGGGCGCCCCACATCAGTGACCAAAAAAGTGGCCGAGCAGCCAGTGGCTGCCCACTAAAAGAGGCCAAAAAGAAATACACATCCTAAGACAGCCAGTCGAGAGTGACTAGCCTCCCCCATCATAACACATGACAGATATGTCAAATCCTAATGTCCTCATCTGACTTAGACTGAGGCTCACAGGCAGGAGATGACAAGGCATGACAAACATGACTGCTAACAGTTCCGTTGCACCTTCCTTTCAACCTCCATTAAGTGCACCTTTCATGTCTTCACACATCACTCCGAGGGGTCTTTCATCCTTAGGCACAATCTTAAGACCTCACCTTTTCCTTAGGCAGGTGGTGTCTCCATGATGGAGGTTTATCCTCCTGTACACACACTTTCGGGTTTTTCACAACCTAGAAATGCCACCCAACCACCATCACCGAGTATGAATCAATTGACATTACCTAGTGGGCCTTCTGGTCATTTTGTTGTGCCCCAGTCGATAGTTGGGCAGTGCTTACGTGTGCTAGTGCCTCCACCTCCCCAAGCACTTTACAGAAACATTCATGTTCTAGTGCCTCTGCATCAATCCGCACCCATTGCACATTTTCAGCCTATTTATGCCTACCCACCTTCTCCTACTTATCCCCCTCCACCTCAACCAAACATGCCTTTAATGACAAGACTCATTTTAGCAGGTCAAACTTTACTAGTTAGTCAAATCTAATAAGACATATCTTTAATTCACAGAACCTATGGGATATTGTACAAGGGTTGGAACCCCAACTTAATCCCGCACTTGTTCCATACAAGGTTATTTGCTCATGGAGGGCTAGAAATTTGCTATTGTCGAGCTAATGCAAGGTTTATTACATGAATTTCATTCACAACTTCAGCCTTTTGACTTGGCATCCGAGCGTTGGGCACAGTTGACTGATTGCCATGCGGCTCACAATAGGACCCATCACATCAATTTGGATCATGAGCTCCAAAACTTTAAAATCACCGACCAAGATGACTTGAAAGTCAAGTTGGTTGAGTATCAACGCCTTCTCGTCGAGTTCTCTACCACAGGGGCTTTCAAATCCTCAAACGATCAGGTCACATTGTTTCTTAATAAGTTGCAGAGGAAATACTTCCATTTTGTGCAGTAGGTGATCTCACAACCCACTAAGCCCACATTCTATGAATTTGAGTATCAACTATTGTGTTACACGAGGGTGTTTGATCAATTTCATAGTATGACCACTATAGAGGGGGCTCTCATTACTGCTTCTCAAAAGTGGTAGCAAGGAAAGGGTAAACAAAATCAAAACTCCACAAACATAACCAAAATCAAAATCAAAATCACACTAGTAAGACCCAAGGAAACTCCCAGTCATCTCCAGAACCTGGGTGGCAAAATGTACCAAAGAAAAATGGGTATTGTCAACGCTATCAAAAGGCTAGCCACTTTGACAACGAGTGTCAATCAAAGGCAAGAGGCACGGCACCAAAAGCTAAGACTCAAAAACCCCCCTCCTCAGTGGGGCAATCCCCAATAGGGGAGACACAGTGGTGGCAACCCCCAACAAGGGCAATGGCGAGGCCAAACCCACGCTACCACCAGTCAGCCATCACATTCGACAACGTTCTCAATGCCAGAGAGCTTGTTTGATTAGTCTACAAAGGCCCACATCATCTCTGTAGAGACATTTGAGGATACGAGTCTCGTCTACATCTATGAGTTGCCTCTTGACAAGGTGACTATAGAGGCCCAATCATCACAGCCAAGTACTTTAGCCACTCTGCAAATTGTAAACAATGGACCCACTCATCATATAATCCCCATCAAGGAGATCTTCATTTCCCAAGCTCCCGCAATTGGGAGAGTTTGAGTTGGGAACAACTCCTTGGTTAAGATTCACGCTCACGATCGCGTCAGTTTTGCCACTGACCAAGGTCTAGATCGCGCTATGTTGGATGATATATAGTATATCCCCTAGCTTGGGATGAACTTGTTATCCATTCAACAACTTTGTCGGTTGGGACAAGCGGTCTTCTTTATAGCGACCACAATCGAGGTCCTCAACTCATAAACCGGTTTAGTGATTGCTCACGGTGAGGTACAACCTAGTGGCTTGTACCACATGACATACTTTCTTTCCAAGCCAACAGCCAAGGGAACTCAAATCCACAGCTTCCAAGTTTTAACCATTGCATGGAAGCCTACAAGCACTAAACATCTTTGGTATTTTCACTTGAGACATCTTGGATACAACTCTCTTTATGAGTTGTCACAATGGTTTGGATTGGCTTTAGTTTGAGTTGAATGGTTTTTTGTACTTCCTGTTGACCTTATTGAGCTTCTATGGATCTTCTATTGTCTTCTGTATGCTTCTATGTTAAGTGCTCTATTTTATGGATGTTTAACTTGGGAGAGTTTTCTAATCTTGGAAATGGAATAATATTAGCTTGAAAGAGTTCGAATTTCACTCATCGCTACTATGGGAATCACTTTTACTTAACTGTTGAAGAATTGAAGTGGTAGTGATAGTAATGAGTCTTGAGAGGTAACTGTGGTATCTCTGGTGTCTCTTCATATCAGACATACCTCTTAGGAGGTGTATCCACGACCATGAGAGAATTATTGAGTGTGATTCTTTGTTATTCTCATGTCCTATTGAGAGAGAGCATATGTAAGAGAGAAAGTGTATGAGAGAGAGCCAATTTCTGTGAAGAAACATTGCATCTACATGAGAGAAATTGAGAGAAATGCTCAATCTTGAATGGAATTCATCACATAGTATTCATATTTCATCATCATCAGTCCTTCTTTGATGGTTTCTATGAAGAATATATTGAATTTTTGTTGCGATAAATCCGTGGGAGATTCATAAGCTGCATACAAAATTCCTTTGTTTCTAGTATTCTTTTTCCTTCCTATGGTTTCTAGAGCATAAAGAATAGGCTTGTTGGTGAGACAAGATAGATTTTCTTGTAGTAGTTTCCCCATTTTCTTGGTGTTTCTCTTAGGGCTCCATCTGCCCAGCTTGCACCTCATGCATCATTTTACATTGTTATTTACAACTGATTACAAAGCGCATTTTGATCCGATTAGTTGGCAAGAGGCTCTTCAACACCCCTAATGGCAAGAGGTCGTGGAGCTAGAGAGCATTGACCAAAATGAGACTTGGACCTTCGTGAATCGTTCAAGCCACAAGAAAGTCATCAGGACGAAGTGGATTTTTAGGACTAAGCTAAAGGCTAATGTAACTTTAGACAAGTACAAGGCTCGCCTTGCAATGCAACGGTTTTAACAGAAGCAAGGCATTGACCATGAAAAGACCTTTGCTCCTATTGCACAATTGACATCATTTTGTTTGTTGGTTGCACTCGCCACTCACTATGGTTGGCCGATCTATCAGATGGATGTCAAAAGTGCCTTGGTTGCCAATATCTCACTACACCTAGGATGTCATATTGGATTGCATATCTCTGTGTTTTGAGATATTTGTAGTGTACCTATTTTTATGGCCTGACTTATGGTTCTAGTTTATGTTTACAAGGGCACATTGACTCTAACTAGACAGGAGATCTTGACACCCGACATTCCCACGGTGGCTACCTCTTTACCTTGGGCGCCACATCCATCTCTTGGGCCTGTCATAAGCAGGAGACATTGGTAGCTTCCATGGTCAAGGTTGAGTATAGAGCTCTCTTTGATGGTACCACAGAGGCTATCTACTTGAGGAGCTTAGTGGCACCGCTTTAGTTTCAATGCAACTCTTCTATTGTTGTCTACTACGACAACCAAAGTGCCATTGCCCTCACAAACAATTCAAACATCACACCATAGATGTGGCACTTAAAACTACACTTCCACTTCACTAGAGAGCAAGTTGAGCTAGGCACCATTCGCCTAGAGTTTGTGCCTTCATTAGATAACTTTGCAGACATATTGATCAAGGTAGTCAATCGGCTAATACTTCAGTATTTGTTACCGATGATCAACTTGGGTAGACTCTCTCCTACTTCTTCAATATTGACAGGGGAAGAGTAATTCCCCAGCTTTCCCTTCCAATTTGAGAGGGGACAACTTTCTTCTCTTGGTGGTGACAAGATGTTATTTACAATTACTTTTTCAAACATTGTGTATACCAAATACTATAAATGTTCACTACTTATACTTTGTATCTTCATCCGCATCATCAAGATGACATGATTGTAAAAGGACGCTTCGGTAAGTAAATAATTCATTTGCGAGGGCATTGTTCAAGTCGTGGCACCGTTCCATAGCATTTTGCATGAGCATAATCACACCTACATTGCCTCTTGGATAACTCTAGTGCATTGGAATTCTATTCTTATAAACATGCATTTGTATGCATTTATCCATTTTAATCTTTTTAAGTAGTCGACTCTGGATCCACCATATTGGTGCCATTGCACATGGCAGTCTCCAACGCAATCTCCCTTGCTTACTTAGCTTTGCTAGTTTGCTTTTCACACATCTTTTTTGCCTCTCCACATACCCATCATATTTGCTTCACACATCCTTAGCCTATTTCTTCATTATTGACACCTAGTAGTAGTAGGGTTAGCTTGCCTGTTTTGTGAATGTCTTCGGTCCTAACCAATATTCTCCCGGCCGTCAATTACTTAATCAACCGCAAGCCACCATTTTTGAAACAAACAATTACCCAAAAAGGGAGAAAAAAAGTTCATTGTGGTTCCATCCACCTGTGCAGGACTTGGTAGGCCATTGGGCAGCCGACATGCACCCTTTGTCCAATGCCCTTGGCCTCTCTGTGATGACCACTTGGACTCCCTTGGTAAGATTACCATCACCTCTGTAGCTTTGGTAGGCCATTGGGCAGCTGACGTGTCCAATGCCCTAGCTACTTTGGGTGGGACACCTTGGGGTACAAACAAAAAGAAACAAAACTTTGGATTGGTCTTCCTTTCTAGCCCAATTTTTAGGCTTGAGAGGGGATCTTGAGCTAAAATATGCATTACATGCTTAATTAGCTTCTTAAACAGCCCCAAAAATAATAAATTCATTCAAAATAGGGAGAGGTTCAAGGTCCCAAAACTTTCTATAAATAGGTAGGCTGCCCTCCATTCAGCCCAATCTCGTTTTTGCAAGTATCAGGCCTTCTAGCTTCACTACCCATACCCCGTTCATAGAGAACATCCCAGCCAAGGCTGCCCAACCTTGTCTACATCCATCTGGGGCCTGTTTCCAAGCTTCATCGTGCAGTCCAACCTCTCACAGCTGCTGCCCAGCCACGACTTCTGTTGTTGTCCACTCATCTGCTGTTGCCAGCTGCCACATGGCGCATTTGCTGCTGCAATTATACCTGCTGGCTGCCACCCTGCCCAAATGCCTACAGAATTTCCTGCATTTGCAGCAGCAGGCTGCTGTACACGCTGCCACATCATCATCATGATCTGTGTTGGCAGCAGCAAGCTGCCATACAGGCTGCCACATCATCATCCTAATCTCGTTTTCACTGCAGGCTGCCACATCGTCAGCTGACTGCTGCATTATTTATTTTTCTTTCTCCTCTGTTTTCAAAGAAGGGAAAGGCCCTCCTCTACTACTTTCTCATGCAAGTGATGTGGTCATACCTCATAGCTCTCCAGTGCCAAAGAGGAAGTGTGAGAGGGTGGTGAGATGGGGCCGATGAGCCTCATCTATACAAGTAAGGTATATAGGTATATAGGATCTAGAGAGGGACTTTTAACGCATTCACTAAAGTCTGGCAAGTTCGAAATCCTAGAGCTAGAAGTCACATCCAAGCTCATGATGGGTTGTTTCTTGACAAAGAGCAAGCTTTGCTCCTAGTCCAAGCTTACATGAAGGGACACTTTGCCAACTAGCCAAAGGCGAGGAATCCATGGTCACATATGCTACTACAAGGCATTGTTGACAAAAGTAGAGAGTTGCTATGGTTCTTCTCTATTTTCAAGCGCTAGTATAATTGACATTGACAACAGGTTCTCTCTAAGTCACCTTAGTGGCAGCTTGATCACCCATTGCTTGGGTATCCATGGTCCTATTCTGATGGTCTTTGTTGTATCAAATCACCCATGATCTAAGAGCAAGTGTTAGCAAATTAATTGGCCCATTGTGAGATGGGCACAGGGGATTATTTTAGGCATTTTTCTAGCATTTCCTTTTGTGGTTATTGGCATTAATGGTCAACCAGCATTTTATGATTATTTTATTGCTAGCTGACCTAATGCATTTTGGGCATTATTTTATGCCTATTTATTTGGGCTCCCTCCTCCTTAGTGACTTGTTCACTTGCAATCTACCAAAGCAAGTCCTATTGGCGAGAGGGAGCCGGTGCCAATGTTTACACAGCCACTGACTCACTATTGTCTCATGTTTGGTATATGGATTCCATTTCCAAGCATATCTCTGAGTCCTTTTTTTATCGTGTTCCTTTGTTCTTGTGTTTCCTCTCTTCTCTCTTGTGTTGTGCAATCTATTATAGTAGCCTTCTACAATTCCATCACCGCACCCACTTCTAACATCCTCCTCACTATGTTGATGATAGTGTATTTGCTTTGGTTATCCACTAGGATCTCTTACACTTCCTTTTAGTGCTTATGTGTTCATGTGTTTGTTTTGCACCATGAGAAACGAATCACCTACTTAATGGCCACACTCAATTTGCTTGAAGAAAAAATCAATAGGAAAATGCACTCTACCTCAAAAGGACTGGTTAATGTCTCAACATCTCAAATAATCTCCATTGAGAGCTACTATTTTTTCATCACATTGTCTCGCACCATGTTACATTAGGACAAGTTGAGAGCTTAACTAGATGGCATATGCAGCCAAACACAATCTTTGCACTCCAATTCATGGCTAATGCATTATATCTAATATTATGGCGGGAGTCTTAGAAGGGGTGGAATAAAGTTGGATGCAGCCTCAACCACTCGCATCTTCTTAACCTTCATAAGCTTGGTGCAACTTTCTTTGTTCTTATCCGTAGAAAAGAAGGTTTCTTGATATTTTATGTTATCAATTGGAAGCACTTATACACTGTGGTGTGTTTAGCAAATTAGACCATATGTCAAAGCTATGCAAAGTATCATTCACTCTCACAAATCATGCGAAGATGTATGAATACACCTATGCTTGCCCCAAATGCTGAATACGACAAAAAGTGGACCTTAAATTCTGACAAGTCTAACAGTCAGAATTCCAGAGATCTCAGCCATCCATACAGAGGTGTCATTGCTATGGAAAATTCTAGATATAACAAACCCGTGTGGCTTCCGATTATGAGCAGTGCAAAGTGTCAATCATTGTGAAATGATAGAGCAGGCCTGACAACTTCAAACACGATTTTTAACAGCAAACCAGAAGCACTTCATGGTTGACAGCTGGAAAAGATTTCCATGCTCTACACTGACGGTAATGTAAAGCATTCACACTTGGATTTTATTGGGTTGATTGCAACAACAAAACAAATTGTCCAGGTTAGAGAAACACACGTGCCTATTGCCTGCGCTGCTTTCAATGACAATTCCTGATTTCTATACTTTCCCTCATATCCCGACTGCTGGCTTGCTTCTTCTTCTCCTTCTTACAAGTCATGATATGAAAGATGCAAATTCTCTCCTTTTAATGGCTTTCCTTGCGTAGCTGGTTACCATGCTTCCTCCTTACAAGCATATCAAGGCGAGTCATAATATGAAAGATGCAGATTCTATACTTATGACGGATTTCCTTGTGTAGCTGGATGCTAGCGTGCTTGATTGTTCGAACTCCCATTTTTTAAAAAGAAGTCATAAATATGAAAAATGCAAATCCCGCGACATGAGCACGAGCTGTCTATGGGACTTGAGACAATGCACAAGGCATACGGAAGAAAGGATCTGAGGCAAACCTCCGGGACAGATCTGGCATATGCATCCTCCATCTCCTCTGCGGGAGCTTGACGTGTGTGAAGCTCCGGCGAGGAAAGGCGAGTCTCTCCGGTGGGCGCAGCTGCCTCCTCGCTCTACCTCCAAAAAGACCAAGAAAGAGGGACGAGTGATGTGATCTACCTTCTCCTTCGGACGTGCATGATGAGAGCGAAGATGATGATGACGATGGTGTATCGGGAGAGATCTCGTATACGAGCAGCACTCATCTAGTGCGTGCTAGACCCGCCCCACGCAAGTCCACCGCATGACACCACTCTTACATGGTGTGTGTCACCCCATCGGCATGTTTATTATAGCTCAATTGCATCAAATCCATATAAGGAGCCCTACATGAGTAGCAACCTACTGCATCGATCCTTCGCGATTTGTATTAATCAAAGTGATGTCACTAGAGCTTTTGTACATCATTAGATTCACCATTGTTAACATTGTATTTCTATTGAGGCATCTCAATATGATCACAGGAACGTTTGTATGTCATTTTGTTTACCATTGCTAAGACTGCTTTTCTATTAAGGGATCTCACTGTTCGCAACCTACAACACTGCCTTCTATTGATTTTGGGGTTATTAATTTGATAAGGATTCGCACCGAACACTCATAACAACTAACTCAAGGTTTGGTCCCCTTTTTAGGATATCCACCCAATGTGACCAACTAGGATGAAATCCAGTAGAACCCATTCATCACACACTCTCTCTTCCAGTTCAACTAGTCAGTCCTAGCAACAGAGAGCATGTGATGTACAAGAGTGCATGTAAGATTTGTTCGTCTGCACAAATGTTGGTTGAGGACCTACTCAAATGAGGTTGATGGTCATCTCATCCAATTGCATAATAATCATGTTGTACAAGAATGACTCCATCAAAACATCCATACCATCATAATTGTTGGATTGGGATCATATCTACCTAACAATGGATGGACCATGGTACAATCCACATTATTGAGTATGTATCTTCTACTACAAAGTGTCTTCTGATTATACACCCTTAGGAGCTCAGTCACATTTTGCTTCTCCAAACAAGATTGCTAACAAATTAGTTGTTGCCACATCAAAAGTTATCCATAAGCTCTCACTCCTTCAACATCCATATGTGTACTATAAATTAACTTTACACCCATGCACACACACATATAGTATATTTATATGTTCTATAATGATGTAAATAGATGTATTTTGCAATACTGTAAGATGCTTATCAACATTTGAATGCAGATAGGTGAACCCTCTATAATGAATTCATTGCATATGGTAGCTTCATCCAATCTAGCTACTCTATTAGTGATGCACATAAAACATTGCAATGCATACTCTTACGAGTAATGCCAAAAAAAACCATTTGTATGATGTTTAGGTCAAGAGGAAAGATCCCAAGAAAAATAAACAATAAACATGTAAGAGTTGTTAGAAATTGTGATCATAACTAGAGAGTTTAAAAGGAAAGGAAATTATGTGTTAGATAGGTCAAACAGATATATAAATACTTCAAGACCTTGAGACTGAAGCTAATTTACACCAATGAAACCACAACTATGAACCACCAAAGTCATTTTATCATTCAAATAGTATCTTGAGTTACCAAATGAACATCATGTTTCTCAATAAGGGACTTCCAAATGCAAAAATTGAAACCTCCCTTATGTGGGATGAGTTATTGCCCTTGTCATGGCCAATGAATTGGTTGGATATACTAGAGTGATAGGCCACTACTTATCACTACAAGATTGTAATACCTAGTACTATATGCAAATAGTACCACTACATCATATGTGTAAAAGCAAGAAGCTCTTGCCTTGGACCATGTCATTGTACTAATGCTTTAGGCAAGTCCCTTCATTGGCCCTTGTTATCTCAATTACTAATTATGCTATATGGCAATGAAAAAGGGCAAACCTTTGTAAACAAAGGATATATTTTCTATCCAAACCCTTAGCTATATGCTTTTTAGAGAACCCCAAAAGAATGTTATCAATCTCATGCATACCCAAGTAAATACTTGCACTCCTTAGTTGAATCAACATGAAAAATTGTTTACATAGTCTATTTGGAATAGTGGCATATGCCATCTTGGTTAGTGTATATTACTAGTCCAACTCATACCTAATGCCATCATATTTTGATTTCCCTTCAATATCACTACATATCTCTTCCTTGAGTCTATTTGTGAATTCTTATGTGTAAACCATTATTAACATAAATCTACACTCCATTAGGTCTTCTAATATCTACATTTTTGACACCATAAAATTCAACGAAGGCAAGGTTTCACAACTTGTATAGATATGATGTCGCATAAACTAATTAAAAGAGTGCATAAATCCTTATTTCGCCTACATGATTAAACTTGAACTTTATGCATCAATTCTTTTAAGGGAAAGAGAGAGCTTGTGTATATGCATAAAAAGCACTTCACATCCCCTCAAAGATGCAAAAGTGTTAATGGAAGGTGGAAGCATTAACCATTTTACTCCATCTAATACTAGTGTGAGGTCTCATCAAGGCCTTCGTTTTACCCATGCTAATAGGTAGAGAGTGGCCTCATACCTAAAAGCTAACTACCCTGGATTATATAAGATGTTGACTATTACAGGACATTATATGCAATCAAAAAGATTTTATGAATGACTAAATGAAGAAAGTTATGATGTGCAAGGCTATAAAACTACCACTGTTTACAATAATTTTACAAAGCAAACAAGTTCTATCTAAAAACTATGGATTGCTTGGTAAAGAAGCAATCAATCCTAATGTGTAAGTATGTTGGATGTGTGTGTGTACAAGTGTGAACAATCCCCATTAGACACAAGCACCATTATGCATAGTGTCATGCTTGTGCAAATACATCTCCTACAACTAAAAAGTATTGTGTATTCAAGGATGTGCAAATGCAAGATTATTGTGTGATGTTTGAAGCACGATCAATTCCATTGAGATTATATTGCTATGTACGTTCGAGATTTGATATTCATACAATAATCAAACCCAAAAATTTGAGGATTCGTAAGTCCTCCTAAGAAACTTCAACTTGGCATGCACTTTTGTTGGAAAGCAAGGGTAGATTAGGGTCTATCAAAATATTTACTTAGTCGTACTAGCATCTACTAAACCAATGATGTATTTGATGAAGAGTTTTAATTATATAAAAACTCGACCATGTAAAGGAGGTGGATTGACTATTTGTTGCATCTCCATCTTTAGGACAGATGGAGTTGATTTAGGGATGCCGTTTGGATTAGTTGCAAGTTAAAGCATGTTTGAAGGCATGTGATTAATGTATTTACCAATTGTGGATTTGATCAATTCTCTCTCATTTCTCAACATGCTTCTCTTGATTTCTCATCATAGAGGCGGCATACCGACTTGCTCATGGAATCTTAATCTTGGAGATACATTGCATCACAATAATTTATCCTCCAGGAAGGAGAAGGCTTAAAAGGTCTCTGAATCTCCATGTCCCTATTCACTTCCAAGTTAGGGTTTTGATGTTTTGACAAGGTTTCTTACTAATTTCACTTACACTTCATCAACTTGAGGGCAAGTGAAGTCTATTCCTTAATCTTAATCTCAATCACCTATTTGAACAGCCAAAGCATCATATCTAGGGTTGTTTGGAGAATGATTAATGTAAGTGTAGTATTGAAGATCTAGATATACTACTCAAATTATAAGACCTACCAATTAAACTGTTTGCATCAATATAGACAAGTTGAGCTCAATCCATAAACAATCATGTATGTGTGATATGTAAAAGATATCCTCTATGCTTACAACAAGCTATGTAATGGTCAATGCAACCATTGTTGCATAAATTCCTTTAGAAAAATTCAATAATCGTCAAATCCCATTTCCAAATTAAAACATTATAATGAGTCCAAGAGCCAATATCTATCATGTATTTTGATAGGTATTTAATAATACTTAGTGCTACACTGACACGAGTACATAAAGATATAGGAGACTTTTTTTGGGATCATTCAACATAATACAATCAAGTCTCTTCATCACTTCTCTCTCTATAGTCTATTTTCTCTCTCCTCCATCTCACCTTCTTACAGGTCATATCAACAAGAGATCTGAAGACTTAACCATTTGATCCTTGAACATTTTCCAACCCTCTATAGGCTAATTCTCTTGGTTGACATCCCTCCACCATGTATGTGCAAATCCCTCCAAATATAGGGTAGCAAAGTGAGTCTTTTGCTCATCAGTCCTATGATAAATGTCAATGTAAGATTCAATATTTTTTGTCCATTCTTCAAGGTCGGATGGTAATGATGATTGACCACTATACTTAGATAAGACTATCTTGTCTCTATGCTTCCTTTCATTAAAGAGACCCGTTGGTTTGTAGGCTGATCATGGAATCCACTGTTTTGACTCCCAACATTGGAAAAACTCCAATCAATTGGCTACCAAAATTTGCCCATTGGTATTTGCACTCTTTGGCCCTGAGAGTTCATGCTATGCACACTTCCAATAGGATAATCATTGCTTTGTGAAAGCTAACCCACTTCAACTCAGTTGTTAGGAATATATTCCCATCTAATAGGGCTGAAATGGAACGCTAGTTTCCCCACTATTTCGAAGCTTTTCCCTAATTTCTTTCTCAATCATATGCACTATCATCCAATTACATTAGCCTCCATTAATTTGTTGATGGTATCATTCGTTTGTGACCCCACTAAAACCATTTCATCTATGTTGGTTACCAACTTGCTATGTCTAGTTGCATGCCATGTTTCATGCTTGCACAATAATGTAGCATTCAATGTACTAAATTCTCTATGTCTTTGAGTGTCATCTTGTAGAGGTCTTGAGGGTTGGGTTTCTAGCATGAGATCTTTGATCTATTGTAATAAACCTTATTGGGCCTTATTTTTACCCATATTCCCTACCATTATAGTGATATCCAAACAAACCCCCATTAGAAAAAATGTAGTATCTCGAGCTCCCAAGCTCTGATTGACAAACTTTTTAGTTTGAAATGATGCTAAGTTTCTTTCTTTGAGTTGAGCACTCAATTTTGGTGTCTCAATCACTACAAAATAAGTCACATCCCTTGTCTAAAACAATCCTACACCTATATTTACCTTATTTTAACCCCTTTGTCTTCAAGAAATTCTTTAATATGCCAAGTTTGCTCACATTACATATGATAAGGGATAAAATGACAATCTGAGCACTCATAATGGGCTTCAAATCACTAGAGGTGAGCGAAGTACCTCCTTGGTCCAGTTTGTTGCATCCCTTTGGGATCTTCAGAAGTGAGGATGGGTCATCTCTCTTTTATCCCGCTCTCTCCATTAGCATTGAACTCTTTCCTAGATCAAAATCATATTATTCAATGGTAATTTCTAAGCATTCTACAAAAAGTATGCAATGGATAAATGGAAAGGAATCTTTGCAATGGACTAAAATGTAAAGTTGGCAATCAAAGATTTAGATATAGGGAATAGAGACTATACCTTGGGATATCATTGACTCATTGATTCATATTTTCTTACACCTACCTTTTCTATTGAATTGATCAAAACACAAAAAGTTAAGGTTCAAGGATCATGATAAATCCAATGGAAATCATACTTGAATCCATTTCAATAATGAAATGGAGAGATCTTTAAATTCACTAATTGCATATAGATTGAATAATTCTAAGGGATAAATGGCTCAACATAGAGGTTTTAACAGTGATTTAATCTTTCTTAGTAATAGTATGTAGGCTCAAGAATTGGATTTCAAGGAGAGATAAGGGAATGAATAGAAATACCTCTTGATTTTGAACTCAATGAAGAATAGAATGATCAATTCTCCACATAAAATGATCCAATGGCAATAATGCTTTTGCAGGCAACTCCAATATGAGTATCCTTTATGTTTTCCAAATCTTGAAGATGAAAGAATGGGCTGATTTGGTCATTTGCCCCAAAACTTGCTTCACGATGCAATCTTGATGAAATTCTCTTTAATGTGTTCAACCTTTAGGCTTCTATCGATGACAAGAATAGATCCATGGAACAATAGGTGGAACTCTCTTAAAGAAAATAAATGTTGAATCAAAGCTTCAATGTCTAACCTACTATGTTAGGGTTTGGAGAAGAGAGCAAACACATGAAAATAGAACAATGAGGGATCTACCACATGAAGGAAAGAGCCATTTGCTAGTTTGTAGGTGAAGTAATGTAATGCTTGATGATTTGCTTGCTAATCATGGAGTGATCTAGCCTATCATACTAGTGTGAATTGCACTTGTTTGCCAACCCAACATGAGGCTACTCATTGGCTTCACCAATGACTTCTATTGATTGTCTACTTCAAGCTCAAGATATCTAGATCAATCTTCTTGAAGTCATTTGTGCCATAAAGCAAGAGATGACAAGATATGGGTTGAATGGATCCACGGAGCTTGAAGAAAGCTTGAGAAAGGTTAAAGAAGAAGCTTGTTTGAAAAAGTAACATGAATTAAAGCCTTTCCAACTCTTGTGAAGTCCCCTTTCTCCAAATTGATTGCTAGAATGTCTTCAAAAGGCATAAGACCTACTAAGATGATCCTTCTCCCACCATTTTTTTCCATTACACCTATCAATGGCTTCAAACTTGGTCTCTCCTACCTGTGGCAAGTCTTCTAGTCTCTAGAATGTACTTTCAATACTAATACACAATGTATTCTACTCATGAATAGTGGGGTTATTCAATGATTGAGAATCTATTCTATCCCAGTGATGGAACAAAAAATGTAGGCCAAATCCTCATTTCAGTAGACTTAGATGTATTTATGCATATTAGTTCATACACTTGAATCTTTGACATATTGTGGTCTCTCACCCCATAAAGAATCCTCACCATGACATCTCATTATTCTAGCGTAACCATGGACTCTATCTAAGGTCAAGATCGGACATTGAAACATAAAAAGAAAGTAGAGGGATGCAATAGAAACTCACCCTATATAGTCTAGATGGTTGTTGTTGAGCTCCAAATCTCTCACCAACCTTGGTAGCTACTTCTACTTATAGCTCCATACTCCTTGTTCCCACAAGCTCATTTGCAAGATAATAAACTCTTCAACTTGTTCCTCCAAGTCAAAGAAAGTTTGTTGTATCTCTCTCTCTATAAGTTTCTCTATCCCTTTCTCTCGGTCCAATCTCTCTATTAATCTCTCTCTCTCTCTCTCTCTCTCTCTCTCTCTCTCTCTCTCTCTCTCTCTCTCTCTCTCTCTCTCTCTCTCTCTCTCTCTCTCTCTCTCTCTCTCTCTCTCTCTCTCTCTCTCTCCTCACAAAAAGAAATGGATGAAAGAAAGGAAGATGAATGAGAATACAATCACGTGGATAGATGGTTGCCCTTTTCTCACAAGCTCTAGGAGACAATGGTGCCCTTTCCTTCCAATCGTGAGCTCACAGAAGAATTGATAGAAAAGATAGAAGCTAAAGTAGAGATAAACCACGTTCAATTAGTAGCCACTTGTACCACGTTTGAGTTGGATTTTCCTAAATAGAAAACAAGACACGTGTTTGATAATGCTACTTATGCATTAAATGAGCTGGATGGGATAGCCATCAAACGCGATAGCAGGGAAAAGAATCAAATTATTCAAAAGGCTAGAATCTACTACCTATGAGTTGCCAGAATTGGAAGAAAATAGTAGTCATGATACAGGGGCTAGCTAGGAAGATATGGAAGATGAAGAAGTAAAGGATATGGTTGTTGCAGAGGATGAGGAGGACTTAGAATCTGGTGACAACTAGGATTTTGGCACATACTGGAGGATGTGCAGGTTCAGAGGGGGTGGATGTCGTGATGTTATGAGGACACAGTGTGAAAAAGTATGAAATGCATCATCATCTGACTTCTTTATTGATCTAGAGAGTCAATGTGATTTGAGCCATTAGTACTAGTGTGAGTTGCATGGATTATAAAAAAATACTAGATTTTTAGATAATTTTAGTATATTTTTGATATTATTTATTGTCAAAATCTGAAAAAAGTTAGAAAAAAGCTTCTAGATTAGGATGGCATGAAAAAAGCTCGTTGCTTTTTCAGCCAATCAGGGGATTTTCACAAGAGGGACAGATTGACGAAATCTCGTGCATCGTGATCGTTGTAAACAAACCGAAAACTACAGATTGAACTGAAAGAAGAAGGAGTGATCCGGGAGATCCATGACCACGTGTCCTTGGGTTTTACCCCCCCTTTCGGAGCCAACTGAGCCATTAGATTTGGGTTCTGAGTAGCAAAGAAGGAGCTGTAATTTTTATGCACGTTTTGTTCTACGAAGAAGCTCCAGGAGAACTAATACGTGGAGATTGCTTCTGAGTAGCGCAAAGATTCCGGGTTCTTTCAATACATATTGATTCAATTCATTGTGATTTGTCTTTGTAGTGTTTACCACTTGGGTATTCTCTATCTTCTCTTCCATCTCCTATCTCTACTTCCTTCTACTTTTGATCCCCGATGGATTCGACCTTTCGACAAAAACCCCTTTGACAATGTCTTGCCATTACCCATGGAGGACCGACATGAAGGTTCCTAATTGACCTAACAGTCACCTATCAACAACTAGCTCACATCCGAAGGTGTCCTTTAAGAGGCTTTTTGCCTGGAAGGAGTGACTGCCATTACCCTTAGTTCATGGAGTACAATAATTTTTTCTAGTAGCAGACTAAGGATTTATGAAATCCCTCACAGTGCTTTGGCACAGCCCTGTACCTTTCCCGTAAGATAATTTACAGTTCAGGTTCTGAGACCAAACCCTAGGTAAGTCAGCAAATCGACCCTTCCTAGAGTTTCTTTCTAGCGTTTGTTGGAAACCTCTCGACTAACAAAGACCACCCTGCCATAGGACTGGATTCGTTGGAAATCCATCCACCTGCTTCCCTCTATGGAAGTTCTTAGTTATCTAATTACTTACCACATTATGTGAAACATATAAAAGCAGCTTCCCTCTTAGTTATCTAATTACTTACCACATTATGTGAAATATATAAAAGCAGCTTCATTAATTAAAAAGAATCCTTTTATGCATAATTTTTCGTTCGTGTAATTTAGTCACAAACATACAATTAGAATAAAACAAATTCATTGATTATGTTCCATAATATGTGTTCTCCCGTCCATACAGGAGAAAAATTACAATTTCATGTGCTGCCTCATCCGACGCGTCTACATGTCACCAAGATCAAATCCACCTATAGCTAGCGTTTTTAGGTGTCCCAAGTAGAACTTGGGGCATACAGGGGACCAAGTAGTTCCTAGGTGCATAAAGGATTTACTAGCCAGAGCCCCCCTAGCACCTTAACCAACTCCTTATTAATACAATCCTTGTTGGGAGACCTCTCACCATCGGAGTCAGTCCATGCTTCTGCAGTGGTAAAAACATCCCCTCTTGGTATGGGGATTCAACATTTCTTGGGGGGAGGTATAGGGCTCCTCAATTTATATATGTTCCAATACTTAATTCAATCAGGATCTAATCTGGAAAATCATGAACAAGATTGATGTCTTCAAGCAGTTATGACTTCAATCAATCATGCAACTTTCAAGTGATGATTAATCTAGTAGCAATCGATATTTGAATTTCACATAATGAACTCTTCCCCTTGGAATTTAACTAAGGGTATCTAGATTTTGGAATCTCTAACTTCCCAATTTAAGGTTTATTCTTATAACCAAGTTTCTTGGCCTTAAGTCAGTTTCTTTAACTTAGAGATATTTCTGGTCTTAAAATCTTCTATTAGAGCTTCTAGATCAAACTATATCCTTGACTGATTTCTTCGGGGTTCGTTCTTAATGAATCCATCTTGAAAAATTCATCATGATTTCTCTTGAGTTCTAGAATTTTGTAGTTTCCTTAACAATTTCTAGCCTATAAGATGTTCTAATAATTTACCAAGTGAATACTCTAAGATCATAGTATTTCTTAAGAGACTTATCTTATTTCTATTGAATTTGGATAGAAATTTTTAGAAAAAACCTATGGTATTGAAATTGGTGAAGGGTTGTTATCCGCACCCGTGACTCCATTAGTGACTCCCATGCTCGCAACTCCAATTGTTGCTTTCATGTTAGTAGGGTCATTCACAATTTTTGCTTTTGAATTCTTTTTGTTTGAGGCCATGACACAAATATGATTCGTAGAAGAAGAAGAACACGACAAGAATACCGGTTGGCAAGGGTGTAAGACTCTTGATGATGATGATGGTTATTGCAGGATTCAATGATGTAGGCCTTGTGGATGGTTCTTCTTGCCTCATAGAGAGCAATACTTCTCTCTCTCTAGTAGACAGAATAGGGACGAGAGTGGAGGTATGACTTCTAACCGGATTGATAGAATAGGATAAAGTTCTTCAATGTCTTCTCTTCTAGGATTAGAGAAGAAGAGGATGAGAGACCTTTTGTGTATCCACTTCCTTGGGTTGAATGGAATGATGTCTCTTCATCTTGCAGAATAAAGTCTCCTCCTTCTCGATCAGTGTCTCATCTTGGTCAAGATTGCACTTGTCCCCCTTCCTGGTCATCCCTAAGCCCTCAATTTAACTAGATATGGAAGAAATGAAAAATAAATGGATCAACAATATGAGATTTGATGCCACTTATAAGAAGGTGAGATACTAAGGAGAGAAAATATACTATATTGAAAGAAAGAAGAGAGAATGCAGGATATGGAGAGAGAAAGAGTAGAGGTGAAAGTAAGAGAAGCTATGGAAGTTGAGAGAGAAGCTTGAAGAAGATGAAGAGACTCAATTGTATTATGTTGATGATCCCAAAAATAATATCTCACACCTTTATATGATTGTACTAGTTAGAACCAAGTATTATTAAATGTCTATTTAAATACATGACTAATTTCAATTCATAACAATATCAAGTCTATAAGCCTAATAGCACATACCCCATGTGAGTGTTATGTGCAAGACCCACAAAGCTATCAAGAAACAAATTCATTATCTCAATTACTTAAGCATGCCAAGGAGATGTGGAGCCAAGGTAGTGTGTTTTCAAAACAGAATGTATCTTCAAAAATCAATGTAAAGGTCATGCTCTAAAGATGTAATGTCACGAAGCAAAGAGAATATGTGCATATATCCATTATAAAGTTGATAGCTACTTATCAAGACATAGATGAAAATTTTAGGCAATATATAAATGAAGAACAAAAACAAAAATATGAAGCTAAGAGCAAGTGAGCCAAGAATAAGAATACAAGAAGGACCAAAAGTGAATATTCAACATAAAGGAGACCAATGAATCAAAGAAGTTGAAGACTCCAAGGGCTAGAAGCCTATGAAGCAAGATCCTAGAGTTCACAACCAAGACACAAAAACTAGAAGTTGACAAAGCAAGATCCTAGAGTTCAAGACCAAGACACAAAAGCTAGAAGTTGACAAAGCAATAGTCACAAGTTCAAAGCAAACAAAGAAGAGTATCAACCATCAATTGAATCGAAAATCTTAAAACCTTTGTAACTTCTCACAAGTATTTTATCTCAATCAAGAGGCCAACCATCAAGCAAGGAGAGCACTCCATTTCCACAAGATTCTAAAGAAGTCGATGTGCCATGGGTCTCATTGTCTAGTTAATAGGCCAAGTTTAAGTGGGAACTAATAAATCAAACAATGTAATTGATCTAACACAACCTAACCTTGATGGGGGGTTATTGAAAGGAAAAGGTAGATTAGGTTTTATTAAAATGTTTAAGGTTCATTAGAACCATAGTATGTAGCATGATTGCATCTATCAAATTAATGATGTATTCATTGATGTATTTGATCAAGAGTGAATATGAGAGATGTGGAGTTGATTTAGGGATGCTCTTTGGAGATCTATTAAGCCACATTAATTTTAACTTCAAGCAGATATAAAGCCACAATATTACTAAAGAGCCATTAAGCCATGTTAATTTTAACATCAAGTATAAAGGCACGTGATTACCACATTTCTAGAGTGCGAATCTAGTTGATTTTGTCTCCTTTCTTATCGTGGCTCTCTTGATTTACGATTTGGGATAATTCTTAACATTTTTCATACTATCAATGAGAGAAGGTGAGAGGAGAAGCATCAACAAACTAATTGGTCACATGCTCCAATTTTGTCTCATTGACTTTATCTTATACACAACAACTACTACACAAGCACAACAATGATGTCATCCACATCAACATCTTAGTGATAGTGGCAACATCATAGCAATCTTCACCACTACACCTTCGAGCCTTGTAGGTAAGCTTTGAGTGTGTTTTTGTGTTGGATAATTGCTTCCAGGATTATAATTGAGAGATTGATTAAGGCGTGTGTGAGATTTGGTAAGATTTTCATTGTTCTAGACCCTTGACGTCTGCACTCAGATGGATTCCACAGCCGTCCGAGTCCTGCTACCACTCGGATAGTTCGAGTCACAAGTCTACTTAGACAACATCACTCGAGTTCGGACTCTCAGACGGCCAAATTCAGACACCCCAAAATTGTCCACTTGGACACTCACATATTCGACCTCGGACAGTTGAGTGCCCGTTCATTAGGACCACTTGAACTCGGATGGTCCGAGTTAGACAACTCGGACAGTCCATTCAACAGGCTCGGGTAGGACCACTCAGACTCAAACAGGTACCTGACTCGGATGTTTGAGTCTGAAACTCGAATGCTCCCACACTCGGACACTGTTACTCATACGAGCTATGTAGAACCTAGATTTTGACAAATTGGACCCAACACCCTAGGGCATGCAAAGGCTAAGCCCAATCTAGATGATATCCCTATAGGCCTCCAAATGTGTAGAATGGCTCATAGGGTCACCAGACTCATGAATTACAATCTAATGGCCCAGAAAACGACACCAAATTAGCTACCCCTCAAACCACACATCTAGGATGTTGTAGAGACCATAACGAACTAGCTAGAATGGTTGTTAAACACACGAAAGAATCAAGAAAAGTGTATGTTGTACTGTGGTTTTTCATTGGATTCGCACATTGCATTAATTAAACACTTCACATGGCATAAAAAAGCTAATAGCCTGATTTTGCATAGCGCACTTTGAGGAGCACACCACTGACATCTGAGTGCTTGTAACATTAAGAATTGTTTTAAATAACAAGGTATTCATGCAACATAAGATAGGATAAGTTGAATGAACCCAAGGAGATCCCTAGACATTGAATAGTGGCCAAGGATCCAAATCACCAAACACTGAGAGACTTGAATCGTCGAGCCGCTTAGGGAGCAACAATAATAGGCATGATTAGGGACATAGGTCTACCCGGGTTGATCAATTTAATCGATGCGCTAGTTGTTCAAGAAGTCAACAATATGTCAAGAGCCAGTACCAACCTGGAAAATGACAAGCTTGACTTGGGACAATTCATAGTTGACATCTAGCAAATTGATGACCTGATATGACCTGCAAACCAAAATGGAGCATCACAGTAGATCAACCAAGGATACCATAGCTGATTTAGAGGAGGAGAGAATGTTGGCAAGGAAAGTGCTGCAAAGCATAGCTACCTACAGACTGAGAACAATGAGCTCAAAAGATGAGGCTAAACATAGAAATGTGCAAGGTCCAATGTGTCTTAGCTCTCGCTAATAGAACTAGGACATGACCAAATGATGTAAGGGAGAGAGCACTAGAAGCCGACCTTACACTGAGCGAGCTTCTTACGAAGCAACTCTTAGACAACACAGTTGCAGAGCAGCTCTAGTGACTACATTGCTAGGAGGACTGGGAATCACCCCGAATTCTAGGAGCCAGACCAAGATACATGTGCTTGCCAAGCAACTTGACAAGTATCAGCATGACAATGACCCCTATGGCTTTGTGGACTAGTTGGAGCAAGTATGCGAGGCTAACGGCCTCATAGACCTTGCTCAATGCACACAAGCTTTTGGACTTGCCTAGGAGACAAAGAATGAAGGTGGCACACTAGTCTAGACAATGCCGAACGTAATGACTTCAAGAACTTCAAGAGTTTCTTCATCAAGAGATTCTCTGAGGTGGGATACTCTGACAACCTCATCATTAGATTGATGAACGTTAGTCAAAAGAACAAGGAGGATATTTGAGACCATGTCACGCGTAGAGTTTCTTTAAGAGAATTCCAGCCTTAGAGTAACCTAGCGAATGAGCGGTCTCCACCATATTCATGAGTGGAATTCTAAGCAAAGAGCTTTCCAAGGCCTTGGTGAGTAATTCAGCCCTGCAAAGGGATGTGCTAGCTAGAGTCTTTAAAGAAGCCATATGAGTGGATGACCTACTCAAGGAGAGGAGCTCAAGACCCACAACCCGAGATAGTAATGCCTCTAGAATCTCAGAAAGAGCTATGACCATTAGTAAAAGATCTAACCAAAGCACCCCAAGACAAGGGAAAGAATATCAATCAGAGCCAAGAGTTGGCTAGGCTTCAAGAGATGATGAGAAGGCCCCACCCATGAGCTCACATGTAATGAGTGCATTACAGAGGAAACCATCTCCTGGTCGAGTGCATGGATGCTAGATACAGACCATGTGCCAATTGTGATAGGTTTGTCCATGATGCAATGCATTGCTGATTACTGAGGCGATTGCTATACCCATTGCCATACAATTATCATTACTATCTACGGAATAGACTACCACATTATGAAAGGGGAGCTCCACTAGCTTACCCAACACCCAATGATTCAAAGCTACCTGTCCCTAGGATGGATATAAACCCCCCATGGCGATACCTAGACCACTTTGGATCCATCGTGACCCATCCATCAAGCAACACATCTATACATTATGTATAGGAGCCGAACGAGGATGAAGCATACATAAACCCTTACATCTTGTATGACGAAGAGGGCAATCCCATCTTGATGGATTTCAGACCAGTACTAATGACGGTGTTGGCTAGGGGAAGAGGTAGAGGTCTAGGATGACAGAACCAAGAACCCATCGCATGTTGGACTTGCGGTCCTCCATGACACATCTCATCTCGATGCCTTGAAAGGGAGCAAGCCAATCAAGACAAGGTGGACTTGAGATGCCATGAGTGTGGGATCATACACTTGTATGCCGAGTGCCCTAGGTAGAAACCTTCCACTACTTTGACTATCATACCATCTGTGGATTTTTCAGAGTTGAAACACTTGATAGAGAAACCACACCAATTCCACTGAATGTCATGACCCGAGCACAGGCAAAGTAGACCAGCATTTCATTACCAAGACTTAGCAACCTCGATGCAGCTTCAGTAGGAAAGAGAAGTCGTAGAAGAAGAAAAAGGAGGGTTGAGATGAAGATTACGCTTCAGAAAAATAGTGCCACCACGTTACCAAAGGGGAAGCAAGTGACAGATGTAGAAGTAGAGACATCTGCTCCTAAGGTAGTAGGAAAGGGAAGTGCCAAGCTCGGAGAATATCCTGATCCGAGGCA